>NC_139765.1:48684168-48989168 GCF_965231275.1 Zosterops lateralis
TGACTTATTTTGCTTATTTTCCAAACTGGCTAAGCACAAACCAGCTTCAATGTGAAAGCTGAATGTAGCTCAATGCTCAGGTCAAGGCAATGATACAAGTGGATGGTCTTGACTTCATGCAGATACACCTGCACCACTTTTAGCTGAACCAGAGAAAAAAGAAAAGTCACTAGATGCTTGTCTTTAGACAGTCAAATCAAACACTATATATCTGCTTTGGGTGAGCTAGTCTTGATTCTCATAGATATTCATTGCCATTGGAAATACCACAAAGTATTCAAAACCTACACTTAGGACTACAAGATAATCTATGTTCAGAGCAATTACTGAGCATATTTTTTAAGACTACTAAGAAGGACTTGTGTGCATTATTGATCATTCAATAACGATCAATAGAGATGCATACAGATACATAAAGTTATTAATTTATTGATTTTTAAGTACATATATTAATACAAAAGAAGACACCATTCTGACTGGAATTGTAGTACTAGAGATCACTACCAGTAATTTTTGTATTCACTGCTATGAATTGTATAACTTTCCCTTATTTTTGCAGGCAAGGTTACCACAAATGTTTTATATCTCACAACAAATTCCTTCTCTTCCAGAAATGCTATTAAACATACATAAGCAGGCTGGGGTAAAATTATATGATCTTCTTAGCTAGGAAGAGATATTGTAATTTTGGGAGTTTTTTGCTTCTTTCAGGTACAAGCTCTCTTTTTGTTATCTCTATAACAGTAGTTTGTTGGGGGGTTTTTAATAGTAGTAAAGCATTAAGGAAAAGACTGAAATTACTTTTGGCGTGATGTAACAGGATGATTGTAGTATTTCCCCTAGATTTTCAGATGGGTGTGAGGGTTGGCTAATTTTTAGAATTCTCTTTGATGGGCAAATAATATGATAATGTAAAATACATGAGTTTTCTTTTTCTCCTCTTTAATTTTGGCTGATGAATGAGAAATCATACAAACACATCTATTCATGTCACTATATCGGTATGATGATTTCAGTGTATGTGATCAATGATATGAAAATTTGTTGCAGAGATAGGTAAACGTGCTTGACACAAGAATTACTCTCTGGATTCTATGGGTAGTTGTCTTTCAGCACTAGATGTTTTGGGTCCAAAAATATTACAAGAACAATACTGCAACTTATGCAAAGAAACTTTAGATGGGATCTCATCTGGCGTAACATCATGAGCATCTGTGGACCTCTATTGGTTCATTTCCTCAAACATGATATTTTAATTTCTGTTTTCTGTGTTTTTGTGGGTTGTTTTTTGTTGTTGTTGTTTTGTTTGGTTGGTTGGTTTTGCCAGAACATGACGGGTTTAATATTTCTGAGCTTATAAGAAGTGACCATTACTCTTACTAGAGTTTATAGAAGGTCTAGCTGTATAAGGTACAGCTACCTGGAACTCCTCAGTACTCCACACAATGGTCACAAATGGTCACAAGTCAAACATGCCAAATATGCCAAATATGGTGGAATTTAAGAAAATCCATAATACTTGTCATGGGCAAGGTTATGAAGGGATGTGAAGTATAGACTGGTGAGCAGCAAGGACTGAAACCCTGACTTAACAGCACTGACTGCACTCCCTGCCTGAGGAAGGACTAGCAGCACAGCCAGCTAATGCATCATCAGTGTAACCAGTGTCCAGGTTTCAAGGTCCCAGGGAAAAGGGAATTTTAAGGCGTTACTGGAATGAACTAATGAGATGAAAGTAAGACCTGTTAATTTTTTGTATTTATCTGTGTTTATAGTTCAACAAAGAATAGCTACTTTCATAAAACCTGTAAAACAGTTAACTGAAAGGCCAGATAAATAATTCTCTGCCTTAAGAATATTGTTTCCCTTTGAGGTGATGAAATATGTGACTTGTGTGTCATCACGCCTTGTGATGTGCTCAGCATGCCCAGTGTGCCAACATACAGAACTTTCACAAAGCAGCCAAAACATTTTCGCTCTTTGTTCTTTTCCTGAATCCCTTTGTGCTAAGTCTCCATGACTTTGTTTCATTGTAGAACAGGGAAATTAAATCTGTTACACTACGCTCATTACTCACCTCTCAAACCCATTCCAGTCAAACAAATTTTCCTTTCTTTCTTTTGTATTTATTTCTAATTGAGTTAAAAATATGTACAGATGACTGTGAAATAACTACAAGATGCTTTCAGTGACATGCTCAATAAAACAGAGCTGAAATTCAGCCCAGTGTTCTGCTTTGGGCTATAGACAGCACACAGCAAAACAAATAGTACAATATCAAAACAAACTAGAAAAGCTCACCACTTTTTAGTTTTATAGATGGTATGTTGGCCAAAAAAATATGCAAATTCCCCTCAGAAATGAGGGTTACCTCCAAATCTGAGGATTTTTTCTAAGTCCATTTGGACCTTCTCCAGCCAAAATCAAAATGTTCTGATGCATTTGCAGACTGGAGAGCCTATTGAGAACTCATTATCTTCAAATAGGATTACACTCAGTTAATATGAGAACATGTACATTACAATATCACATAAAATCAAAAGTTCCAATTTGCTCACTACATGTAAATCCAATTCAAAATATTTCCATAACATATATCCGCTGGATGTTACACTATTTATATGTCACTCTAGAATGGATTAACTCCATGACAGGCTAGTCTCAGTTTTTCTGCATTTGGTGTTTTTAAACAGTTTATATTTGTTATCATATCAAAGACAGGCTTGCAGTTTTCAAAAGGAAGAAGAGAACACAGCGCCCAAGGCTCTTCCAGCATTACATTTCTTATTCCATTTTATCTTTCTTGGTTTTGACTAATGTCAGTAACAGCTACTGGTAATAAACTGCTTGTTACAGCTTGCTCTTGCCTTCAAGCGCTGGCTTTGATACATTGTCAGCCAATTGGAAGCATTTCCTGATTACATTTCCAAATTGCTTGTTTATTGATCGAAAGTTAATAAAGCAAAAGACAACTTTTCGGCTTAAATTAAATGAAAGGTTCCTTTGATGTTCAAATTATCCAATCAACCAACGTACAATGAAATGTAAGCATTTGAAAGTTTTATCTGGAAAGTAAAATGTACTAGATAATGGTTTCTGGCACAGCCGCTGTATCTAACAGCTAATGAAAAACACCCATAACTTAAGATTTCATTATTTGTTGAAAAGTAAACGGCACTGAATTTTGTTATTTTTAAATGGCTGAAAACATGAAAGGGAAGATATTGTATATATTTTTGAGAAACTATAATTCCTACTGCAAGCGTATTTGGTTAGCTGCAATAAACAAAGTAATATACATTATCATTTCCTCAGAGTCTGGCCTTTGTTTGTGAATTTATTTGCTTCTGGTGCTATATTAAAACTACTGTGCTCTGTCAACTACTATCATCCCATCCAAGAGGATGCTCTGACCTATCTGGAGTATTTAGATGCACAAGAGATTTCTTGTCTCCAAAATTTATCATAGGTCTCATTATTGCACTGCTTCTTCAAGAGCTTTTACCCACATAATTAAATGTATTTAAACCTTCTAGACTTAATGTCACTGTGTTTTTCAGAGAGTCAGCCACTTCTAAAAAATTTTCAGGCAATGGTTTTCAGTGCAGTTTCAACTGAGAAAGCTGGAGTTGCTGTAGTATATGATACATACAGTCAGAACAAAATAACAAATAAGAATAAATTTTAGCTAGTAAGAATGACACTAAAAAAGGTACAGCCACATTATAGCTCAGACCTCATTAGGAGACTCAGGTGTTTTATGGCAGAATAATCTTGAAATGGGCACTTTGCAAAAAAAACCCAGTATAATTGTGCTAAAAATGAACATAGGTAATACTTCTATGCTTAATCCTACAATCCTGTAAGAAGATTTGGGTATTTTAAGCTGAGACTTGTATTTGTAGACCACACTGTAAGTGATTGCATACCACACAACTAGGAAAAGACCTCATTTTAGCTGCACTAAAGCAATAGATGCAATGTGTCAAATGATAAATAGCCCCTCTCTATTTTATTGTAGTAGTTGTTGTTTAGAAGTTTGTCATTGCATTGCAATCATAATAGATTTGCAGTAATAAATGCAAGTGTAAATGTACTGATGAATGAGGTCTCTACATGTCAGAATTAAAATCTGTTCCTTGAAATGAAAATCCTAATTGAAATAGATTTGTAAAATCTGGAACTTATTCTGCCAAAGATAGCATGTTTAATGTTTCTTTGTCCTTTTGACACAAGCCCACATAACATCTCTGAAGATCTTAATGTCAAAAAAAAACCCTCATAAGCATAGCCACAACCAAACATTTTTGATATGATGATGACCTAATCATCAGGAAAGAAAGGGAAATATGAATTTCATTGTATTAATGTGGTTATTAAAGATGCTACTAATGTTGTAGAAGATCAGCTTCATTAGGTCTGTTGTTTGTTGGGTTTTCCTGCTCTTTTCTATTTCTCTGTAGATAGATAGATACACATTTAGAGTAGTCAGTGTAAAGAAGAAATTGATTTATGTTAGAATCCACTGCTGTGAATGCCAAAAAAAAATAGCAGTGGTCCAGATTCAAGATTTATCCATTTTTAAATCTTTTTTTTGAGATGTGAAAGACGTGAAATCCAAGGAGGACAGGCAAAGTAGCACTGAAGTGGCATGAGGGAATTAAGAGTCACAAGCATTTACTCCTTGCAGACACCATTGGAGAAGATGGTGGTACCCACTGACTTTTGGATGATTCTTATCTGCTCATGTGCTCACACTTCCTCAGCCTCCATCAATCTGTGAGCATTTCTGTATCTCACCCTTTATGTTTCCTTTACTACCATCAGCAAACATAAGACTCAACAAGCCACAGCCTGCACAGCAATTGTATCTGGCAGTTCCCATGAATATAACATTTCTTGGATGTGTGAGGGGCTGCAGACATGCAGCGTAGGGGGATCAGCATCTGCACCCTGAAAAATAAGCCTACAGGTACAACTCTAAAAATATTGGCATAATTTTTGGCTTGTTTCTCCACATCAGAAAAGAGGTGGAAAAGCAGTAATGATAGTCCCAAATCAGGAATCGGCTATTTCTTTTTATTTAATGCTTTTTACTAATATAGGGGTATTTTATTTGTAGTCAATTCATTAGGCTTTGTAGCTCCTCTTTTCCAGTTTATTCTTCAAAGAAAAGAAGGAATAGAACATAGAAAATTACCTTTATAAGTACAAATTAATTCATGTGTAGTATGATATCTGAAGCATAGGTCTTAAGAAAAAGGGGCAAATATCACAAGATTTGGGATTAACTGAAAAAATTGAAAGCACTGCAAGTAGCAGGACATATTTTGTGGATTTTCCTTAGATTTTTTTTTTATTATTTTGTGGGTTGAGTTTTTCAGATGATGCAATATTGAAATCTGCCCAGTGGGAGCTCTAGAAAACATTATGAGACCGACAACCTCATTTGGAAAGCTATGCCTGATTAAGGGGGTTGTTCCTTTCTTAACAACTTGGGATTTCCATTAATTTCTGCTTTTGTTGGAAGAAAAATGTTTCAGGAAAAAAAACTTAGAACTAAATTTAGAATGAAGTAGAAGTTTCAGGTTTTGCTTGTGGTTTTATCCTATTTTAGACAATGGACAGAGCCTTCATCCAGGAGATCCTTTTCATGTCAAAAGACCTATTTACCAATAAGAATGAGTGATTCTTAGTTAACTGAATCCTGTGCATCCATACTATTTTTTTAAAAGGTAAATAACCCCATGTATGTTTGGCTAACAAATGTTTCTATTATTAATAACTTCACAGTGGTAGCTATGTAATTAATGAAGAAATGTAGATTTTTTTTCTACTTGAAACTGTAATTATATTTTGAACACTACATTCCCCTTACAGCACATTTTGCATTGTCCAGTCTCCATCTGCTTGGTACAAGAATGTAACCAAAACCATGAGTTAAGGTCCTTAAGCACTTTCTAAATTCACTAATCTAGCACAGCACTTTAAGAGTGAGGTTTTTTTAATAACATAAGAGTTCACAAAAATGTTATATATTATTCGCATATTTCCTTATTCTGGTCTTCTGAGTTTTAGAAGCTAGCATTCCTTCAGGATCTTTGTATTTCATGTGCACAATTTGATACTTAAACCTCTAAATATTTTTGAGGAGATATTGTATTTTTGAGAATAAACTATCTACATGCTGCAACTTAAGCTTAATCTTAAACAATCTTCCAGCAAATAATTTCTCTCTGAACCACAGATCAGTGATATATTAGATTAAACAGTGCAGTTAAATTTTATTCTTAAACAAGCAAAATACCAGAGACCATCTAAAGCCCAGGCCATTAATTGGATGTTGATTTTGTTTAATTTTAGTGAGAGTAAACTGCTAGGTACTGACAGAAGACAGCAACTACTTCATGCAACAGTAACCTTTTTCCTGCCACACAGATGTGTCCTGGGGTAGCCACTTTAAGGCATTAGAATGTTGTCATTAGAAAGTTTCAGGGGCAAAGTCCAACAGACTCTGTGTGCACAAAGCCAGGGGCTTGTCCTTTTATTTGATCTCTAGTGTCTGGGAATCTTACATCACTCAAAGACTTAACCTGCTAAGACACATTTGAAAATTTTAGTCGCAAGGGACTTTTGTTTGCATCTAGGCAATTCTTTTAAAAAACTGATGTCTATGAAAAGGCTTGACACTAAAACCCACATATCACTCATCCTCACTATGTAAATGTGAGTGTAAGCAATATTTGTATTTAAAGATTAGGCTTCATGTGTGCTTCTGTACTATGTAGCTATTTAGCTACTATGCAGTACCAGGCAAAGGTATTTCTCTTGCCTAATTTGTCAGACGATCACCACAGAAGACTGAATCCTTCAGAGAGCTGAAGGAGTCTGAGACATCTAATAAATTCACCCTTTGCATGGAGAAAATGTTTCATGATGAAATAATAAAATGGGATTTCAGTTAGGAAAAAATGAGATAAACTAGTGTAGCAAATAAGTAGAGATTATACACTTAGGCAACCCACTGATCAAATATTTCTTAGGGCTATCGAGGATCTACCAAGGATACTGAGTCAGTTAGATAAAGAAATTACTGAAGAGTGATTTACTGAGTTGTTTAAGAGTCATGTTAGAAAGATTAGTTTGCTCACAGCAATGTGCTAGCTCTGTTTTATTTAATGATTAGTTAAAAGCTGTGGTAGAATATTGCATAAATGAGCTTCAGTTGTTTATTTAACTATTGGCTATGCTTATCCCTACACTGTAAAACCAAAAATATTAATCATGTTATCAAAACATTAGCTTCATGGATACTTCTCTACTCAGAGTCAGTATAAAAGCATAGCTATACAATAAAGAAAGCACCAGCCTTTTTCAAGACATTTCTATTTGGATAGAAGACTTCTGCTGTTTGGACATTTGAATCACTGGATAACTGGCCAGAATGGATCTGAAGGGGTTGGCTGCATTTGAGTTCCAGAAATCAAGAAAAAAGCATAATTATGATGTTGATTAATTTATTTTGTTAAGGAGACAAGAGGACAGTGTTCTTCAGAGAATAATTCCCAACTGGTAGCTCCCAATGCTGACACTGTCCCCATTCTGCAGATCACGCATCCCCTGAGCCCTGCAAATTCAGAGCTGCAAGGAATATCACTCTCAAGAGCCGGACTTTTCCTCTTCAGCACTTCCCCATCTCAAGTCAATACCACTTTCCTCTTTGTTGCTAGACACAGAGAGGAGCCTTTGGCCCTGATTAGTTTCTATGAATTCAGAACTCAGAAGTTCGGGGTTTTCCCCCCATCGTTACTTCTCTTAATTCTTTTCTTCAGTTATATGTTTCATCATGCAAAAAGACAACTATTGTGTCTATTTTTTAATGGACATCAGAGCTTATTATTTTTTTCTGCTTCAATGTCTTAACATTTTATTTATTTATTTATTGTTTTAAAATTCACTGGTTTCCTGGAATAAGGAAATCTAAACCAATAAATTTTGGGCTTCAGTCTTCAACTTTAGCTTAAGTGAGATCTAAACTTATTTCACACCCAGTTAAAAAACTTTTAACAAGACAAATTAAAAAAAAAGAAGTGAGAAAATTAATTTTCCTGTCTTCAAATATAAGTCATTATTAAGAATTAAATATTAGCACATTTGTTTCCCACAAAGCTCTCAATTAAAAATACTCAGTTGTCCAAGACTCCTATTGATTTCTGGTAAGATTAGCAAAAATCTGAATACAAGGCATCATAAACTTCATGATATGTGCATCTGAATTTTTAGGAGTTACAGATGAGTAGAGCATTAGCTCCAACTTTGGGGCCATTTTTCTTCTAGTTTGCTTTCTTTTGGCTCAGACTCTGAGCTATGATGAAGCACAGGGGCAACTTTCACACTTGCCCGCCTTTGTGATATTGCAATACAGTTTGTTAACTTTATACAGGTGAATATGCTCATTACTGGCAAAATCATAGGAAGGGATCTCAGAAACTAATTGACACCACCATTGCAACAGATCAGCTTAAATAGCAAGCATACATAGTGTAAGCTCTGGAATGAATGCATTCTAATAACAGATATTTCCAGACTCTGGATTATGATGGATGTACCCAGCAGGGATAAATTACTTCTCTCCACAGCATGACTGTGCCTAGGAGACACATGCTCTGCCTTGTGTACTTTTATCTTTCATTATACTTCACAGAATCAGAGCAGCATCAACACATAAATGTTCTTGTTTGCTTGCCCCACATAAAAGACAACGTGCCACTATCCTGCTCTTTGCAAGACAGGACTATACCCACTGAACTGTGTGTCCATCTTCACACGCAAGTTCACAAGTGCATTTCATTTTGCTGTTAGGTTTGCTCTGCTATGTTTTAGTTATTCCCTTGGGGCTGGTATCGAACATAGAGGAACCTGACAGTTAATGGATGGTGTACATTCTCAGTTCCCAAGTCTGATCCAGCAAACACACATGCGTAGTGGCTGAACCATTTAAAAGCTAGTCAAGAGGAAGGGAAGTTTGTGAGGTGATGGCTTTCTGTTATTACCATTGTTATATAGGTATGTCCATGAGGGTTCAAGTCATGTTTTCTTGCCCATGGTTGGAAGACTGAGACTAAGTTAAGAAAGAGAAAATATTGCTAAAGGCTAGTAAAAATCGTGTACCTGCTGAAACATCCTGTTATGGAGTAGCCTCCTAAGAGAAACAACAGAAGTGCCTTTGCTTGCAACACTTAGGTTTAGAAAGTAGAGAACATAAGAATGAATCATTCTCAACTCTTAGGAAGACCTATGTGCAAATATAAGCCTTCCCCATCTTCTAGCTTTATGATGTTTGCTCCTATTTGTGTATCTCTAGTTCAAGAATCTTGTAAGCAGACAGTTCTTGAGGAGATGACATATTTTCTCAGTATTAGGAGGTAAAATGGCAAGTCAGTAGTAATAGTTACCTTTTGGTTCCAAAGGCTACACTATTATGGTGAAAACTTCCATTTTGGACAGGCTTCTAATAGTCCCTCAGTGGGTTGAGTCATAAGACAATGAATGTCACAGGTGAGGAAGAAATTTCCCTGACTGTACAGAGTCAACTACAGAAGTGCTTTAACTATCCTTTAAAGCATAGAGTAAAACTTGTCTTTGAAGATAAACCAAGTGAATAAAAACATTACAGATTCCATCCAGGGAAAAAATAATTTTTGTGCTTTTGCAATGGGGACAAAAAGAAAGGGCTGGTAGAAAATAACCTAGTATCAAATGATGATCAATTTATTCAGCTTAATTAAGCAGAAGAGCAGTAGCCTGAGGGGGGCGGGGGGTGGTGGGGCAGGGTTGGTATGCTGCATCCTTTCTCATTAGAACCACAGGCTGAGACATGGGCACCAAACGATGTTCCAGCACAACAGCTGCCCTGCAATGCAGCTGCCAACCCCACCAGCACAGCTGCAACCAAGCTTGTAAAGGATCTCAATTTCAAAAAGATAAACTTTGAAACATTAAGGAAACTAGTTAATGAGGTCAACTGGATTAAAGAGCTCAGGGATTTTAATGTGGAGAAGGCGTGAAATATCTTTAAATCAAAGGTGTGAAAGCTGTCTGGAACTTGCATCTTAATCAAGGGAAAAATCTTGTAGTGAATGGCTCCAGAACTGACTGGATAAATAACCACTTCTGAAAGGGCAGAAGAAATAGGCAGTTTGCCTAAAGGGATAGGGAGTATTCTAAGCCTTAGAGGCCAGTAAACAGAGAAGTAGAGATAAGTGCCAAAAGTAAAGCTGAATTAGACCTTTAAAACTGAGACAAGCAGCAAAAAGTTAAGAGTTTTTGTTGTTTTGTTTTTTTTTTTTTCCCAGCCATGTATGTGTAAATATAAAAGAGAACACAGAGGGAGACACTTGACCACAGTGCAATGAAAAGGAGGTCAAGAATAAAATGGTTCATCTGTGACATCAAATTTAAATCACATGGATTACTTTCTGTAATGACATAAGTGCTGACTATGGGAAGTGAGGATGGGCTGTAAATTAGAACACCCAGGCTAAAATTAAGACTAAAAGACCAATGCAATTACATCACATAGGCCTAACTATTTCCATCCCAAAAATAACCAACTAAGTAAATGCATGAAAGAGTATGAAACTGCAGTGATCAGAGTTCATCTATCAAGTGGAGTGACCAAGCTCATGACAGACATCAGAAAATAGAGTCCTTATATTTTAGATAATGGTGAGGACATAGGATAGCTTAAACTCTGGAGGCCAAATCAATCCGATTCCAGTATTATACAAGGCTACAGGAGAATTCTTGAAAGGGAAATTAAGAAAGAAGGCTTAATGCATAAAATGCATTTTGGACTTTCCAAAGGGATGTCTTCGCAGAATAAATTCATTGTTTCTTTGATAACTGATTTCTTAGATGAGGGAAATGCAGTAGGTCTAATCTACCTTGAGTTCAGTAAAGGTTTTGGTTTATTGCCATTTGCAAAGTGGTTCAATGAAGTTTAGCAACATACACATAACCAGGCTCCTCAAAATGAGAAAGAACAGATACAGTAAGTCTGACCGAGAAGCAATCTGCTCTCCTTTCCCCCAATAGTATGACTCAGTTCATACTACAGAAAAATGCAAAAGTAAACTGAATCCACAATGCTTTAATTTTGTTTTGCACTGTAATATAAAGCTAACTGATTTTGAGAGAAATGTATGTTGCATTAACCAATTTCAAGTTATATTTATTAATGCTCTAGTTGGACAAAATATTGCTTGTTTTTCAGTAGAGCTAATGAAAGAAAATGAAATTACATCATTAGGAAAATATGCTCATTTTAAATGCGTCATATAGAAAATGGGAGAAAAATAGTTATGTACCCCTTTGCCCAAATTAATCAAGCATAGTAATAGATTACAGAAAAATCTACATTTTTGCTTAAATGTATTAACTGGAGAGGCCAGCTGAGATTAGTAGAGGCAAGTCATCCCTGGGCATCATCTCATTTACAGCACTGCCTTGGAGAATAACGTGATGGCGCATATTTCTGTGCTGTTGACTATGGCTTCCCCTCACTCTCCAGCTGCGAACATCTACTCAATTTTTTATTGGTAATCAGTGTTTTCATGCTGCCACTTCCTCTGTTTACCTGAGTGTTTCCATGAAGTCTGCTAATTTCTGGGTGGATGATAGATTGTGCTCAGACATTTTGGTGAATCAGTCATGTTCCTTGGTTTAAAAATTTTAAAAAAGCCTGAAAAAAAAAGAAAACAGAAAAAAGTTTCTGTGTAATGTAACATCTCACAAAGACCCCTTTCTCTCTTTTTCCAACATTACTTAATTCTGCTTGGTATATCTACATTTTTTAAAGCCTGGATTTGGGGAAATAGCCAGAGATTTTGTGAAATTTACCTTCCTTAGCAACAATTACAGAAAACCAATGCCTAAAGAGTTTTTCTCATATATATAAAAATATACACACATATGTACATATATACATATATACATAGACACGTATATATATATAGTCTCCCACATACGGATATGGGAACTGAAAATATTATGGGGAATGCTGACTATTTTTACAGTACTTAAAGCTTACTAAAACACTTTGTAATGCACTTGCTTGCTAGAGATGCTCAGATACAGATTATGTTTTAACAGATAGTGATTTACCAATAAACGCTTGGCAAAAAGTTGGGAGGCAGAGATGTGGAACAATCCATTGCATTAGCCACATTTTAATATTTTTTTTTTCTTTCAGAGGGAAGCTCAGCAAAATTGCAATTTCTTTAATAAATAATTAAGAGTGTATTATTTCAATAAATAAATTAGTGTTTATATAGTAAAGAATACAAATGTTTTGTGCATACATTCTGACCTACTTCTCCAGTCCTTCTTGGCTGTTTCCCAAAGAATTATTTTTAAAAATTAATGATGAACATCAAAATATTTCTGTTTATAACATCATATCAATAGTAGTTAAATCTATAAAATAATTCAATCGTTTATCCTTCTTATCTTGGGAATGTTTAATCAAGCTTGATATTTGCTTTAAATTAACACTGTCAAATGTACATTAGTATAAAATCTCCCAAATCATGAAAGATTTATAATTTGAAATGTATTTGGATTATTCTCTAGTTAATCAGCTAGATAAAAATTAGTGGTACTGTAACTAGAACAATTAATTGGATTTAAAAAATAAAAAAAAACCAGCTCATGCTACTTCATGCACTGCTTCACTTTGGAAACACAAATAATATCTTAACTACATCTCATGAGTTTCGTGAAGTCTGCACTAAATCATAAATCACTTATTTAATCTAAAAAAGTTGTATTTTTTTTCTAGGGGAGTTTAGAACAAATAAGGGAGAAATACACTCTTTTGGCAATGATTCTATAAGAATATTTATGTACAGCAACTCAGTAAAACATTATCACACCTGAAACTTTAAATAAAAAGAGTTTCAAATTTAGTTTAAGAGGATCCTTTATTCGTCATTGTTGCTGAGGTTTTTAGGAGGAAAAGGCAATGGACAGAATATAGTAACTTTGCTCTGTACATTATTTTAGTTAGTAGCCCTTATGTGCTTAGCATCATTAATGATCAAAATGAGCTTGTAAGTAAAGCACCAGTGGGCAGACTGCTGTACATCCCTGGGTAATTACTTCACTAATGTCTTGCAGAGAGTGTCTGATGATCAGGATAGCAAATTTCTGTGAGGGCTGCACTGGACTGGTAGGAAAACAGCAGCATGGAAAGCTTCAAAGATAGAACTATCCATCTATATATGTGCTGATCAGAAGAATGAGTTGTGGAGTAAGGAGTTTGGTATCTGGCAGACTCAAGGAGGCAAAGGAGGTTTAGAAGGGAGGCCACATGGCTGCTCTTCCTTGGGAGAAACCAAAGAAGCTAGAAAGTACAGGGCTAGGCCAGGAGAGGCATAAAAATACTCTCTGCTCTTTAGTCTGAAGGAATGGCTGAATTTATAGGTCAGGGAGGATTTGGGAATGATAAAGGAGTGAAGTACTAAGACAAGAGACAGTAAATAGTATTACATTTGTAGCCTGATACTTCACAGAATCACGAAGTAAGCTGAATTGGAATGGACCCACAAGGATAATTGAGTCCAGCTCCTGGCCCTGCAGAACACCATCCCCAAGAGTCATGCCATGTGCCTGAGAGAATTGTCCAAATGCTTCTTGAACTTTGGCAGGCTGGTGCTGTGACCACTTCCTGGGGAGCCTGTTCCAGTGCACAGCCACCTTCTGGGTGAAATAACTTTTTCTAATATCCAGCCTAAACCTCCCCTGACACAACTTTGGGTCCTGTCACTGGTCGCAAGAGAGAAGAGATCAGTGCCTGCCCTTTCTCTTCCCCTCACAAGGAAGTTGTAACTGCAGTGAGGTCTCCCCTCAGTCTCCTCCAGGCTGAACAGCCCAAGTGACCTCAGCTGCTCCTCACACAACTTCTCCTCAAGGCCCTTCACCATCCTTCACTGTTCCTCTTTTGGACACTCTCCTATACCTTTGTATCTTTCTTATATTGTAGCACCAAAACTGCCCCCAGCACTCGAGGTGAGGTCACCCCAGTGCAGAGCAGTGCAGAGCAGAGCAGGACAATCCCCTTCCTTGCCTGGCTATGCCTGATGCACCCCAGGACATAGGTGATCCTCCTGGCTGCCACGGCACTGCTGACTCAAATTCAACTTACCATCGACCCTGAAGTCCCTTTCAGCAGTGCTGCTTTCAAGCATCTCATTCCTCAGTCTGTCCATACATCCAGGGTTGCCCCATGCCAGATGAAGAACCTGGCATTTTCCTTGTTGAAATTCATATGGTTGGTGTTTGCCCAACTCTCTAATTTATTGAGGTCTCTCTACAGAGCAAGGCCTCTTTGCTTTCGAGGGAGTCAAGAGCTCTTTGCAGTTTGTATTGTCTTGTCCAAGATCACAGTGTGTCTCATGCCTGTGTGTCACAGGGTGGCCAATATACCACACTGTCTGTCTCACAATGCATTTGTTTAAAGGAAATCATGGAGGGCGGTGCCACTTGGGTGAGTGAGACTTCAGCCTTGGTAAGAGTTTCAGGGGACCACAGTGACAGAAATAATGACTGATGTGCCACATGTTTTGAGTACAACAGAATGGCAGATGTTTCTTTCTACTATGAACAAATATTAACTTATTATCCTTGCACTCCTCTGAACCCCTCAATATCTTTTCTTATAATCCAAAATGTTAAACTGAAAAAATACAGGTCCTATTCACAGCAGGATGTGCTTTACTCATTCTAGCAAGCTAGCTATGTTTGCGTTGTGTTTTTAAATTATTTAGACCTTCCAGATAAGTCAGAATCTGTTTTATCTGAGCCTTGTCTTGTACACTATTTCTTCATCTCACAATACTGCCATTAGTCATCACAGGCTAGCTTACAGCCTAATACAGACCTTTGTTCACTTTCTAGCACTGGAAATGCTGCCTTGGGCCTTCCAGAGCACTGGAAATTCCTTTTCCAGTCCTCCAAAGCTGTTCAGAAAATTCTCTGGAGATGTGGGAAATTAACAAGAACAGACCAAATTAGAGATGGAATTTCCCATAATTATTACATATACTAAACATGCTCTCTTCAGTCAGACCTAGGTTTCTTCATGTGAAAATGACTATGGATTTTCATTTGTGAAAGTATATTAAGTATTCACAATGCAAGATAAAATTGATTTTTCTGGACCCCAGAATAAAATAGAGACCTATAACAATAATGGTCTTTTCCTACTGTGATGCTAGAATTATGAATCTTGCTGTCCTGAAGGAGCAAAGAGAAGGCTGAGTTGTTGCATTTGATAACATCTTTGAGCCACAGCAATCTTTAGTAAGTCAAGTGTTCAATCAGGTTCCATTTGCACTGCCCCAGTAGTGTACAGGAACTAAAAGTCTAAGTAGGCAAGGGAGCATTTTGGATTGGACCGTCTGGCCTAGCACTGGGAGGTATATTGCTATGCTACTCTCTTCTAGTTGATGAAATGGGTCCTCAGTTCACTTGTGAAATCTTGAATACTGAGGGTGCAATTCAGGTCATCTTTTTCCTCCATGAAAAGTTTGATTATTTCTTGTGCATTTACAGACAATGCCAATGCCTTTTCCTGGCTCTGTAATCTCATGTGTTGCCAATAGTTTCTGGACACATAAAAGATGCCCTGCTAGGTGCCATGTCCACAATACAGCCTAGCACACATACCTCTGCCTTCCCTGTGATCCAAGTGCAGTTCCAGATCAGCCTTCAGAGTCAACTGGCTTGCGTAAGTCTATCAAATGCTGTGGTGAATTGCAGTAAGAGCTGAAGTTGTCTCTAAGCAGATATAAGTCCCTGGAAATTTCCAGGGGACACAAAATAATTTTTGGTTTAAGGGCTGCAGCTATAAAATGGAAAGCTGTAAACTGGCTGACGTGAATTATGAATGTCCTGCCTTAAGAGTATTGTTATGCTGGACATGATGGTGCCTGCTGAAGGTACACACTTCCAAGGAGCAAGGAAAGGCAGAATAGAAGGGGTAGTGTTTGGCCTCAGCAATCTGGTCTTCTCAAAAGAGGAAATCATACACACAGCAGGAAAATGTCTTAAAAATATTTATAAGATACCTCTGGAAGGTGCTTTATTAGTTTTTTGAAAAGCTAGTTTGTGCTTGGATCTGCATGAGACTTCAAAATAATTACACAGGGAAAGCCTAGTGCTCCCACACTAGGTGAGGGCTACCACATCCTCAGATGTGCTTCTCCTGTCCTTTATTTTCCTGAAATCTAAGTACATTTCAAATGACTGCCACCTGCAGACAGGCTACCCTTCAACCCCTTCCATTCTGGAGGCCCTCTGCAAACCTCTCTGTCCTTCCTCAGGGTTCAGTAGAATGTCACATGCAGGAAGTTTGCTGGGTCTCCCAGGGTGGCTGACCTTATGGTTTGCACTGGGGTTGGAAGATGCAATGTAAACTGAGGAGAACTCTGGTTCCCTAATACTCTATATGTGCAAATATCCACATGTATCCTCTACTGCTGGAAAAGAAAGGAAAAATATCAGAGTCTCCAGCTGTACTTTCCAGTCATTTCTCATGCATTTTATCAATTTTACAATAAAATTGCTGGTGTTGGTTTGAGGTTTTTTTTTGGACTTGAGTCAGCCTCAGCCCCAGCCCCCCTCTTCTTTTTTCCTTATTTTCGCTTCCTAAAAATACAATTAATCTTTTTCAAAGGAAGGGTAGGAGTTTGTGTTTCTGAGATCAATGTCAAGATACAACAGTTCAGTTTTCTTCTGTTGTGTATTTTCTCTGTGGTATGGCAACTCCTGCGTCACAACTTCTTCCCAGTGCTACTGCTCCCCAACATTTCCTTATTCCTGGACATCTCCTATTAAAATATTTCATCTTGGTAGGCCCCAAGAAATGAAAACATTTCAGTTGTTTGGTTTTATTCAGGTAACTGCACTAGAGAGGGCTGAACATCTACAGCGCGAGGCTGCAGTACTAGTGCTCAGAAAATACCACAAGGCAGAAATATCCACCTACGTTACAGACATTGGTTCTCTGTCCTCATCGAAGTAGCCTGGGCCACAGATCAGGAAATGGCATGCATTCTCTCTCTCCTCAGTGGTATTAAGGTCAGAAAGAAAAATATGAGCTTAAAAAATAACCTTTGGAAAGAGGGGCTGAGAAGTGACTTATCCAGTCCCCACCATGTGAGTACCTAGACCTCCCATTCTCTTCTGGAGGAAGAACCTTGCAGACCAGGGGATTTCTACCACTGTGCTATATTTCAGACATAGTGCAAAGTTCTCAGATTTAAGTAAGCAGTTTTTAATGCTGTGACATTTGTGCTGCAGCCATCGATAAGCTATGGTGTGATTTTCTTAGAGATTTCCTAGGCAAGCAATCCCTAGATAATGTAAGGAAACATGACATAGTTGTGCTTCTTTCTACTGCTTATGTGACATGATTGCTCTATTCAAGGATAAGATCAACACCAAAACATACCCACAGTTCTTCCCAAGTTTTGGAGATAAAAGCATTGTTGTTCTGAGTTGTGTTTTTTTTTTTGGTTTTTTTTTTTTTTTGTTTTTTTTTTTTTTTTTGTTTTTTTTTTTTTTTTTGTTTTGTTTTTTTTGTTTTGTTTTGTTTTGTTTTGTTTTGTTTTTTTGTTTTGTTTTGGTTTGGTTTGGTTTTTTTTCACCAATAAGTCTATAAAGGCAGATTTTGTTCCCTATATGCTGTACATGTTATCTCTCTGTCAGACCAGCAGGTATATATTAGTTCTGTAGGTTTGGATGTCAATTCAAATTATAAGTTTCCCTAAAATTCAGGGTCTCTGGGCATACTTGGCTTTGGGTTTTTCTGGTGGCCACACCTGTTTCTCTTTTAGAGAAAAAAGCATCTCAAAATCTATATACAATTAGAGTTCTCAGTGTGAATCTTAGCTTTCTTTCTAGTCACTATGATGGTGGCATTTTCATATTGGATTCTGCTTCTGTTGTAACAAATCCCAGCCTAGATAATATAAGCCATCCACCAGTTATCTTTGCTTATTTTGTACTTTGTGCTTTTTTAATTGGACCTCTTTGCATTTGAAGGAGAAAGTAAGTTAGATTTCAAGCACCAGGCAGGCTTTACCATTGTTATCCACCTTCAAATTTGATCCGGTGCTTTTGGCTTTCATCAGGGAAAGACATACAATATAGGTACAGACATATATGAAATTAAAGAATCATAAAGTGTCAGTGGTCATCTGTAGTCTGAAAATATTTTTGGGAAGAGATGACCAAAGTGGTGAACATTTACCTGGAGTGTTTGTAGCAGTGGGCAGAGCTATATGGTGACTAGGAACAGACCAGATGGCCTGCAGGAGCTATTGGTACCCACAGACACTGGAAGAGCAAGTGGGATGAGGAATATGAGCAAAAACCTGCAGGACAGATATCCCTGACACAATTCTACAGCAAACTCATCAATCAAACTTATCTCAGAGCTCATACAAAGTGTACTTAATTCACAGTTTTCAAGATAAATTATTTCAGCTGTTTAATTTGGAGTTTTGTTTTTTTTAATTAAGCAAATATTTTCATCTGCTGTCAATGGAAAGCCAAATTTTACATAGGTAGTTCCAGAGGAGAATGAGTGTTTTCCATTTAATAAAATTACAGTGCTAAAAATATTTATTCCTTAATACACTGTTACCCAGAAAGTAAGAAACACATCTATGGTATTTCAGAGTTTATTGGGCTGGGTAGATTTGGATAAAAGGCCATATGTTTCTAGCGAGATCTCTTCAGACCAATAAATGTAATGTTCTTTTGCTCATTCAGAGCAATGAGATTCAACTGCATAACCATTTCAGTTTACTACATCAGCTTTTCCACAGAAGCTTTTACTATAGAAACACACTTTTATCCATTGGGTACTTGCTTTGTTTCCATAATGCTAATAATGTCTTTCTCCTTTCTGGGAGTGTTTAAGATGATTATTACAGCTGGCTGGCACAGCCTCTGAGTGCCAAAGCCTTCTCAGCCCTCTTAAAAAATCTGCATTGGGTATTATTCATTTAGTTTTTAATTATTAGCATTTATATCTGTTTTTACATCTTTTGCATATCATTCAGCTGTTCAAAGGGAGTATTCCCATGCTGCCAGTCTGAAGTGCTGCTGTTTGAAGGCACCAGCAGCCCGGGGAATCCTCTCATACACTGTCTGTGGCCAATCCAAAGAGCTGTCAATTGGGTTCTGCCAGTGCACATTAAACTGATACCATTTGGAGTCACTTTATCTGTGATCTTCAAATAACGAGCTCAAAAAGATTATTTCAGTGTCTTTCTAACATATTATGCTTGCTTTGGTCTCTCTGATAATTCTTTGCTCATATATGCTGTATTTTCCATTACAGCCTGATACTCCTTTTTTCTAAGTAAGCTGCAGGCTGTTGTGATTGCTATGGCTTGATACCTCCTCCAGAGGCTGCTAGAGAAATAAAGTGCAATTACTAGCATTAGCTGAATAATATAAAAATTCTGTTAGGTGATATCTAGATCACTTTTCAAATAAATTAGTCAGTGTTTCTGCTACTCCTTCCCCCAGTTTCTTTGTTCTCAGCAAAACATAATTTAATCTGTAGCTTAAATGGGATGGAAACAAAGTTTTTGTGACTTTCTCCCTTAGTTTATTGATTGATTCCCTTGGGTCAAAATTAAGTTTCATCCTTTAAGATTGACCTTTTGATAAACACCTATGCATTTTTAAATCTCCAAGGATAATGTCTCTGCCAAGTCTTTATTTCCACTGTTCTAGCTTATGCTTGTCTTTTGTTCTGATTTTTGTCTCATTTTCTATAGACTCTGCTCACACTGTATTAAATGTATGGGAGATCCAAGAACTATAAAACCTGCTGAACTGATGATCTGCAGATGCTTACCACCTTCATCAAAATATTTAAGACAGATCCCGGTAATCTCTCTAGTGCAGAAACAGCTGCAGTTGCAGAAATTTATTTTGTATTGGACACCAGAGAATGAACAGTTAAGTTGTAGGAAAAAAGGAAAGAACCTTTTCTAAAACTTAAGAACTTCTACAAAACTGACATTTGCCCCATATTAAAAATCAAACAATCCTATCTTCATCTATGTTTCTCTGTCCTGTGTAGACTTTACTTTCTATTGGAGATCATATCTTGACATACATTTTTGCTATAATTGAGCTATTTTCCCCCAATATGGATTATTTGATATCTAGCCTTGGCTTACACTGCAGCCTTAATATAATTAAGTAAAAAATGTCAACCAACACAATTTCTTTTGAAAGCAGTCTGTCTTAGTTGCACAGTTCACACAATCTCTTAGTTCCTTCTATTTGCTTTCCAATTTTTTCTAGTCCTTGAACCCTATAGTTTGTGCTTATATCACATTACCATGTGCAAGATACAAAACCTTTCTGTATGACAGATATGTTGTTCTAGACATTTCATTTAACTTGAAAAGTTGAATAGCTTGTCTGAGGTTTAACACAGAGTTAGTTTTTGCATGCTTGTTATTTCAGAGGAGTTAGAGAATCACAGACATTCACACCTGTAGACCAAACACCCATGTGAATAGAGACCTCTTCATAATTAAATATATTCAAAACATAAGTATATATGTTTTTTAAAAAAACATCTTTGTTTCATCTGGTTGAAAAATTTTTATCAGCTACAATTAGTAACTGAACTTGCAGAATGGCATACTTGCCTGTGTTTTGCTCCTTGGTTTCTGATAGCTTTTTACCTAATGGCAGAGTGTTCTGTGGGATAAAATAGTTCTCTGTGATTTCAGAAATATTTTTGTGGGTGTTACTGCGTGCTGCAGTTGCTGTGCCTGAACTGCAAAAGCCTTGCTGTGTGGGTGCAGCATAGGTCAGCAGAATTAGATTTTCTCTTGATGAAGTTCTACCAGTCTCCTGAAAATATGTTGAACTCACTCCAAATAGTGAAGCTCTGTCAACTGTGGGATTCCATTTTTAGGATTTTGTTCCCAAAACACCCTTGTAGCCATAGCATATTCATGCAGCCTTGCTCTTTTTATTTGCTGTCCTTTAAGTATATCTATTCATAAAAACGAAATCCAGCTGGAGTAAACATCAGCCGTTGCCAGTCTTTGGTGCATCCATTTATACTCACAAAGGAAATATCACTAGAAATGCCTTTAAGCTCAAAACTTAGTGTCTTTGCACTATGTTAAAGATGTCTCTGGTGGTTTCATGTTGCTCAGAAAGCCCACTGGACTGTTGTGTGGATTGATCCACTTAATAGTTTGCAATGGAAGATGTTCGAGTATCTGGCATGTGCCAGTGAAATGGAGTAGAACCCCATTTTTTCTTTCTTGAGCCAATAAGTGCAGTATTTTTCTTCACAACAGATACCATAAACACGTAGAACGGAAAAAATATCTCTAAGAGGAATTGGTTCAGAAACATCATTTACTGTGCTTGGTTAACTTACTAGTGCTTTGAAAATCTGAATCATGTGATGCACACCATCAAATAGGGGATTTCTTGAATTACAGTTGTATGCTAATTACTTACTTTAGGCAGTGGTTTGTCTGAAGCAGTAAATGATCCCAGACTTGTCTTAGCAAGAAAAAAATCTCACCATTGAAATGTTGGGGAGTGTTAGTCACCAGTGCAGGAATTACCACTTTTCTAAATCTTGAATAGAAATGAATTCAACAAAATGAGACATTATGACAGATTTATAAAAGCATCCTTCCTTTACATAATGGATTTGATATTCTAGTGTTTCTTTACCATAATCCTTTAAAATTATGCAAAAAAATATTATTTATATAAGTGATAGTAAAGAATTCATTAAAGATTAATAGTTCTGGTTTACCAATTCACTTACCAGGTCACTTAATTATTTAGTTCGTTAATTCTGCAAATGTCAGGCTTACCATGAACTCTTGTGATTTGCATAAGTAAGGTTATACTTCTGTGAGCAATTGGCATCTAACAAGTTCAAACAAGAATTTGGCATTATTTTTTACACATGTACATATAGAGATGGGAAACCAATCTAACTAATTGATTTATCAAGAAGATATCCTCCAAATTAGACTAATATAAATGAAACCTTTTTTAGGAACCACATTTCTCATGAAGCAAACATCAGTCATTTAAGGAAATCTGAAGCCTTCTAAAGCTTTATTTATTTATTTATTTATTTATTTATTTATTCATGTATTTAAAATTTTACTCATTGGAATATTGAGATGATGGTTCATTATAGTTTTGAAAAGTATTCTATTTCTGAGGTGACAGTTAAAATATTACACTATGCTAATGTGATCCAACCACTAGAACTTACACGTATGGATTTGTATGTATACAGACACATATATGTTTGTATAACATACTAAAGTACAAAATAAATACTTGTAAGAACATTGGAAATAGTCTGAACAGCCATTAGCTGTTATTTAATCTTTAGTAGTAGCCTTCAAAGGAAGACACTGTACATGATGGCACAGTGAACCTTCTCTGAGCGTAGGTGAAGTTTTCCATTCACTTGGTAAGCCTGAATGGAGAACATCAATAGCTGGTCATTATGTACCATGTAAAATAATTTGAAGTCCTGTGATGCATACAGACTAAGTAAGGCCATCTTAAATAATTTTTATTGTGGAATGATTTCTTCCATTACAGGTTCTATGCACTGTAAAATAGCATGGGGCTGTAACAGTCACAAGCCAGTGTGTACCCATGTATCTTGCTGCAGTGAATGGTTAAATGTGAAAATGAATTCTTTCTGGCAGGCTAAACCCACAGCCCTCTGTATTAGTGGCATCTGCTATGGCATGTGAATCAGCCTTGCTCTTGGTGGGTGTCTGCCAAGCAAGCACAGGTTTCTAGGGGGTAATACATAATCGGTTCAAACCCACTTCTACAGCCCCCATGAGTGGATCTATTAAGGACAATTAGTCTTGTAATTAAGGGCCACAGTATTAAACACTTGAAGCATTATTTTTTTTCTCTTTTTGACAACACAGAATCAATCTTGTGACAGCTTCCCTGCCATACAGTCTTAGATCTTGATAAACAAATTGTGAGAATTTTAGTTAAAATTATGTGAAACTTGGCAAAGCATGAGACGCTTTTACAAAATACACTCATTCAGATCTGTGGAGTAAACAGGTATAAATAGCAGAAAAGTAAATCAGTGGTATATATACACAAAGGAGGTATAAAACTGTAAAAAATGGAAGTTTTAAAGACAAGATTCTTTGGATAGTTTCACCTAAGATGCCTACATGTATTGGATATTTTCTGCCAGAATAAATTGCATGTTTTGCAGTGTCAGTAATTTCGGGAACAGCAGTGGGAGTTTTTGTATGGTGGTGGGAAATACTCTGTAGTTATAGTACAAAGAAATGTAGATTGGAAGTTTTGTGGATTGATCAGCTACTGTGTGATTTCCTGGGATTACCTATGTGTGTTTACAGTTAGAAAGGTAGGGACTAGACTGCTCTCAGTGGTTTTGGAAGACAAATGCACCACAAAACTCCTATGTCCTTGAAAAAGTTTTACTGCGTTAAAAGGGAGACTTCAAATGAAAATAGTTGAAGAGAAAAAAAGAAAATCAGTGTAATATCATTTAATGTGAATCAGCGCAGAGTTGACTGTGAACCAGATCCAGAGTTTATGGACAGTCAAGAATGTTTGGGGACAATCTGAAATGATTCTTCATTTAAAAAAATGGCAGATGTCCTATAATCTACCCCTTCTTTTCTTCCAACTAAAAGGTCAAGGTTTCATCTGTTTGGTGGCACATAATAGTTAGTAAAATATTTTTATTAGCTCTGAAACTTTTTGGGGAGAAGATCACAAACTCAACCATACTGAAAAGCATTTAAAAGGGTTCAAACATGTTTACTTACAAAATACTGTAGCCAAAACGATTTCAAATTTACTTCTATATTTTAAAATATAATCAATACCTTTACTGCCTAATTGGGCACTCACCCAACTAGTCCTCGAAATCTATAGTCCAATCCAACCTTAACTCATAATGTAACAAATAGGAAGATCCTATAAAGATCAACCCCAACAGTAGATTTTTAAAGTCACCACAAAAATCAGATACAGTATGACAGGTTTAGTGGCCATGTTTGTGCTTCTGGTGCTTCAGTTCTTCATATGTGTTGATCCTGTGTTATCAAGGAGGTTCTTAATGGAATGATATGAACAGTAAGCCATTTGATAAATAGGACTGGGTTTCCTAATGTCTGATTTTAAATGAAACCAGCTGACTTTTCTCAGTGTCTTAATCATCAGGGAATAGGTAGGTAGAAGGGTGGACTGACAACAACCTCACCCATTAGATGACAGAAAACAAGTTAGGCCAGATTTTTGCTTTACCCTAGAAAATATACTGGCTGTTTATTCCCCAGTGAATTTATTGATGAGTAGAGAGTAGTTAAGACTTTTTGATTTGTCATTTTCCTGCCTGCTTTGAGCAATGTCCTTAACACTGCAGAGAGTAGCAGAATACAGTACCAGATCCTCTGCAGCTCAGTCTGGTTGCTGTGATGTCCTATTGCTAATAAATATTAATTTTCTGACTTTACAGAACTTGGACATGCAGAAATCCCCTAAATTTTCCTGACCCTAGGATATGTAGGAACAGTAGCCTTGTACTTAAAATTGTAATTGTGGTGCATTGGTTCTAAGCACCTCAGGGGCAGAGGTGATCCTGCACATTCAAGGCTAGAAATAATGCAGCTTCTGAGGCAGCCTTCCAGCTGCTTACAGATGCAGCTGGTTTGAGTTGGAGGCTGCAGCTGAAAATGAAGTGTGGCTGGATGCAGCTTCTAACACCAGGCCAGAAGCCCAGCTGATATTTACTGGCACGGCCCCGCTGAAGTAGCTGTGGTGGCTTATGCCAGTTAGGCTCTTCCTCCACGGCTTTTCTCGTGCACTAACTTGTGTTGTTGGAATTTGCCTTCATCTCTCTCCTGAACTAAATAAGATAACCCTAATTTCTTAAAAATGCACCACTGGCCTTCTCAATGGAGACACTATTTGTATGTGTGACTTTATCAAGTAAAAAACAAGCTGTTGGAACAAAAGTGGTACTTCAAGGAAGCAGAACCTTCACACAGGCACTTTATATCAAATTATCCAGAGATGTGCAAAAAATAGTAGTGTTTGGATCAAGTGTGCTGTAATTTGTAGGGTGTATTTTGAAATATAGTCTATTTCTAAGGCAATGGACATAGATACATCATCAGCTTTCTATTACTGAAAAATTTGATGACCTCCTAATGACTTTTAACAGCCAATGATCATATATTCTTTACTAACTACTGGTCATTAGATTATTTTGGAAATATGCTTCCATCCAGTTTGGGAACATGGGTTGGGTGCAAGCTCTGTCTTCTCCATTATTATGGTCATCATTAGGCATTTCTGAAGAATGACTACTCAGGCTTCCTGATTCTAATAAAGCTTTGAAGTGTGAAGATTTAATAATGTTTGTAAATTACATTGTACACAAATTTCAATGTGCTAAATTTAAAATTGAGACCATTTATAGTTTTATAAATGTCTGCATTCTAACAGTTGGCATTGTGTTCTATTGTGTAAAATATGTCTCTCCTCAGCACGTATTTCCCATTGTTGGTATAAAAGTTTTAAATTTCTTTCACTATGAAAACTGAAACTTGAAGCAAAAATATTTGTTCTGAATAAGTGGAAATATACATAATATATTCAATTCTATTTAGAATGGTAGAGTACTACAAAATAATTGTTGGATTAGTATTCAGCCTGTGACTAAACAGACTATTGCTCAGACAAAATGACAAAAACAAATGTGAAAGTTCTGTGAAAAGATATTCAAGGCTGTGAAAGCCTAAGTACAGGGGACATATTCTGCAGTATCTATTCCCCATCTTTCTATGGTTTAATCAAATACCATGTTAATAACTTTGATACCGTAAGACCTTTTACTAGCTTGCTCTGATGTTTTTCTGTCAAGGGCTAACTAATAGTTTTAGCTCTCCAAAGAACAACATAACAAAGATAAGGCAAATGCCAGGAAATGTATTCATTAAATAGTCAAGAGAATGCCAAGGACAAGCTCACTGTATAATGTGTTAGGAGAACATCAATATTTGAGAAAAGGAAGATGCTGCTTTGGTATAACATATTTGTGGAAACTGGAATAAGCATGTTTTAAGCAAGGCTTCTCTTTAATTATTGTCTGAGTTTCACATAAAGTCTGCTTCATCAACTGGATAAATATTTGACTGCTGTTCAGTAAATTGCATTAGTTTACTTTAACTGTATGCTCAGCCTTATTCAGGCATCCTACATTAGGCAATGTAGTGTGTAATGCATCTCTGCAGGTGACCAGAGCTATTCTCTGTATGAGGTAAATTAAAACTCATATTTTAAAAATTAAACATTCTTGCACTTCATGATTTCAATATTTAATTATAACCTGTGTCAGGGCCTAATCTCTGACTGAGTCAGGCATGAAATTAATCAAAAACGAGGCACAAGCTTAGCAGTTCCACTGCACTGTAAAAATAATTTTTTCACCCTTTCTGTGATTCTTACAGAAATTTTATGAGAAAGATGCTGGTGAACATGTAGTTAGGGCAACAGTTAAAAAATTAGTAAGTAGCCAAAATAATGATGATTTTTGTCAGCGGCCTTGGAAAAAAACTGGCAGAACACTTTAATCCTGAGGTGTGAGTGCACTGAGGACATTGTAACATCAGAGAGGTGATCAGACAAGAAATCTTTGACTCTTCTTAATCTATTTCAGGGAGAAAACCCAACTGTTTTTAAAAACCACAGCTTTGACATACAGGATAATACATATAATACAGGAGTAGATTACTTTATGTGAAGCTAAGCATACTGAAGCTATAGAGAATACAGATACATTTTACTTTGCAAAATCCTTGTGCAGAATAATTTTTTGTAAATAAATTATTTGTAGTTATATTTTTTGACTGATGGAAAAAGATGGTGCAGAGCAGTGAGTTTCTTTTTCACTGTGCATAATAACCTTATCTTTCCTTTAATCCAGTGAGTTCAGAGCCAAACTTTGTAGATGAGAAACAAAGGAAACGGTGAGGTACTGAAAAGGCTGAAAACAGTTCTTGAAGTTTCACAAAATTAAAGCTTTTTCTCCAAAGTAATGAGACTGTGCTTTGGTTTTACATAAAAAGCAAAGTTTTTGGTTTATTTTGATGTATTTGTGTATTTTTGCAGCACCGACACTTCCAGAAACAAATCATCCATAAAAACAGGAAGTGCAAACGTGGCCAACAACAGTGGAAAATTTTCCAAACAGGCCCCTAAAAACTGACTAAACTACTTTTGGCATAATATTATGCAGGATATAAATATGTAAACAGTAACTTTCTCCCATCCTCGCATAAAGATGACTGGCTTCTGAAGGCAGCCAGGTAGCAGGACCCATAATTATTTTATTTAACTCAGGTCTCTATTCTGCTCTGACAGAGTCTGCCTTTGTGGTTTTAGGCCAATCATGTGTAACTTCCTTAGTTTTACCTATTGTAAAACAGCTCACATTGCTAAAGATTTTTCTGAGAATTAGGAGAGTCTCTGGCGTATGAAAAATTTCTTATTATTGCTGGAAGAAAGATTTGGAAGGCAGTAGCTGAGCACAAACTTAACTGCTGGTTTGCTTATTTAGCAGAAGGAGTCGTTCTAACAGGCATAGATATCAAAGTGCTGCATTTTAAAATGGAAAAAAATTTGCAGAGTTTATTCACAAGAGTTTGTTGTTTAGGATGACCAAGAATAAGGCTAGTCCTTGGTGGCAGTTTGCGAACCACCAACTTTCATCCACTTTGTCATTTTGTTAAGATTATCCCTTAGCACTTAACTCCCACTGGAATGGGTCATCAAGAGTATTTTATACCCACTAAAATACCTTGGCTAGTTGCAACTAGAAACCTAGGTGGCTCCACCTAGCCAAGGCAATGTTCTCAGGAGAAGCCTCTTTATCCTCAGACATACATGGTATGAGATAGCTGGAGCTGGTATCATGTTACTGTCATTGCTTTAAATGCAGATAGGATCACTGTTTTCATTCCCACAAAATAAAGCAAGTAGATGCAGACTAATTATTTTATTCCCACCCTGTATTTAAAAGCCAATTCAGTGGTCCTTGGGAAGCCCAAACTTGTGAGAGCTGGGATGACTCACCAGGTGGGAATTACCAGACCTAAATGTCCAGTTGCCTGGCCTTAAATGGACCACACCACCTACATGGGATTTGCAGTCATTAACATACCTTCTGGTGAACCTACCAATAATTTTAATGCCATGTATGTATCCTTTAAAATTAATTTAATTTTATTATAATGTTTAAAAAAATATACAGAAATGCCACATGAAAAACAAGCTATGCGATTTAACGCACTGGTAAAAGAAATTATTACAAAGTGTATTTGTTTTTAATAATGTTGGACAGCTTCCATTATGTGACATGAATATTACATACAGTAGTTGAGCTGAATCTGTTAAGAAAGGTTTAGCAGACAGGCTGACTCTATCTTTTCAATAGACTAGAGTACAGAAATTCAGAACAATGTTTTTAGTTAAGAGCATTTTGGCCATGTTAATAGACTTTTCTGACTTCCTGTGGGATTTTTTTGTGGTTTTGGAGATCTGTTTTGGGGATTTCTGTTGTACTCTTGGTTACAGAATAAAATCTGTTTTTATAGGTTTCTAATGTGCAGTGAGTGCAAATTATTTCGATCAATTTGGCGAGATTATATTAACCAATGAAACTTTTACCATAACTTTAGGCCCTCCAGATTTTCCTGGGAGATGCCTCAGCTGTTGATCAAGCAGAGTTCACACAAATGCCTCAAAATCAGAATCACAGAATCACATCTCTCCTGCCTACTGTTACTTTTTACATGGGGAGGAGGAAAA
This sequence comes from Zosterops lateralis, assembly GCF_965231275.1. Classification (NCBI taxonomy): domain Eukaryota; kingdom Metazoa; phylum Chordata; class Aves; order Passeriformes; family Zosteropidae; genus Zosterops; species Zosterops lateralis. The sequence goes on from NC_139765.1 coordinate 48,713,146, forward strand.
TACTTTGACCCAGATTTCATCTCAGAGAAATGATATTTCCCCAATATGTTCAATAAACGTATTAGCTTAGTACAGGCCCAACTTTTAAGTGTACTCCAACAACTTATTCTTTTTTAAATAGTGAACATAATAATTTGTCTTTAAATTTTTTAGAGTTGAAATGTTAAAAGTTATTGCAGTGAATGTGTGGTTGCAATTGGTGACCCTTACACAATTATATTTCTTAAAATTTATTCTAAGGGGATTTTTTTGGATTTTGAATTTAATAAAGTACACTGTATTCCAAATGATAGCTGCTTTGCTTAAAGCAATATTTATGACAACAGGGATATTGCAATACATATGGTTATTGTTAAGTAGTAGAGAAAGATAGCTGAAAGAGTGCCCTATCTCTTTCATGCAATTCAAAATGGCTTTTCTTAGTGACCTGAGGTTTCTTTGGTGTAACACACTATTTACGAGGAAACTTCCATAATTTTTCAGTATTTTCATTACTAATAATGGCTTAAAACAATTATAGTTTTAGGAGTTCTATAGTCCTCACTGCTCTAGAGGTTTTCTAAATATTTTCATTATCTAACATAAAATGGCTTTCTGCTCAGTATACCATAGAAATCTGACCATGAAGTTACTTACCAGGGTAAGTGAAAGGTGTTGGTCTGTGCTTTTATTGCCCTATTTATGGAGTGATTGCTAAACCTCACAGTACCTTATAACCTCATGAATAAATCATGGAATCAGTCACTGTATTTATAAAAATGTCTGATACTTCTTTTCAGCTTTTCCAGCATCTGAGCATCTTTCAGTGACTGAAATATATATTTACTAAGTGGCGAACAAATGGGCAGCTTTTGTCACTCTAAATGCAAGCAGGGGCTCCCCTGAACTAAGGAACTCTGAATGTCAAAGCTACTTCATCTGTGTTTACACACACACATCCCATCCGTATTTTCATACATGTCTGACTAGGAAGTTTATGAGGTTTTTTTAAATGCAGAGGCAGCCTTGCACTGAGCAGCAAAAATCTCACATTTGAAGCTTTGTCCAGAGCTGTGCTCCTACTTAACCCTCACCTTCCTGCACAGTCTTTTGGAGCAGAGGGTTGAAGCTCATATGCATGAGCAGAGCAGTGAGTTCCTCAGGAAGGGTGTTGGAGCAGTAAAGCAGTTCCACCATGCAAAGGCAGAACTAGAAGCATCGCATAGGTGTTGGGAAGTCTTAATGCCAGGCCCTGAATGCTTTATCATGCTCCCTATGGCACTTATGTTGCTATTATCAGCTATTTAATATTGTATGTGTACAATAAAGGCAAATACAGTACATATTCTGAGTACATGAAGAAAATGGCTACAGTAATTTTGTCAGACGTTATACAAACATAATTCTGCAATGTCTCAGAGACCCATGCACTTGGCTTAATCTTTTTTCTACCTTTTATCTAAAACTCTGTTACTCCTGCTGATGATTTTAATATGCTCCAGACAACCGTGGCCATGACAGACAGGCCCTGAACATATAGCAGTCCTGGGGGGTTCTCACTGAGCCTGGACTTGCCAGTGAGCCCTGCAGATTGTTGAAAACATTGTGAAAGTGTTGCCATTTGTATGTCAATTCAGGACAGTGAATCCTGTGGTCATTATCACAAAGCTGTGACCAAGACTGTTTCTCAGACTCAGTGAGAGCCACCACTCATGCTCTCTTGGACACCAAAGGATGAGTGCTGCTTCTGATTCAGCTTCTTTACACAGTTGGGCCAAAATTCTGTTAACTCTCTTGTGGTAAGTGGTAGTTTAAAAAGCTTGTTTTGTTTGTGGAAAGGAAGCGAAAAATCTCATGACAGAGACTATGTCGACAGGTTGCTTTTAGTACAAAACTTTTGAGTGGGTTAAGGCTTTGTTACATTTTTGTGTGGTATATATTTGGCTGTAAATAGTCCAGTACTGTAAATAGGGAAATGATAATAAATTAGTTTTCATTTCAGTGCAATAAAAATAAGTTTAGACTAATTACCCTGAAGGTAAAGGAAGGGTACACATTTCTGTGCAAATTGGGTCAATCTGGGACTCATTTGAAAAGGATATAGGAGCATTTATTTATTTGAATATCAAAGGTATCTATCTAACCTTACAAAATGTAGATTCAGTGCTTCTGACAGGCACAGACTTTCCTTGGAGATCATGTAAACAGTTTCTCTCTGTGTGTGACCTGCCAAATTCTTATCTATCTCTAGCACTTAATGAATTGTTTTACTCCTCAAAAAACACTTGCTCTGGTCCCATTTTGAGTATTTTTTACATCTATGGTTTGTGTTATTTTATTGCATAGTTCAGGTGCCTGAAAGTAAATCTCCAGGACACATATTTTAATATATGAAAGTCTGGAATATATATATATACACACACACACACACACACACACACACATATATATATATATATATATATACACACACACATATATATATATATATATATATATATATATACACACACAGAGAAGGAGAGAGAGATAGTACTAGAATTAGATACACAGATAGGTAACTGAAACTTGGACTTTCACACCATGATATTTTTGTGCACTTCTGTGATGTTTTCAGTCCTTTTCAGACATTATTTTCTGTCTTTGTAAGTAATACTGGTAGAAATTCGGTGAAAAAGTCCACATCTTTTCACATTTTCCATCTTTCCCTCCCCACACCACTCTAGTAGTGTATGTGTACACTCTAATATTAAACCTAATGACTGATTGGTTTTGGAAGCGTTGACAGCATTCATCCTCCACCTGATGGTACCTTTTCAGTGACAGTTTCTGTGCTATAGGCATTTTTAAATAGTTCCTCATACATGAGAACAGAATGGACTCCAAATATAGACAGTTTAAAATGTATGAAGAGAGCTGACTTCATATGTAACATTCACTTATCAAAACATCAGGAATTTATAAAAAGATACTTCTCAAGTAATTGCAGTAGTATACATAGGTAAATGTATAATTTTGCATGAAAAAGAGAAAAAACTTCTGTTAGTGTCAAGCTTATTCTCAGAGAACCGGAAGTCCAGTTTCATTTACATAATTTCAATTACTTGTTAATATTCTGTTAATATTTGGTGGGAAGAACCAGTATGAGGGACAAATACATTTCTCTCAGGGTTCTTCATTATCACTGGCTTTCATCTCATATAAAACATCTATTGACAAAGGAAAAGGGAAAGCCAAGAACCAAGAATGATTTCTACTTCATTTATCTTAAAAGAAAGAATCATTGCATGACTATATGGATATTTCTTATTAGTTTCTTCTTATGCTAGTGTCCATTCACATCATGTGGGCAGCCTATTACAGCTTTTTGGATGATGACCTGTATCTACAGTGTCAGACAGTGGAGATTATCTCAGTTGGTCAGAGCATGGTCAGAGCTAGAAATGCTGAAGGTTGAGGTTTTGATGGTTATGGGGCATTCACTTAAGAGTTGGAGTTGATGATCCTTGTGGGTCCCTTCCAACTCAGAATATTCTGTAATTCTGTGAATAAACCTAGGGGCTAAATGAGTCTGTCTCCAGATTAAAAAGCATATTGGCAAGGTAATGTGGGCAAACTCCCAGATGTAAACAAAGAGTGTGTCTCTCATATGACTAAAAAAAAAAACCAAAACAGAAGATACGATTTTCAGAGCTGAAATTGCAACATTTGTACACTTAGGCAAAAGATTTCAGGGGAATTTTTTTCCACAAGGGAATACAGATCCATAATCAGGTTATCTTACCTGCAATGTGTGTGATTTATTCTTCTCTGAATGTGGATGTGATTGCATAAGGCTATTAGTACTCTCCAAAACCTTTCTGATGCTACCGGATCTTTGGAATACTGGATGAAACAGGATGAATCCAGCCCAAGCCAAATTTATAGTAGGAAAATCATCAAGATTAGATAAATCCAGATATACACTAGTCTTGCTAAGGTTATTGTTTTTCCTTCAGAATGTTGCCGGTCAGATACTCTAGTAAGAAAAAACCAGAACCTCAACATTCATAATTCACATTCATATTAAATACCAAAACCTACAGAAATAAACCTTCATGTGACTTAAAGAACAGGAAAACTTCCACTACCCATAATTTCTGGGAGAAATATCAATCTACAAAAAAAAGTTACTATGATGTGATGTGGTACTTCATTTTACATATAGAGAATGTTCTTTGAAGAACTTCATAGAGGAGCACTTTTACATATTTTTAGCTGTCCTCTTGCAATGAATCTTGGATAATATTTCTGCGGTGACTGCAACAACCAAGTTTGAAATAGCAGTTGTAAAGAAGAGCCTATAATTTATGTTTAGCTATCTTAATGCAGCGGCACCGCAACACAGGGAGGGAATCAGACTAAAAAATGTAGGTTGGCATGAAATAGTATTTAAGTGTACAGCAGTCAATCAGGTTTGCTTCAATTTATCTTACTATTTGAAAATCTCTCTGAGTAACTTGCTTCTCATATGCAAGTGCTGTCTGCGTCCCCCAGGAGACCCTGTGCTGCTTGGGGGCTACTGGGGTGGGTGCTGAAGCTGGGGGTGCTGCCATGCCCCATGTGCTTGTGCATGTTACTGCTGGTGCTTTCTGACCATAGCAGTGGCTGCCTCCACTGCTGGAACATTGCTAGCAGTTTCATGCCTTTTGTTTTTCTCTAACAAGTCAATAGACAGGTTTGCCAGAGTGGTCAAAACCTGGCCTCATGCAAAGGACATATAAAGCATATTTAGGCACTTTGTCAGTGGTCTCTCATGGGCTTCCTTCATCAGCCAAATAGTAAACAAATAATATGCTGTGGGCAATGTTTTGCTGTTGGCTTTGGGTTTAGCTTTGTAATATGTACTGGCATGAAGCACACTAGAGGACTTTACCGCTTGCCAAACTGGGAATTACCATCTAACAGTTATAACAGATTGCAGAAACAGGACATCTGATGCTTCTTCCTACTACTTTCGCTTGCTTTCTGCATGACCTTAAGTAGGTAATTTTCCTCCTCTCTGTCTTAATTAACTCACCATCCATATTATATAGATAATTCCTTGGCCTAAATATAAATTATTATTATGCCATTTTTTAATGAATGTGCATTTATTAAGTAAGGCATATTTCAAAAATAAACTATTTTAATTACTTTCTTTTGTTTTGTGCTATGTTAGTTAGAAGCTCTCTTCAAATCTGAACATGGTGGATTGTCTCCTGTATCTTAAATAATTCCTCATACTTAATCAAAAATATCTGTTTCAATGATGATTAGAACCCCCTCATTTGTCTCTAATAGGATCATTTTTAAAATTGGAAAAGCGGATAGTCCCTCTTCCATGCAATCAAACAACCTTTATATGCCATTTGATATCAAATGTAGCCGTTTTCTTTATGCCTAGAATTCAACCAGTATATTCTAGTATGAGAAAGGAAATTTTAGCCTTTTCTTCCATTGTCTCTGATTTTCACTGAAGGAGTGGGTGGGATATGCCCATGTTCTCACAGATGCTATAATGCCTGAATTTATCCTTTGTGTTTAAAAGTGATTAGGTAATTTCTTCTCTTCAAGTAAAATTGAACAGTGCACTCAGGTTTTCATAACACCATGATAGAGACTGGCAAATAAACCACAGGATACTTATTTTTCTTTTCTTATTTCAAAGTGATCAGATCATCAGCAATCCAGTTAATGGACTTTGCAAGAGGGTTTAAGAATCCCTTATTTATCAGACTATTTCTTCAGGAAGATAAAAGTTAACACCCAATTTTTTGTTTAGCTGTGAGTGGCCGTTATGAAGATCTGCTCTGGGTGAAAGAAATATGGAAAGTGAGGCACCTGCCTACTTGAATCCACTTCATGCAGAAATATTTTGCACTGTGGATCCTCAGCTCAGGTAGCTGTTCATTAGCTGTGTGAGTACCTGTTTCAGCTGGTGAGCAGGATGGGATTTGGATGCTCCTGAGTTCAAACACATAGCACCTGTCCCAACACCAACAAATTTTTTTTTCTTGAGTCCAAGGCACAGGCTCAAACTTCATAACTGTTCTCAAACCTTACAGGAATTGAGCATTGTAACAGAAAATATCTGGAAAGAGACACTGACTTGGCATGAGTCTCAATATACAGGGCAAGACCTCCTTAAGATGCTGCAAATTGTGTAATTCGAAACAGGAATCTGAAGCCAAATCTTCCACATCTAGTGTGTCTAATGCTTTTGCCATCAGGCAACTTGAAAAGAAGGCAGAGTTTCCTCTGTATTTCCTGTATTTCCTTAAATATTGCATTAAATAACTAAATGTGGACTAGGAGAAAGGTTAAAGGGATAGGAAGCAAGGGCATTCTCCTGGGACATAGTAAACTTATACTTATGTACCCATTCCAAAGAATGCTCAATTATTCACATGAAATGCAGGTCACTTGGTAGAGAGACTAATTTTCACCTAATAATTTTTAGATAAGCATACTGAAATGGGAAGACTGAAGAGGAGACAAATACATTGCTGTTGTCCCTTCAGACCCTGTGATATTTCATCTGCTTGTTTGGTAGGTAATTTCCTTTTGATTAAATGGAAAAAAATTAGTCTTTTGCTATTACCCCTTTAGGACGGAAATTTTTTCTCCCCACCCCCTTTTAGAGAAAAGTAAAATGTCATCCTGGTATTGCATGGAGGGGCAGCAGGAGCTGTGAGCTGGTAAACTAATTTCATTCCTCTAATTCAGATTTAGTTGCAACCCTTTCTTGTGGAACTGCACTCCCAGTGAGTAATCAAGGAAAGATGGTTTACCTTTGAGTTTATACCAGTATGGCTTAGGCTGAATAAATGCTAGGTGTGCAGAGTATCATCTAATTGTCTAGTTTTCCCTACAGGGGTCTATCCCTGTTAGGCAAACGCTGTGCCAGCCCAGCAATGGCTTGAACCTAACCTGGGTAATAAGTGCACACAAAATTTAGTAGCTCAGCAGAACCCAAAGCTTTTGACAATCAAATGGTTAACCCTTTCACAGATCTGTTTCTTGGGAATTGAATAAATGAGGATATTGTAATGTAAAGAACATTTGTTGGCTGAAGGCCACCATGAGGGAGATTAGTGGGGGGTATTAAAGATGAAATTATAAAGTCTCAGTGAAAGAGATTCAGTTGAATTCAATGATAAATGACAGTGAAAGGAAGAGAGGGATATTTCTGAGATGAGCTGTATTTCCCTAAAGAAAAATACTTGTGAGATCAGATTTTTAAAGAAGGAGTATTCTTTTTTTATTATTGAAAAGGTTAGATTATATCATTTTTGAGAGCTCTGTTCTACTGAATGTAATAAAAATTGACATGAAGTGTTTTAAGTTTGTTGATAATTCCATACTATTCTGACCCACTTTATCTGAATATCTTAAAATTCAATTTCACTTGTAGAAGGTATTCTCATATTATCCTGCTATATAGGCTACAAAAGGCTGGTAAATCCATAGATGTTCACGACCACTCATGCAGAAATGAAATATTTAACTACAAGGGTATCTTGTATTTCAGAAGTTATTTGCTGACACTTCATTCTCTGATCCTTGTAGTCCATACAAAATGATTTGCACATAGGAAATATAAGTAAATGCTTTACAAATTGACTTTTTGAATATTTTCCTCACTGCTTCTAATAGATTTTATTAAGTGCTTTCCACCCTAAAATGTTTCAAATGTTGTGGAGTTTTTTATTATTTAAAAGCACATTGCATGTATTAATCTTCTTAATCCTCAGTTTTCCTCAACAAAAACAATTCGAAAATAAGGTTTCACAATCTCATAAAAAGACATAGGTAGCTGATGTGTATTTATTATGCCTATTAATTTACCTTTCGTTGAAAGAAAGATTGATTATAACGTTTTTTTATTGGAAAATATCCTTACATATTTTATCTATGTCCAAACAGGTAGAAATCACTGATTTTTATTTTTTTGCCTAGTTTGAGTGGTTATGAATATAGAAATCTAACTAATCTTCCTTCTTTAACATTTAGAACAAATTACAGTGCACATTTCATCCAGTAAAAATACAGCCTCATGTCATTCTAAATCACATTACGAATCAGTTGAAGTTGGGGAGGTGGATGTTGAACTGTCAGATTTTAGAAAGAGTGGAAAAACTTGAGATCAGATTTTCAGCCTACAAATTCAGATGGAAGAATTTAATCAGCCACTTTCCGTGTGCTTCACTGACTATCAGAAGTTCTGTCTGTCACATACAGATGTGGATGTGAATGTCTGATGTGTGTTTCCCAGCTCTACCTAATTGGATAACTACAGAACTGGTATTAGAATAGACAATTAGTAGTCAGTATCAGTACTGTACACTGGACAACAGCCACATTTGGAACAGAGAAGATATATATTTTCAGTGTACCTTCTGTGTCAATAAACCAGAAAAAACACTTAGCAGTGAGTCAGCCTTTACACACCGGATTTTAGCATATAGTTTCTATTATAGAAAATAGGTTTCCATTGCTTGTTTGAAAGCATAACTCTTCAATTTCCATGTGTATTAGATAGCCTTTATTTTTGTTTCGTGCTTCCTGGAATGGAAAGAGAATAGGATGACCCTTAGAAATGCTAAGAAAGTCCTGTTAACCACCTCACTTTGAAAATTTTCATTCTTAGTCACTTACCCCGGTAACCCACAGGGAGTCCCAAAATGCTAGTAGTCACTGTCATGGATGGAAATGTGAATATTACAAATTTTACCACTATAAAACACTCTCTGAGCTTGCCTCTTGTGCTATGCAAAGGCCATTACCCCATCCAACTCTGCAAACAGACTGTCCTTTATTATGTGTGTGATAGCATTAGCATCACAGACAGTGTTCATTTTCTTACCAATCTCCACTACAGGACATGAAGAAAAAAGCTTCATGATTGAGGCAGACGCTGTTCAGCAGGATTCCAGCATTGACAGAGCAGGTTGAATAGTAACATATGTTTCAAACATTATATTATAAAATTCCTGTAACACATCTGGTCAGTGAAGTTGCTAGAAGTCGTAGCCTGACTCCACCAGGCACACTGTTTTGCTTCAGTTCAGTTACTTGCATTTAAAAACAGCCTAGGCAGAATGGAAAAGCAATGAGATTTTTGAATAATTTGCTGGAGGGCTTAAAATATCTTAGTAGAACAAGATGACTATCTAAAAAAAATAATTCTCCTGGGTGGCACATTCATGGCTTCATGACTAATTTGAGATGGCATAATTTTAGAGATACTATGACGAGGACAGAGCTGCAGCATCCTAAGACTTCAACCTACTGTCATAATGTGAAGGTATAAGGACTACTGAAAGGACACAATACTTGTCATTTAAATTAAAAGTGCCAGGATGGTTGTCCATGTTGTTGAGCTCCTGAAATAACAACATCTCTTGTTTTGTTTCACATGTTACCAAAACTCATACTTTTATTATTTCATCTATGGAGCATTTCAGAATCACTCTGGAATATACATTTTAAATCAAACTGTTAAATAAAGCAGGAGGTTAATTTGTTTCTGGTTCCTATTTGGTTTTGGGTAGAGTTTAATTTTTTTGGTTATGCAACCCCAAATAGTTTGAAAACAAGTCACTTATGAGAATATTATCTCAGTGAGATGCATTCCCAAAACTGCAGTTGGAAGGATGTGTAAAGTTTTTTCATATGAACAGGGGCTCTGGTACTTGGTGTTCTCCAAAGCAGTTCTTCAAACTGATCTGTTGCCTCAGTCTGAAATAGTCCAAACCGACCAGTTTACAGGTAACACAGAAAAAAAGATCTTAGGTTCTGAGAAAGGTGGGTTTTTTTTCCTTTTTTTTATTTTTTTATTTTATTTTATTTTATTTTATTTCTTTTGTAAGTATAGCATTGCTTAGTGACTTCTGTATACCTGTTGTGGAAGAAGCACCTAAACAATTTTTCTTCACAAAAAAAAAAAAAAAAAAAAAAAAAAAAAAAAAAAAAAAAAAAAAAGAGAGATGTGTACATTAGGTGAGGCCTTCAAGTTTACTTTTTTAAAGGTAATTTATTAAGGAGAAAGGGAATACAGAGATTGTAGGCCTTCTCCCCACATTTAATGTTCTTAGGTATTACACGTACAGTGTCAAGACTTTGCTGTGGTGTTCTACACTCCTTGCCAAGCACACTCTGCCTTGCTTCTTGAACCTGTTCACATTTTACTAGGCATAAAACTAAATAAACAAAGAACAAGACTTTTTAGGAATTTCCTGGAAATCCAAAGTGTTCCACATTCTTGACTTTGATATCATTTGAGAGTAGGCGGCATCTTATTAAACTACAGATACTAGAGAAGGACTGAAATTTTGATACTGAGGCCTTCCAAACTGCAGATATATTTATACTGCATTGTAATAATAAATTAAAAATAATAGTAAGTAGCATTGAAATGTTACTTTACTTGCAAAAAAGTCCTGGCTTTCTGTTGGACTATTACAGTACTAGGAGTCAAATGGGTTGAGTATATTGTTTTACTGTCTTACATACCACCAGGACACAGCACTGCCAGATGGTTGAGGTTTATAGCCAGAAATTTATGCACATTACAAAATATTTAATGACACTTTATTCATGCTAATGAGAAGCCTGAATTTAGAAATATCTCAGCCACCAATCACCTGCAAACAATGAATAATCCCTGAAAAAGAGAGCCAGAAAAAACAAGAGGTTGCATATACCTTTTTGGAATTAGGAACAGATTTTTAACTTGATGGAAATTCAAGTAGTGTCAAAAATTGTGCAAAGGAAAGGTGTAGAAAAGCCATATATCTAATAATCCAGAAACACATTGATATGATACTATATGATATGATATTATATTTAAGTTTAGCATGACAAGAAGTGTGAAGAAATTGCATTGAAGTGTAGCTAAATATGGACTTAGTGTCTCATTGAAAATTTTCACTTCCTCCCTGGAAAAGTTCTTTAAGAAGTTTGAAGAAGAAAATGACACAAATGCTATAGTACTCAAGTCATGCCAGATTTGAAGATGACATTTTCATGTCTTCTGAAAGTGTTAGAGATCTTGAAATTATAAGAGGAGTGCAGGCAAGTAAAGTCAGCAGAATAAAACTATGTATGTGGGATGTAAAAAATTAGGCAAAGATGGCTATTTTGCAAAAGCTATTTGTGTACAACCTGTTTACACTCAAATAGAGAGATCTCATCAATCATTAAAACTGATTCATGATTCCCAAAACAAGTGCCTGTTTTCTTTACTTGTAATTTTGCCAAGCCTGAAACATCTGCTCTAAAAGTTTCCCATACAGGCTAAATTTTTGGAAAATTTTAATCCCCACAGATATGTTTCTTCCAAGAATAAGATTAGACTAAAAAACTTGATGATTTATCCTGGGCCACAATGGCAAATTAAAAAAGATGCACTTAGTCTGCACCTTACATATTGTAGCACAGTGGCTCAATCACAAGTTAGCTCTTCTTTACAAACCAATATGATAATTCAATATCATTTACTAAAAAATCTGTGGCCCTGGAGAGAAGCACTTGCCAAAGTTTTTGGGATTAATTTTTTTAAAACTTTATTTTATTTTATTTTATTAACTGCTCCCAACTTTTAACATAGCCACGTGAAATTGCAAGATCATAACTAAGTAACTGTGATCTCTCTTGGCTGCAATATGTTACTAGTCATAAGGATGTGGCAATGTGGAAGCTAGACAGGAGGAAATTGATCCTGAAGGGGTTTTTTTCATGTATTTCTCATTATAATTAATTACCATTAATAATACAAATGCATTTTTAGTTGTATTGTGTTAGAAAATGAGAAACTGTGTCAGAATTGATGGTGCTTCAGAAGTACTCTTATGGTTTTAGTTTTCTCAAAAACATGTTAGTTACTTTGAGATTTCAGTCCACTTTTGAAAAGAGCCATCTAGAGTTCACTGTTAATGGAATTAGAGAGAAGCCTTATGTAAACCCCAAATTTAGCCCCCTCTATAAGAAGGAAGCCTGGATCGTGAGCCATGCTTCTCAATTTGGGCCAATTTCCATAAAATTCAGAGGGGTTTAGTCCAACATACACTGTTTAAGATGCATCTAATTCAAATAGCCTTCTGTAGAGAATCTTCAGTGCATTCATCCTTCCACAAAGAGGTTCTTCATAAAAGCTCTCTCTTTCAAGCCAGATAGCTCCTGTACATGAATAACTTTCACCATAGGAACTCACTGAGGCAGCAAACCCTGATCTTAGTGTCTTTTCAGAAATAACAGGCTCTTGGAACAATATTCTCTAAGTCCCCTTCAGAAGCAATTAACTGCTTCCAGTACACCTGGAGCGTATTAAGCCTGGGAGAGGCCTTAAAGCTACAGTTCACATTTCACTTCAGTCTGGTAAGAAATCAAATAAAAGGGGAATTTAAGAAGTCAGTTAATGCTCATTCCATATTTCTGGCAAGCAAAATATTCATAGATGGTGCTTGCTTCCTTTGGCAAGAGAAACCCTATTTCCAGCTTAGGAAGCTTCGTATTGTATGAATATTTAATTTCCCTTCACTTTAACTAGAGAAAATGTATAGCAGAACATTTTAAAGGCTTTTCTCAGTTTCCAGCTGTGTGATCTATACATCAACAAAAAGATCTATGGTATCTGCTAAGAATATCTGCTTTCAGAAATGACACAGGTATAGCTATGGCCACCATCTTGTCACTTATCAAGTTATTAAGTGCTAATGATATTTGATGATATACATTTATTAAAATCACCAAATCAATGACAGCTGTGTCTCTCTCAGCACATGGATGATTTGGAGAAAAAAAATCATAAATGTATTTAGTAACCTCTGTAAAGTTCAGGTTCTGCTGAAATTTGTGTCCCTCAGACTATTACAGAGTGCGATTTTTGCTTTCTCTGAGAAGGTGGGACAAATCAAACAAACAAAAATTTTTTGATAATTGAAAAGCAATTAAAGATCATTGAAAACTTTAGTTTTCTTTTAAAACTAGGTTAAGGTTTTTGAAAGTCCTGGCAGGCAAAGAGGAAAAGAAATGTCAGGAGTAAGCGCATGTGAGTATGTGGCATTGAGCCAACAGTTTTCATATGCTGATTCTACCAATGATTTCCTTGTCACATTTGATCATATTCTAGAAAGAATCACCAAGATATGGATGAGATAAACCTGAAATAAACTTTTTGGTTTTGTAAAACTGCAGAAATCTAAGACAGCTAGTACCCATCTAATTGGGATCTAGCAGAAAGAGTAAAATACTTATTCCTAGTAATAAAGAGCTATGACTTACATGCAAGCACATGGCACTTTGGAATGAATGTGCCAGTTCAAAGTGGTTGGCTTTATTAGCTAATAGAGGCTACAGACAAAAGATAAACCTCTTCCTGGTGAATGGATGAGAACTGAGCTGCATTTCATTCTTGTTCCATAGCTTGCCTTGCAACAGGCAAGGAGCATTTATACCTGTTTAAGGACTAGTACAGTTCTTTTGGTGGTTTAAAAGCTCCATGTTAGGTTCAGACGATATTCTGTGATGCAGAAAATAATGCATGATTGAGGGATCAATTACACTAAAGGAATAAAACTGAATTGGGAGGAACTGTTGACTCCCTCGAGGACAGAGAGGTCCTGCAGAGAAATCTTGACCAAATAGAAAGATGGGTAATGACTGACCGTGTGATACAAAGCTGAACAAGGGAAAGTGCTGGATTCTACACCTGGGATGGGGCAACCTTGGATGTACACACTGGGGAACAAGAAACTGGAAAGCAGCACTGCAGAAAGGGACTTTGGGGGTCCTGGTTGATGGAAATCTGAATTTGAGTCAGCAGTGCCTTGGCAGCCAGGAGGACAACCTGTGTCCTGGGGTACATCAGGCACAGCATGGCCAGGTGGGCAAGGAGGGGATTGTCTCACTCTGCTCTGAGCTGGGGCATCCTCACCTCGAGTGCTGAGGGTAGTTTTGGTAACACAACATAAGAAAGACATAAAGCTATTAGAGAGTGCCCAAAGGAGGGAAATGAAGATGGTGAAGGGCCTTGAGGGGAAGCCTTTTGAGGAGTGGTTGAGGTCACTTGGTCTGTTCAGCCTGGAGGAGACTGAGAGGAGACCTCATTGCAGTTACAACTTCCTTGTGAGGGGAAGAGGAGGGGCAGGCACTGATCTCTTATCTGTGGTGTCAGTGTCAGGACCTGAGGGAATGGTCTCAAATTGTGTCAGAGGAGGTATAATATTGGAAAAAGTTATTTAGAAAAAGTTATTCACACAGAGTGTTTATTAGAAACAATAATAAACTCTTATTATTTAGTGGATATTAGAAAAAGTTATTTCACACAGAAAGTGTTTGGTCACTGGAACAGGCTCCCCAGGGAAGTGGTCACAGCACCAAACCTGACAGGGTTCAAGAAGTTTTTGGATAGAGCTTTCAGGGATGTGGTGTGACTCTTGCAGTGTACTGCACAGGGCCATGAGGTAGATTTGATTATTCTGATGGCTCCCCTTCAACTCAGCATATTATATGACTCTATGATACAGATAGATATAAAATTTGGGTAGATAAACTTTCATCTGGCATTCCCTAATAAGTACTCCTGTCTGAAACACTGGCTATTCAACTTTAATGTTCTTTGAACATATTTTAAATAGGCACAATATAAATGATATTCCCTTCAATTGGCACTTCTCCTGGGACATGCATGCCTTAGAGCATTTTTAATAACTTTCTGACATTATATGAATGTAATGGAAAACTGTCTATTGTTCTTCCACTGGACAAGGAACACTTTACCTTTATAAGAGTAGCATAGTATTTTGTGAACCTTTCTTGCAAAAAAACAGCTCCAGAAGGCTGAGAACAGAAGGAAAGACTAAGGTGACCATGGCATTTTTTTTTAATCTTAAGCAATCTGTCAGACTAGGTAAAAGCAAAGGGACATAATACAATATGCATGTGTTTCAACTAAATGTAAGTATTAATTTAGCTCAAAAATTCTTCTTCTTATCAGTAACTCTTCTGTGGTTGGCAAAGGAATGCTCTGCATGATTTCAGCACGTTCAGGAGAAGAAAGAGTTAGTTTGGAAACATGGGTGTCTGAGGACATGGGTCTCAAGGGTAAAACTGGGAGGTTGTTCTCTGAACATGACTGGTAGCTTGAAGAATTAAAGAGCAGCATCAGTCTTGTATTGAAATGATTTTTTTTCATCTCTTTTTCTGGTGTTTCAGCAAGGTAAGAAGTTGAGCACTGCCATAATGAAAGTGTCCTGAAAGTACTGCCATGCTAACTCTTCAACTACACCTTCTCAGTAGATATTGTGTCCTAAAATTAGAAAGGATTTATTTTTTTAATCAACAAATAAATAAAAATGGATAAGAATTTCATAGGGGTTTTTTTGTTCCTGATAGATGGGGTATATAATTTTAGAGACCTACTGTAATAATTTAGAAGTTTATTGTTACAATGAAACAGGAGTAGAGCCAAACACTTAGAAATAGGATTGGGAAAGGAATGGTATATGGACAGCACAAGACAAACAAAAGAAAAAAAATGAAAACTATTTTAGAGGCCTGCAAATTAATTTCACTATGACTTTAGAAAAAGTTTATATTTTTGCAGGATTCTGTATTTTACAATTGAGAGAGAAAGACAGAGCCTACATATTTGACAATTCACTTTATCAACTGTAAATATTTCCATTTATAACTTTGAAGTGAGCTTTTCCCTTTGGAAGTGTTCATCTACAGTAATCATCTAGGAAGAAGTTACAGAATATTTTTATGTTCACCTATACCAATAATTTTACATTTCCCATGTTATATATTTCTTTCATTTTGTCTTTTTATGTTTGCTGGACTCCTTCTTTCCCAATCCCTCAAATTAATTTATTTCTTTTTATTTAAGAGACTTTAGAAGAGAAGAAATTAGCTTAGATCTGGTCTCTGTGAAAATTATTTCATTCAGCAAGAAGTTACCTTCTTTTAGCTTGCATTTTTATACTTATGCAAGGAAGCAAATGATGTGATGCTAGGCTTTGGAGATTGTTGCCTTAATTTTGTCTGCTTCGTGTGATGCTTTGTAGCATTTTTGAAAAATCATATACAAAACAAAATTATTTTAGCACTTATTCTGTGTACTGGTTTTATGTCTTAAGAGTGCCTAGCAGACACTTTTTCAGTACCAATGGATTTTTCATCAGTCTTAAGCTTTAATACATCTGGAAGATGCGCTTCAGGTAAGTCTTCAGCCCTGTTTCTGCAATTGGATCCACTTAGGTGAAATCATGCCAAGGCCTGTTCACTTCAAATAACTTGCAGATGATTAATATTTTTGGATAGCTCTTCAGTGTTATCACTCTACTGCTTTTGTATACATTCCAGGTGCTCTGTATAAAGTACTTGACATACATTTCTGTATATCACAATCAAACAATGGTTGAACACCAGATTTCACAAATTTATCTTTTTGTTTCTTACACGTTGATAACCTTGAATTGTATTTACCATATAATTACTCACATGAGAAAGATCTCCAAAGAGGTTGTTTTAGTTCTCAGTTGCTCTAAATCTATCTTGGGGAATGTTCTCCAAAGACCTGAGAGACTGAAGAGTTCTTACCTCAGAGGTAAGATTTGAGTGTGTGTCTTGTGCAGCTGAACGCTCTATTTGGGTTCACTGCATTATTTACACTTGCTAACTTACTGCTGCTGGCTCTCTGCTGTGGTCATGGGCATTAACCTGTGTTAAGCACCTAAACCTGAAAGGAGTTCCTACCTGAGAACCTCAGGAGGGAAAAGAGGCAATCAGCGTCCAACCAGGAGACAAGTGGCTCCCTCGCCTGGGAGTGCTGATAGACACCCTTATGAATTTCCCACATTGTGTCATTTCCCTGTTTTCAGTGGATACTATTCTCACAAGACTATTTTGTCAGGAGCTTCAAGATAGCTGAAGCCCAGGTGCCTGTCACAGGGTTACAGATTCCACAGACCAGCAGTGTAATTAGGTTCAACATTGCAACAATTTACTTTGAAGTCCATTAGGTAGACATGGCCTTGTAAATTTATCTCTGAAGACTGGAGAATGGCATACAAGGATAATTATCATGAATGGTGGAAAAAACAGCACACAAAAATAATGTCAGGAAAATTAGGAGGTCTCAAAATAAAGAAAGTGACCCTGTAGTGTATAAATAATGACAAACATTGGAACAAAGGTTGTGCTTTTATTTTGAGAAATGAGACAAAGGACCTGACAATACTTACAGATAAATAGAAGCACAACATCCACAGGGGCCCCAGCTGTCAGAGGTCATTCTGGAGTCACATTTTACAAGGCATAGGCTTCAAGCCTAGTTTGGTAATATTTCAGCAAATAAAACGAAACTGGACTTCCAAGATTTCTCACTAACTGTAGCAGCTATTCATCATTCTAAATCTCTACCGGCACTTTCAGAGTTTTCTGTCACAGTCACTGGAGTGGCAGGAAATTCCTGTATGGAGCTTGTCTTTTCACCCAGCAGTTCCAATTACTTCGGTCCTTGACTGTCGCTTTGACAGCATCACTTCTGAGCCATCCAGCAGTGTGATAAAAATGAAGAAACAACAAAAACAACACGTTGCTTTTGAATAGGGTATTTCTTAAAAAGTGTTTGAATATGTGAGTTAATTACCATGCTCCATGGCCATAAACCAGAGCAGATTTCATCATTTGTATTTCTTTTATCTGTAGTCAAGTGTTTCTTCTTCAAGACCTGTCACAATAACTGATACAATTTCCCCATGTCTTCCTTGTAAGGCAGAGTTAGGATTTTTAAATGCTATTGGAATTATTCTATATATTAATGGGAATAAATGAATTTTTTAAAATAAACAAGTAGGTTCAGAAATTCCTTGATGTTTTCATTCATCAGCACTTCTACATTTTAAATGTGAACTATTTCAGGTACAGGTATAAAACTCTTTCAAAGTATTAAAAAAATCTGAAATAGAAAATAGTCTAATTTTCATCAGAAAATACTGTTGCTGCTTCTCCACACATGTGCCTGCATTTTGAGTACAGTCATAGCCTTGCTATTTGAAACAATTCAATGAAAACAGTTTTTACAATAATAAAATTTATTAATGCACTTGTGTCCAATGGGCTTGTAAAGACCAATTTCTAGCAGAGTCTGAATAAAACAATGACAGTCCTGCTGAATTCTGTGAAGCCTTAAGACTGAGCTTCCCTTTGTTAAAAATCAAAATGTGTCAGAAATCTACTGACTCAGAATAAAATTGCAGGTTACAATTTCACCCTTGGGCTTAATCAAACATGTGGTGTAATATCAAATTTATTGTGTACTTTTGCTTTGAGCTTTGCTGACATTTCAATGCCATCAGCAGTAGAAATGTCGAAAAATGTGATTGTCTTTTTCTACATTTGGATATGGTGCCACAGTTCACCTTGGATTTAACAAGTTTCATGATATTGTCCATTTTTAAACTGATAGAGGCCATTATAAAGATCATATTTGTGTATATAAAGAATCTCATATCACACTGTGGTTGCTATCACAAACCACTAAAATACTACTTCTCACATTCTGCTATATGGTTGATTTTAAAGTCCACAGTTTTGATTACCATATTTATGAATGCAAAGATTATGTGATGGAGTATGATAAATATATAAATAATATACTGGATACTTTATTTCTTTCAGATATTTAATTACTATGTTTTAGAGCCCAAAGCACAAATTTTTAATATTAATCAAAAAAAGAAATAAACCTGCACAAAATGTATACATTCAGTATCATGCTGCAGACACATTTTTTTAAGCAGTGTCTATGCTGTGTCTAAGCTGTGGCTAGGACAGATGAGTTATGCCCATGCATCTGTGTAATGTATATATATTGTTTTAGTGTATGTGTTTAAAAATAAACCTGAGGTTTGAAATGTTTTTTTCTGTATTTATTTAGTGAAAAATGCTGGTCTCCTATATCAGCAATTAGAGTTGTATTTTCTTCTATTAATGTCTATCTTGATTCAGGCATCTTAATTTTGTGAAGAAATCTTAATGGTGAATGACATCTTTCTTGCATTTGATGAATAAATAAAAAACATTATTCTTACTCAGCAACATCCTTTCTTCATGTACCTCATGTAGACTGGAATTTTATTTTTGCACTCACTGGTGAGGTAGGTATTATTGCTGTGTTTTAAAAACACAAGAGGTGAGACAGTGCAGGACTGTAATGTAACAGCCATAGATGTAGGTATCCAACTGCATGTCTGTGTTGAAATCCCTCTCAATGCACATGCTCACACATGGAGGAAGTGGCAGTGGCAGCTCTCCTGTGAACAGCAAACCTTGCTGCCACTGGAACAAGAGACATGGGGTGGCAACTCCTTATGTTGGTGGTGTTTTCAGGACCCTTTCTCATGAAACCTATCCTGGCAATCCCTCAGGTGGCATCCAATCAGAGCGGTGCTTATAATTCCCTAACACAAGTTTCCACCAGTTAAGATATCTAGATGCCTGGTCTCCCATAGGCTTCTCTCTATACTGTTGACCAAGTGGACACCCCATTGCTGCAATATGGCAACTGAAAAATATGTTCAAGCACAGCATTTGTAAAGGACTGACACAAAATTTGCTTGAGGATGCACTGGATCTTATGTCATAACTGAGAAAATACAGCTCTCCTGAAAGCAGTGCCAAAACTTCAGAGCTGTTTTCTTCATATTTTGTTCCTGATGCTCTTTAGGAAATCCAATTATTTATTTTCTTTCTGTAACTATGAAGTCCATATGAAATGCTACTTATTCAGCTTCGTGTGAATATCAGTGATTGCCTTCTAACATAAGTGCAATTCAAAAGATTGTTATACACTGATTAGGTCTTGTTATTATTGTTTGTTTCTAGGATCCTGTTTTTCTGTAGATCCTCATCTGCTGCCTACAGAGAATGCTGGATAGAACATGAAACAGAAATGAGCTTTAAGTGACATTTACACCTCCTAATCTGAGCTATTTGCAATTATTTTATAATCTTATAGGAGAAGCATTAACAGCTGATTGAAACTGCAAATGATGCAGGTAACAGCCACAAGGATGAGTCATCCAGAGCCCAGAGTGCAGGTCTGGCTGAGATTGTTCAAATTGTAAACCAAATGTTAAACATGCTACATGACTAACAAAATTCTAAACTTCTCTTTGGCAGTCCTCCTGAATACAGAGTGACACTGTAGCAGTGAACAATGAATGTTATCACATCAGCCAAATATCCGTCTAAATTCTGGCTTACCTATAAGGAGAGTAAAATTTAGCACCTGTCAGATGCCAACCATACTATAGCACCCCTTGGTTTTATTTAACTTTTCTGAATAAAAGTCAGTGGCCATCTCTGACCCGTGTAACATTAGTTGTGCCAGAGGAATCCAAACTTCCTTTTTATAGTGAGTGTTGCCTGCTGTACTTGGTTTAATATTTTGAGCTTTTTCACACAGTTTAATCTGTGGGGGTCATTGTGCCATCTTTGGGTGTGAGAGGTCACATACAGCTTCTGCTACAGATTCATTGGAGGATCATCTTGACATCTGGACTGCAAGTTAGCAGTGCTTACGTAAGGCCCAATACAACAGCTGCAGCCCTAACATGCTGTTCTTTATATCTCTTTAGTAGCTGTATTTTCTGTACCATGTGCAACCCACCACCTCAGCAAGCAGCTCTGTACAGGGCTCTGTCTGCCACCGCAGTGACCGGACTGCCCCAGGATAGTGTGGCAAGACAATACAGATCACAGGAAGGAGTCGAAACCAAGTGGAGTTCTGGGAAAGCGCTGAGTGTGTTGTCATGTGAGGCAATGTCCACGTGGTTTCTCTGGCAGCAATCATCTGCTCATCCCTGGGCCAGAGAACTGAAAACTGATGCTGACAATGGTCCTCAGCTCAGCAATATGCATGGGACATAGCCACTGCCACTGGCTGGAGCTGATGTGAAGGTCACTTGCACTGAGTCATACTAATTTTTGGCTACTGTTACTCTTTATCTTTGGAATGACCAAGAACAATTTTAAATTCCAGTATGTTATCCTAATAGCCTTGTACCATGATCTCCCACTATTGCCTTAGTATTAGCATGCTCTTTACTAGGTATATCAGGAGTTCTTTTAATCTCCCCCACATTAAAATAAAAGGTGTTAATATGGATGTTATTGCAAGCAGAAAGATAGCAGGCTTTAACTTTTTAGGCTTGTTTTGCAATCAACACAGAAAGCTTAGAATGACAGTGGCCATAATGTACCTAATTTCAAAACCACTGACAGAAAAACCAATAAAAAACCCATTAATTTTGAGAAAAGGGAACTACAGCAGAATGAACAAACTTCTATAAAGGAATAAACTGGAAATAATATGAGTTAAAGACAAACTTGTAAAAGATATAAAAATATTTTTAATACATATAAGAACAAGAAGCTTGCAAGAAGTAAACATGAGTTCATATAGACATTAAATAATCAGGATATGTGAATAAAAATATATAGAAAATGAAGATGAAACTACTTTCAGTATCTGTATTAACTGTGGATAAACTTGGTATCATGTCTGAAGCCTTCGAAAAACAGATTCTGACATCAAAACGTCTGCTCCAACAAAAGAGTTCATGAAACAAAATTAAAAAGTTAAGAATAAAAGATAACTTAGCATTTCTGAAATCAGAGTAATTTAAGTACAAAGATGCCGGATTCTTTACTACAGTGTGCAATCTTTTTTTTTAAACTGGTCTGATATCCAATGAATGGAATTTACATATATGTTGCTGTTAAAAAAAAAAAAAAAAAAAATCCAAGGAGGATAAATTAATCTATTTTTTCTCATTTGACCTGGGCAATTACAAATAGAATAGAAGAAAAGTATTAGTAGACATGGAACAATATGATATGTTTGAGGGGAATTAATGTTGGTTTTGTAAAGAAAAGTCACATCTAAAATTTTGCATACAGTTCACTGGAGGACTCAGCAATCACACAGATAAGAGCAATCCAGCTGCCAAAGTTGTCTTACCATGCCAAAAGGCTTTTTACAATGTTCCTTGCCCTTTTTAGAATGTTCCTGCAAAACAGACTGTGCTGCCATGGAGTAGCAGGGAAAGTCTTTGAATAGATGGATAGTTGCTGAAAAGTTGGAGACAAAATAAGTTTATACAGTCCATTTTCTCAGTTGAGGGAGGGTACTAGCATGTAGTAGTGTTAAAAATGGGCGGAGATAATATTTTTCTCCTTAAAATGCCTTTATTAATCAGTTCTTACAAGGGTGTCTCGAGGGGCCAGCAGCCGGGTTCGCCCTTGAGGAGGAGGGTCTTGGTCAGCTTTGCAGCCGGAAATTCCTGCAAAGCTGGAGAACTCTTCCCTCACCGGGGAGTCTCCAAAGAGTTCTGATTTCTGTTTGTTTGCCTCGGGGTCTCACCTTTTTTTTGGTATTTTTAGGTTACAGTGAGTTACAAAAATTGTATTAATCAGTTCTATTAATACTCTAGGGTATACACAGCTTAGTACTGGTTTTTGTGGGTTTAAATCTTACCTGGATTTATCTTTATAGGGGGTTTTTGGTGTTAAAAAGGGTCCCAGATTGCATTGGGATTCCTAATTTACATGTACTACGGGGTTGCCCCAAGGGGGGGCGGGGCAGGGGCTGGAGCAGCCTCATGGCGGGCCGGAGTTATTTCGCAACTGGCAGCAGCGAGATGGCCGCGCTACACGGGGAGCGGGCGTCTCGGAGGTCCTGCGGTTTCGATGGGGGGGGGCGTGCTGATGGCGGCACCTCAGCGGCGATTTTCCGCGTCTCTGGGAGCGGGGTTTTTTGGAGCGGGCCGGGGCAGGGGCGGGCCGCCCTGTTGGCAGAGCCACGCTGGCGGCGGCGGGGGTCTGGGACGGCCGCGCTGGCTAGGAGCAGTGGGCTGCCCCGCCGGCAGGGCCACGCCGGGGCAGGGGCACATGGCATAGCTTCAGCAGCGGTGGCAGGCTGCCCCCATCGGCTGTGCTGTGGCGGGGGTTGGGGCCGGGACGGCCCGCTTCGGTGTCTGTGCAGGCTCTCCCAAGGCGGGGGACAGCCCACTCCGGCATCGGGGGGGCTGTGGGCGGCCTCCAGCGACCAAGCAGCCCCCCCTCACTGCCCCCCCCCCAGGGGGACCGCAGAGGTGGCTCCTTACTGTTACATTACAATTTAAAATTATTACATTTAAAATATTAATACACTTATTCTATGACAATCAAGGGTTTCAACTCTTCAAATCTCCAACATACATTTAGGAGCTTTCTAATTTTCATTTTTTTCAGTAGCATCCGTGGATGGCGGGGACAAGGAACTCTGCAGACCTGAGATATTCTAGAAACATGTGGCTTTATTACAAGGGTCATGGGTAAAGAGGGCCTGCCTTCACCCACCAGCCTCTGCTGAAGCAATGCCTTAAAGAGAGAATGGGGAGAGAGAGTAGAAGAGAACTAAGGGGTAGAAATGGGATAAGAGTGGGGGAAGGGATAAGATAGCAGGGATAAGAGAAAGAGGGCAAGAGGGGTAAAAAGCAAGAGAGGGAGCAGAGAAGAGAGAGCAAGAGCAAGAGAGAGCAAGAGAGAGATCACCTTGTTACAGTACATTATATCTCTTTGTGTTGAATATTCTAATTTACAGTGACCAACCCGTGCAGGATACAAAACCTACAAACTTTGCATGCAGCCTATAAGAACTACTATATTACCATGTCATTTTATATTCTAAACTCTAAAGACTACTTTTCTTATTTGTTTTCTCCCTGATGCCTTTGGCAGAGTGGAAAGGCGACATTTCTGAGTCCTTTTGTTTTCCTGTCCTTCAACCCATCTCCAGCTAATCACCGTTTTCCTGCCTGCCATGTCTACATCTCGAAACTGGCTTTCATTTCTATTTCACTCACAGGTTTTACATCTGCAGTATTTCTTACCATACAATCATATCCATAAGTCCTTCCTGTCCCATCTTTCCCAACACTAGCAGAGAACTACAAAAGTGTGTGCTAGATCTGTGCTCTTAAATACAGCAGAAAATGAAGTGGAAAGGTGGGTGGAAAGTTAAATAATGAAGTGTGGTGGAAAGTGAGATAATGAAGTTTGCTAGTATTAGAAATTTATTCAAGACAAGAAGGATGAGGAACAACTGAGAAGAGTTGAATGACATAGTCCTTATTAATAAAAAAACAAGTGAAATGAAATGTAAATAAATGTTAAGTGATGTTCATGGGAAAAAATAACTTCAGCTCTAGCTACATATATAATTCCTAATTCAACATACACAATCTTTCACTCAGGAATGCTATCATCAAGTTACAGAGAGTAGATAACTGTACAGAAACAGTTCTAAGAAACTGTCATCTCAAACCAGAAAGTATTGTTACATCTCTCTGTAATTCCACAGTGTGTGCTTGTCTTGAACACTGTATATAATTTTGTTCAGTTTTCTCTCCTGCCTCTCCAATCAGAAAGATACAGAGAGGACAACAAGAATGATTAGAAGTATGAAACATTTTAAATATGATTTTAAATTAAACATCTTATTACTCTTCAGGCCAGAAAAAAGAAGATATTGTGAATATAACAACAGTTTATAAAATCATCAGGATTATGAAGGAATTAAAAAGGGTATGATTGCATACTGTCTTTTCTAGAGAGAAAAAGCAGCTATCAGATGAAATTTGAATAAGGCAAGTTTGAAACAAGAAAAAATCCTCTTCATGTCATTAATTTATTACAGGACATTTGTGGTATTAAAAGTTGATATAGGCTTGAAAAAGAAATGGAAGAATGAGCTATTCAAAAAAGTTACTCAATAACAACAATTATCAAGTTTGGCTAATTATGAACTGTCAATGTGTGTAGCCTGGTAGAGTAGACTTAGGATATACTACTTAATTAGTTCTTCCACAGCTTGCTGAGGAAGACTTGGGGGTGATGGTTGATGAAAAAATCAACATGAGCCAGCAGTGTGTAGTTGCAATGCAGAAAACCAACCAAATCCTGGGCAGCTTCAAAAGTAGCATGGCTGGGAGATCAGAGGTGATTCTCCTGCTCTACTCTGCTCTTGTGAGACTCCACCTGGAGAACTGCATACAGTTCTGCTGTCCCCAATATAAGAACATGGAACTGTTGAAACAAGTCCAGAGAAGGGCCACAAGGCTAATAAGAGGACTGCAGCACTTTCCCTCAGAAGACAGGCAGAAAAAGTTGGGACGGATCAGACTGGAGAAGAGAATTTTGTGTGGAGACATCCTAGCAACCTTCTCATATCTGTAGGTGGTCTACAGGGAAGGTAAAAAGGAACATTTGATCGGGAACTTTAGTGATAGAACAAGGAATGATGGGTACAAATCTCAGAATCACAGAATAAGCTGAGTTGGAAGATATCCAAAAGGATTTTTGAGTCCAACTCTCAGCCCAGCACAAGAACCCAAACAGCCACACCAAGTGCCTGAGAGTATTGCCCAAATATATCTTAAACTCTATCAGACTTGGTGCTGTGACCACTTTCCTGGCTAAGTGCCCAGCTACCCTCTGGGTGGAGAACCTTTTTCTAATATCCAGCCTAAATCTTCCCATAACACAACTTCAGGCCATTCTTTTGGGTCCTGTCACTGGTCACCAGAGAGATTAATGTCTGCCTGTCCTCTTACCCCCATGAGGATGTTGTGGACTGCAATGAGGTCTCCTTTCAGTCTCCTCTTCTCCAGGCTGAACAGACCAAATGACCTCAGCCACTCCTCAAAAGGCTTCCCCTCAAAGCCCTTCATCATACATGTGGCTCTCCTCTGGACACTCTCTAATAGCTTTATATCTTTCTTATACTGCGATGCCCCAAAGAACACAAAATATTCAAAGTAAGGCTGCCCCAGTGCAGAGCAGAGGGGACGATGCCTTCCCTTGCCTGGCTGTGATGCTGTATCTGATGCACCCCAGGACACGACTGGCCCTCCTGGTTGCCAGGGCACTGCTGACTCAAATTCAACTTTCCATAGACCAGGATCCTTTCCATGGTACTGCTTTTCCAGCATCTCATTCCCCAGACTGTACCTACATCCAGGATTGCCCCGTCCCAGGTGCAGAATCTGTCACTTTTCCTTGTTGAAATTCATGTAGTTGGTGATTGCCCAGTCCTCTAATTTAGGTTAGATATTAGGAAGAAATTCTTCACTGTGAAGGTGATGAGACACTGGAAGAGGCTGCCCAGAGAGGACAAGTGTGTGCCCCAGTCCTGGCAATGTTTAAAGCCAGGTTGGATAAAGCCTTGAGTAACCTGGGCTAGTGGGAGGTGTCCCTGTTCACAGCATTGGGGGTTGGGAATGGATGATCTTTAAGGTCCATTCCAACCTCTTAACATTCTATGATTCTATGAAATATAGAAAAAAATCTATATAGAAATATAGAATATTCTATGAAATAGTTTTTGCAGAGGCATCCTTCTCCAGGCTAATATTAGAGACAAGGTATTGAGGTACTTTGAATTTGCTCTTACCTGATACAGGGATGAGTGGTCTATTATGTTCTCTCCTTATTTTATATACTTAATTAAAAGAACCATTGATTTCCTTATATATTCCTATAAAGACAGGACTAATAAGTTCTTAATTTTTTCATGTTTTATTTGTTACAGTTTTATTTCTAGAAAAATTTCTTTAATTTATTAAGATATGCAAATGCGCCTCAAAGTTTTGTGCTATGGATGGAGAACAGGACATTGTTTCTGTAGACAAAAAGAATAGTGACATTTTGGTTTTGAGGTATTCATTGTAATATTGCTATTAATAATCAGTTTCTTTTGGTACTAATATCTGGCTTAAGACTGCTTATGTTTGATGAGTTAGGGATTCCTAAATGTTTCTTTGTTTTAAGGAATCCATTAGCCCCACAACTTAGAATTCAATAACAAAGTGGAACATGATATATGAGTTACACCTATATAGACAGGTTGATCATCCTTGGTTTTGCTTGAGGGTTCAATTTGTCTGGTTAACATCTGTGCATATACATTAAGATCCAACCTCTGCTAAAAGTACTTTTGACAGAGAAACCCAGGTGGGAATGAGAACTTTATGCAAGGCTCAACACCTCACCTGACATAAGGGCATGGAAGCAGTCTGAACAAGTGCCCTCTGGCTGAGGGCCACGGGGCATTTCCCACTGTGGATTAGAAAGAGGTGGCTGTCCCTGAGACCCCTTCCTTCTGCCCTGATGTTTCACAGAGAGACCAAGGACCTTAAAGTCAACAGACACTACCAAGTAGTTTCTCCTGCACAGATTGATAGCAGCACTCTAACTTCCACAATTAAAATCTGTTTCCGAGCACACTTCATATTTCACATGGCATGCAAATGAATTAATCTTCCATTGCAATGCAGTAGGTAAATACTGCTCTTAAATATAAAACTCCAACCAGCCAACTCATCAGAAGACAGAATACAGGCAGTGACAGGAAGGCTTCTGATACTGCCTTGCATCTTGGCTCAGAATTCAGGAAGTCTTTCCATTCCTGCTATTGCATAGATGTCATCTTGCTCTTTGATGTAGTCTAGAAAATGAAATGAGCTATTAACATCTGGATACATTGCCCCAATAAATTAGAAACATTTACAAGCCCAGCACTGCACATAAAATGCAGATAGCACTTCTCATGATAAAACTATGACCAGACTTTGCTTCTTAATTTTGGATAGTGTGACCTGTGGTCTTTCTTTTCTATCTAGCTTGTGGTTTACTGCATTATGTAATTTTACATCCACCTAAAGACCAGCCAAAGTAAAATACTTCGTTTAAAGCGAGATGTAAACAAATGTTTGATCTTGCTCTGCCAGTTTTTTTAGGTGTTGTGCAGAGCTGGGTTACAACATGCCGATATCCATAAAAGGAAATACATTTTAGAATCCATACTGTATTGCTCATAAATATTTCAAGGTACCTGCAAACCTACGTAAAGAGCTATCTCGTCTTAGGAAACTAAAAAGACAGCTATTGTACACTTAGTTCTTTACCCTACAACCATGTTCAGGAGTAACTAAGTGGACAAATATGAATATCTATTTACAATGCCAACTTTAACCACTGCTTCTGCATGCTAGCTTGAAAGTAATCAGCTAAACAAAGAAAAGAAATCAAGGAATGCTCACAAGCCTTGTTGTTCTATATCTAAAATCAAAACCCCTAATATAAATTATTGAATACTTTGTTATAGGAACCTAAGTATTTTCCCCCCATATTTTTACTTTAAATAGATACTGTAGATACATATGTAGTCTTTTTGCATTTACATAAAGCTGTTGTTATTAAGAATATCCACATGAGAGAAGGTTACAAAGATGATCCTTGTAAGAAGGTGAATCGGATAGCATATATTGTAATATAGAGTACTTTTTGCTGTAGCTGAATGACACATTTAGAAAAGCTGATACTTTGATGAGAAGATCAACTGCACAGTATTCTCCCAGAATCTTCTCCAGAGTCTCAATGCAAACTAACATAAGGACACAATGTACGTGTCAAGAGAAATAAACACACATTAAACCAGACATTCATTTTCCTCAAACTACACTCTGAAATCATATGCGGCAAAATACTGTGAAAAGACAGGAGTGCCAATTTTACAACAACAGTCACATTTCAGATAAAGAAAAGCTTTTGTATGAAGTTGTATCCACAGTCCCCAGCATAAAATATTAATAGTTCCAACTATACCGCTTTATAACTGAGGAGGAAGTGTTCCTAGGAGAGAATAATTTGATTTAAAAATCCTGCTGTTCAACAAGTATTTAGTATTTGTAATTAAAAATGTATATCTCCTGGCTAATATGTAGGAACGTTGGTGAAATGTTTGATGATTTTATTCAGGTGTGTGATCAGAGCTTAGCATAAAGAGCCTCATATAAAATTGCAAAGGACTATCGCTGAGCTCATATACTGAGGAAATAAAATATCTTATTTTTAATAACTTGATTGACCTAAAATGCTCTTCCTGTTTTTCATGCAAGGAGAACTCTAGTTAAATGCTGTACTCGCTTGTTCTCTTTTTTTTAAAAATAGTCTGGGAGGAACTGAACGGCATTGTCCTCCCCCTCGCTATATGCTGGAGGTCAGGGATTTTTGTTTCTCACAGGGCACCTTTGCTTTACTCTGCCTCACCTCTTTACAACGTCCAGAAGAGGTGACAAGCTGCTTTTGACAACGTGAACCTCACTACATTCAGTGTGAAAAGGGAGCTGGTTGTGGTCAGATGTGGGCAGCAAGTTGTCACTTAGAAAAGAGCTCCCAACTAATGGATAAAGTATTTTTAAGCATGCTGGAATGGTTCCACAGCCAAGCTGTTATAAATGAATAGGCCTTTTGTTGTGAGCCTTGATCTCTTCCCTCCTTCCTCCCTTTCTCCCTCCCCCCACCTCTTTGTCAGGATGAGTCAATATCCTTCTAATTGGGTGTCCTTTCTGGACTTTTTCCCCAGATTTTAGGCATTAGTAAAGTTCAAATCCTTAAACACATAGCCCAGGTGCCCAGAAACCATTTTTTTTCTTTAACAGATTTATTGCTTCAAGAGGTATTCATTTCAGAAGGCTCAACAGTATTGTTATGGAGTTTTTTGCTGCACACAGAAAATGTAAAAGGAACTCAGATGTACTTCAGTGAAATGGTATTATCATCCCAAGAATGAACAAGCTGATTTGTTATGTCTTTAAGAACCCTGTCAACTTCTAAATCATGTTGTGGGATTGTTCTGAAACTGTGGCCCAGTATGTTTTCAGAGATAACTACCCTGCTATCTTGGTGGTAGCTCTGATTTTGTCATCACATCCTTTCTGACTGCCTGAGAAAAGTGAAAGTGGGTGAAGCCTTCTCTGTCAATAATACCACAGGTGAGAACGGCCAGACTGGAACGCTGATAGTCAGGCAAGACTAATAATCTGGTAACGGTGCCTCTTAATGGAGACCCCTGACATGGGCCTGGTGAAGATAATTTGCAGGTGTGTTCACTGATTTTGCAAATTTTTTGCCTTGAGAGTCTTAACAAATAATAACTGCTTGGAATTCACTGGTACCCAGCATCCCAGGATCCCAGGCAAATTTAACCTTCCTGGGAAATAACTACTGCCATTCTATTTCATAGAAGGAGACATACAAAGATTAAGTGCTTTGCTTATAGATGCAGCGAAAGTTTGTGGTAGATTTGAGAAGAGTTGGGGTTTCCTGTGTTGGGAAAAAAAAATGCAGAAGAAACTATGGTCAAAGAAATGCAGCTGGGACTCAGAATTTTTATAATAAAAGTACTGATGTATTTTACTGTGCAGTTGTAGTCCATCTCCTGTCCTTGCCAGAATGCTGTTTAAAAAACACTATTAAGTATGTTCACCAATTCAGATTTCCTCCCTGGTGTCTCTGTGAATCGTTTGTGGATATGAAGTGAGAACATCAGAAAGCTGAAGACAGAAAACTGTTGGAGTAAACGAGGTCTTCTTTTATTTGGTGGTTGGTGAAAAGGACAAAGATGTTTATTATATTTCTTTTCTGACTAACACTCAAGGAAGTGCCAACTTGCCAGTGGAGCAAAGTTACCTGCTTCCTGCTTAGAGAGACTCTGCCCACCCAACTCTTCAGCATCTTCCACTTTCCTTCTTCAATTCCATTAAATTAAAAGGGTTGAATTTTTTATAGCTTTAGACTGATGCATATGAGTTCAGAGGAGGAGGGAGAATGATGATCAGAAATTTCATCAGATTAGTTCTGGAAATCACCAGATTACAAACTAATGTTCTCGGGTTTAGCATTCAGCTGCAGAAGACATTACCTCCTTTTAACCTGAGTACCAGTAATGCCTTTTGTAAAAAAACCCAGATTAACCAAATATGGCTGTTTTGTATGCAGCAGGGTACTGTGTGGGAATGATTTGAGTTTCTTGGTATTCACTGTCTAAATAAATATGAAGTAATATCCTTGCATTGGTCTTTTACTTATAACTCACAGCATTAACTAACAAAAAAAAACGCTCCAAACTCAACTTCAAATTCTTCTCCAAGCTCTTAGGAGATTTTTCCACCAGAACCTCCCTTCAAATTCTGTAATGGCCTCTTCCTAAGGTGTCAATCATTACTTCATCTATACTTTTGGGGATATAATTGAAACGGGCTTGTTCCCATGAGACCAGAGAATTGCTGCCATGCTGGACTTGTTTCCAACATGTGCTAACAGGTCAGTCTGGCAGATGATAATTGTTACCCTCTTAGAGTGGCAATATGAAAATGAGTCATAAATCTTAACTCAAATCACAGATGGTCACACCTCAGTCTCAGCCCGCAGTTTCAATGCAGGTAACTCCCTTGGGCAATTATTTGTCCCTAGCACTTCTCTTGGGGAGAGGAACATACTCCTGAATTCTGTACAAAATTTACCTATGCCTGCCTTCATGGGAGATGAGCTGGGGCTCTCAGCCGCTTTCAAACCTTCATTTACCCACAAAAATATGTCTCTTTAATGTTTTTTGTTAAATGTACTTCTCTTACTGGCTAATGAGAAAATAGTCATGTGGTTGGAATATTCCAACACTAAATAGCTCTTGTGATTATCAAATGCCTCAGCTCCATTTCAGCATTTAATCACTCTCAAAAGCCATAAATTGCCCCAAATACTCCTCCACTACAAACATTGTCTCTTAATCAAACCGGATTAATAAGTTTAAGAGACAATACCCACTTATATGTGAATTTTGGCAGGTTATGGGAATAACGAGCCAGATGTACAGGAGATGTAAAGAGCAATATAAGTTGCAACTCCATAACCTACAGCTCACACAGACTGCAGACAGCAGAGATATGTGCAGTTAGCAGAGCAAGCTACCAACAGGTTCATAGTCATTTACATTCAACATGATAATGTTTCCATTATGTTTTCCCCCTAGCAAGCTTAGACCTGTTGACAGGGGTAGGTTTCAGTACTGTCTGATACTAGTTACTAACTATATTTTCCCTTGGAAAAACCCTTGTATCCCAACACAGAGCTAATAGTTTGCTTTAGAAACTCTTCATGTATTGACTTCATAGTATTGTGGAAGAGAGTGATTAAATGGTTTCATTCTTGTGATTTCTGAAATTTATCTATCAATTATAATCTATACATTATTTATCCGCACTTAGAGAAAATAGTCCAAATATTTGTTCATTCTATCCTATCCAGGTGCTGTAAGCATTCTTTCTGATAGCTGTCCATAAAAGTCTACTGTACACAAACCTTACCACTGCTCATTAACTGCATTGGAAATTAAAGTTTTTAGCTGTTCACTTACCCCAAAGTACTAAAATTCCACTACATGGGCTATCATAAAGTGCAACATAAGTAAACCCCATCTATGGACAGAAGGATGGAGCATGTGTGTGCTTGTATTTGAACTATAAAGCTGTAATGAAAATATTTTATGGCAAGATCCTCTCAGTTCCAGCTCAAGAGCATTGAACCTGTAACCTATGATACAGGCTCTGCTAAGCTAAATACAATGCTGACTTGGTTCAGTAGTTTATGTATTCACAAGTGGAAATTAAAAATGCTAGGGGATTGCAGGTGTAGCCTGTGGTTAGCAAAGATGAGTGAGATATCATAAAGTGAACAACTGTAAATCTGATATTGCACAGAGTATAGCACAGGAGACAATAGTACTTTTCCAGTTTTAACAGAGGCATGTCTCCTTTGATTGACTTAGTTATATGAGCAATATCACAAACTGCACATGGTATGCAGAAAACTGATTTTTTTCCTAACAGTAATATTTTATGAGATTGGCTGTGGATTTATAAACAGACAGAATATTTTAAAATAAAAGACAGAAATCCAAAGACAGAAAGACATAAGTAGAAAGAATCTAGTAATAAATTAATGAAACTAAACATTCTTCACATATTAAAAAATAAATTTTAGTATTGATTAATGCAGTGAGAAGCACAATTCCATCCCACTGATACCATAGTGTCACTTCAACCTGAACTTGCAATTTTCACAAGTTTCAGCATTTGTCTTTGAAACTGTTACCTGTCATGCTTAATGAAACTGACAATTGTATTTCTTTTAGTACATTAATATAATCAGAGTTTCAAAACACCCACTTCAGGGTTAAAATAAATCATAAAATTTCATTAATTATTGCATGAAAAAAAAATTGCCAGCTTGCTGGTTTTTTAGTAAAGTAACATAGGTTTGTGCTACTGCTACTTTGTCTCCTTTAATAAATATTGATTAGGATTAAATACTTTATAACATATCTTTTTCCATTCATGAGTTCTAGGCATCTACCTTCACAAATGAGGATAAATGTATAATCTCATGGTCTACTGTAGCATATCCTTTATGCATGCACCTTGCGAGTGTAGTTAACTACAGGTGTCTAGGCACACAAACTTAGAGGGTATGTATAGAAATCTGTGGTGTATTTTCTTCCCTTTGTTGTACCAAAATCCCAAATTATGCATTTCCCTGCAAACTGTAGAGGAAATTATTGCACTAGTTTTCAAATTGCTGTATCCATGGGTCAAGAATCTGATTTTTTCTCATCAATGTGAAGCCTAAGTGACTCTACTGTTCCCAAGTTCAACCATTTATATTGAGAAAAAGACAGGATATCTTATGTTTTATTTTAAGAAGTTCTCCTGTCATGACCTTGGTGCTATTTATCAGTTCTCATTCAATAAGAAATCTCTTACAAGAGGAGAATTTAGTATGTAATAAGTTTTGTGATAAGATTCGAAGCTTTGGATGCCATAAAAGAGTGTTATTTGTTGGTATTAAATGGGGGAAACCAGCATTTTTAGTGTTTCTGCTTACCCTCATGTATTGCCTTTTCCAACTACAGTTTTATATCAAGAAAATAAATGGCTGATAAATTCTATGTTTCTGAAGATTAACTTCCATATTTTTCCCCACTGTAGCAAATTATTTAATTTTTAAAATTTTTTTGGCATATTAATCCCATATACAATGACAGGCAGAAAGGGATACATACTGAATATATGCCTTGAGTGCTCCTTCACATAAATTTCCAGGTGTATATTTTGGTTTTTTCTTCAAGAAAATAAGACCTTGGTAATATTAGTGCATTTTTGAGAGAGCACTTGAATAACTCTTTTCTAAATTTTATATGATTCTCTTCAGCATTACTCACAAATGGCAATTTGAAGAAGAAATTTACAATTCTGGTGAGCAGTATTTACGGTTTTGGGCTGACAATGTAGGATGATCTTAGGAGGACCATTCCCATTCCGAGTTTCAGAACAGACAGTTCTGAGTGAGGAAAAGTGGAGTGGGCGGGAATATCTGCTATCGCCACTGCCAGTGACAAAGCCATGAGAGAAAATGGCACTAGCGTTTTTGCTACTCATTTGGTCTTCCCCTTAATCATATTTATGGTGCAAATTGATAAAAAAATGTACCTTTTATTCTAAAACCCAGATGTCAAGTCTTTTTGAAGACCAGAGTAGAAGTGCTTGAAAGTGCAAAGCACTGGATCAGGTCAGGATTGGTTACCACTGTTATGCAACCAAATCTAACTTAAAAAAAACCCCAAAAACCTAAATATATATATATATATATATATATATATATATAATAAAATTACTGAATAACAAAATTGGGAAAAAAAAATAGGGAAGTAGTCAGAGATCTAGGACTGGAACACCAGAGATTTGACAGTGAAAGCATCCATGCCACAATTGCTTAAATTTTCCTTGTCTGTAGTTCATGGTTATCAGAATTTTACTTTGACTATAATAAACCATATACAGTAAAAAATGCAAATAATTTATTGAGAAAATACACAGATCACTTTGTAAAACTACAGAAAAATATTTCATTTGCTTATGTTGATCACTGATTACCAAGGTAATTTAGTCTGCTGGCATTTCTATC
This sequence comes from Zosterops lateralis, assembly GCF_965231275.1. NCBI lineage: Eukaryota > Metazoa > Chordata > Aves > Passeriformes > Zosteropidae > Zosterops > Zosterops lateralis. The sequence goes on from NC_139765.1 coordinate 48,748,060, forward strand.
TTGAAACATTCTCTCAGGGAGCAGCAAGTGTGTTAAAAGTACAAAACAACTGAGTACAAACTATCATATTTACAGTAATAAAAGAAAAAAACCCCACAGCTCTGACCTCAAAAAACCTGATTTTATAAATTTACAGGATTCTGTTTATAAATCTTATAAATATAAAATATGAAATAAAGTTACACTCTAGCATTATGACTTATACAGCATTTTCATTAATACTTTAAAATATCTGAAATAAACAACAGAAAAAGTAAAGGGGAAACAAAAGAATTTTACACTGTTATAGGCTCCTACAGTAAACTAAAAAGTAATAACTTCTTTTAAAGGCAAAACACTAAAATTCCAGTGATTTTATGTCCACACACAAACACATATACAATAATACCTTCTTTCTCTCTCATTGATATGTGGCAGATATTACACATATTAGTGAGCAGTATCATTGTGCCATCATTCACTGTGCAGGACTGCATCTCCTAGATGGGATCCAAAAATACCAGCTAAAGGGGAGTAATTTTAAATCTAGTTTGTGTTTTCTGATTTTATTGGTATTTTAGCTGAGGTATTATGATAGTCTTGTGTAAATATTTGGTTCCTGCATGGTAGGTGGTTTAGAATTGGCATTAATATCCAGAAAGTATAACTGAAAATGTTTTGGAGTTAATATCTCTGTTGTGATATCAGAACTATAAAGTAACTTTCAGTATTGCTTATTAAAATAATACAGTTGAAATTATTCGAAAACTAATAGTCAGTATAACAGCTATGCAGTCCTTCAGAATGGTATAGGTAATTTCCTCTTGTGTCTTTCAGGTTATTTCAGCAACTGTACAGGATGAGGAAGAAAACTGGGCAAAAGGCAATTGGTCCTTAGCTTTTCTTTTTCCTCCTGGGGAAAATCCCCATACTAGAAGCAAGTCTCAGAATTAGATCAGACCTGGACCTAAGATTTCTATAACTTTCACTTTTCTAAGAAACTTTGGCAGAAGACTATTTTTCTCCATTCCCTGTTTTAGAAAAGTAAAATGGTGTCTTTTTCCATCCTTACTTGCATGGGTTGCCAGAATGGTCATCTGTCAATCTAAACAAACAATAACTTTTTAATACAAATGAAGTTTTGTAATTATGTTATTGTGTAATATTATTTTGTAAATTTAGTTCTGTTCAATGTAGTGAATTGCATTCCTGGCTGGCAACACTCCCCCATTATTTTAGGCAAATATACAAATAAACAAAATCATGATAGTAAAAAATATTAGTGGAATTGACTGGCTGACTGAGGTTTATAATTATGTTTCTTTTTCCTATGATCTGAATTTTACATGTACTATCTGAATGAGCACTTGATGCTAAGAGTTTGGTCCAGTCGTCTATATGGATACCAAAATAAAAAACCAGAAGCATATCTTTTCAGCCAATTAAGGAAATATTGGCTATGATACAGAGCAAAAACCTTCACAAAATATTTTACTTCAAGAAAACTGTAATTCCCAGCTGTTGTACTGGCATTTTTTTTCTTTTTCCAGTTGTTAAGATATGGGTAAGAAATAACTGCAAGATAGCTCAGTTGTGAGTGAGAATCATGAGAAAATAAATTCTGTTTCTATCTATAGCATTGACTTTTTATCAACAATTTGGTTGTGCATTCAGTATTATGGACTTATAATATGCAAATGCATTTGGCTGTTAATACACATTCACAGCTTACGTGTTAGTGGTTCCAAAGGAACTGTTACAATATATGTTCTGAATATGTATGAGGAATAATACATAATATGTAAGTAAGAGCATTCTATATTATGAAAATATAAAATAGAATGCACAGTATTTTTAATACTCATTCACAGTGTACTCTCTTGCAGCTCAAAAGGAGCATCTGTACTCCATATTATGAACTCAAAGATGCACAGAATTAACTAAATTTTTATTGAACTCAGGATGAGTTAACGTGACCTCACACGGCAATTTAACATATAGTCTTCTGTTCCACTGCATTATTTATTCTATTTGTAAAACATACTTGGTTTAGTATTTTCAGATTTAAAATTTTTGGGAACAGATTGATTAGATATTCTTTTCACATGGAAATATTTTTGGTTTTGTAGCATTCTAGATAAGGTATTTTTTAAAACATCATTTGATATTGGTGATTAGTTTGATACTGCTGAGAAAAGGTAATGTAAATTTCATGAATACTCACAATTGTAAGGAATGTGCATGAAATACTAATGTAGAATAATGCCAGATCCAGATACTTCTCACGGTGCAAAAGCATAAGAAGCCTCGTTAACCTGAAAAGCATCAGAAATATTTAGTTCTTTTTTTTTTTTTTTTTTTTTTTTTTTTTTTTTTTTTTTTTGTTGTTGTTGTTGTTTTGTTTTGTTTTGTTTTGTTTTGTTTTGTTTTTTGTATGCTATAAATACAGCCTCTAGAATTATTAGGACTAAACGTTGCAGGCAAATTCATTAAGTGATTATAAATTTACTAAGTCTCTCTATAACTCATATTACAATAGTCTGTGTTCAGCTAGCTACCCTTTTTAAATCAATATTCCCCTAAAATTCCTGCCCAGTTAACTCAAAACCTGCCTTTGCTGTGATGATCTTCACTGTCACTACAAGTTCCAAATAATCTTCAATGCCTTAAAAATCAGTACAGCGTTTGTAAAATTATTTTTTGTTGAATTTTAAGTTTCTTCTAATGTCCTAAATAAGTTTTTTATTAATGAAGGTTCAATATTAACTGTAAAGTGAAAAGCTGAATAACTGAAGGAATATATGCAAAATAATTAACTGTTGCAATCCAGGACAGCTGTAATTGTATATTCAACATTTCTTGACTTATTTATAGGACTGTAATGAATTACTAGTCAACAATTTGTTGTGATGAAACATCATTTTCCATGCTTCAATATATGATCTGTTATTTTTCATGAGATCTACTACCTGCTTGAGTGAGCTACTTGCTTGAGCTTGCCAAGGAATAGCTGAAACTACCATAAGCCAGGCCATGTGAAGCGCTTCATCCTAAGCAGGACAAAGCTTGTTGAGTGGAATTCATCTTCATGCAACTCCTTGAATTTCATTAGAGCTACTTCAGAAAAAAATAATCTCAGAGAATCTTCACTGTTTAATTTAATAATTTATCAATTTTAATTAAATCCTTAGCACCTGTGTTAGACAATATTTTACAGAAATTTTTTCTTATACTACTATATTTCTTATACTTAGTCTAAAAACAAAAACAAAACGGAGAAAAATACCTTGAGCTGGCAGAAAGCATTAAGACTCATATTCCCCTTGTCCCCACTGTGGAGTCCATCTCATGGCAGAAACACATTAAACCTGGATAAGGATTCTTTATCATAGAAAACCCTTTTGCTCCCAGACACAGCATTACTGAAACAAGCTGCTCTCTGAAAGATAATGCATATCTTTATTTCAGTTCTGGTTACAGATGGAGTTAAGGCTGCATGTCTCTAGTTTCATTTTAGACATTCATCTGTTTATTTGTTTTGATTAGTGCTCTTTGGAGGTGGATTTCCTTGGCCTAAAAGGGGTTGGTTGTCCTTTTAGGACCAGCTGGTGTCGAAGGCACCATCAATCCTACAGCACTTCAGGCTTTATGAAGTACAAGTCCTTATCTAGATTATAGCTGCAACCAGCTTTGCCCCGGCACCTAACAATTTACATGACTTTTACAGGATGCTTTGCAGAAGGGTAATATAAAATCTAGGTCATTAACACCAGGAACTAAAAGTACTCCAAACCAAGCTTAAGAGTGACCTTCAAATTCTCTTTTACTGTCCTTTTATACATATATTGTGGGTATTTCTATTTTTAATCTATAGTTAAAATTATATTTTTAAAAAAGCTTAACTAGTAATTACGTTAATTTAAAATATAATTTAATTTTAACTCCAAGTTTTTTATTTAGCCCTTTTAACTATAACTGTCCTTCCATTTCAGCATTGCTACACTACAAGATATTTAGGACAGAGATCCTGCCATGATCCTAATACTGAAAAGACTGGTGAAGTTTAGAATGATATGCATATGCTAAAATTATATATTACAAAATTGAAAATAATGTTCTCAGGCATAGCAGAAAAATAACAAAATCACAGCTACTAGATACAAGCAGTCAATCACAAAAAGATTCAATAACATTATTGTCCATTATTGAGAAATATTTAAAGGTTTTAAGAGGGAAGTAAAATGTCTTCAGCTTCCTCTGTTCCTCCTGACAAAAGGAAATCAGCATCAGTTAAAGAGTAGCCTTGGGGAAGGAGAGGGTAGTGTTAGGATAGGGGGAAAATTTGAGTACCTAGACCTTCATTGATCCTTAACTAATAGCTATTGATCACATTTTTTATTTTAAGAGTTTTCCTTACATTTTCCTACAGCGTTTCTGAGATGGGCATCTCTGCTATCCATAGCTTCCTCCAACGCAAACTATTTGGAATCCAAAAACCCACAAACACTAAAAGTTAGCCTTGGAAAATTCAAGCTCGAAATATAGCTCGAGTTTTTAATAATATGAGTAAACAACCTCTGCAGCTGCTAATTTTGGAATGCTGTGGGTTTGCCCAAAATAAACAACATGTATCTTAATAGAGCACTTTCTTTTTTCAGTGACAATTCTATTTTGACAGCAGGTAATATCTTTTGCATGGCTTGTGTAGGAGCTCAGTCTAGGAAATACTGATAAACAATTTTGTTCTGAAGACATAGGATTATACTCTACATTTTGTGCACTTTTAATAGAATTGCATTTTAAAGAATCTTTTTTTAATAGAGAAAGAAACTTGGAAGGTTTTCTTCATGGTAATGGTGGTGTGGGGGGTTCTTTACAGGGTGTGATTGATGCTTTGGGGGCTTTTTGGGTTTTTGCTTGTTTGGGCTTTTTTTTTTTCCTTGTTTTTTTGCGAGGTTGTTTTGGTCAGAGGATTTTTGGTGGGTTTTATTTTTCTTTCATGAAATTTTTTACTTGCCTACAAACTTTTGTATTTATTTTCTATTTACGAGGCTTTTGAATTTCTCTTCACATCTTCCCAAGATTTGCCACTAATTGCCTACAAGACCTGAATTTTATGGCTTAGCAATGGAAGACTATGTTGGAATACATATGTGCAACAGCCAGTAACTCAGTTGCTATATAAGATACAATAGATCTCAATTTTGTAGCCTACTTGCAAAGCTGCTGGTTTTAGTATCTGAACTGCCAACTTCTGAGCATTGTCAAAAATATTTTGGAATAATATGCATTTTACAGGAAAGTAATACAACAAATATTTTAGATTTGCTGAGTATTTGTTAGAAGTATGTTTTACGGTCAAGGAAGTGCATACGCCAGTGAGCTTTGCCAATCTGTGGCATCTCATTAACAGGGACCACATCTGCACTCGTCCTTTATAATCACAGCCCCTGGTATGTAATGTGTTGCGTATTGCATAATATTTTTAATGTACTATTTCGGTGAATTGTGCTTTCTGTGTACTGAATTCTCTTACATTTTCTTAATTTGATTTTGTTCAGAACAATCTTCGACTGCATCAGTTGTAGTGTTTGCTGAAGATCCTGTAAATTCAGTTAGTTGCTTTGAACTCTACAACTGAACCTTGTCAGGGTGAGCTCATTCCATCATTTTTTTAAAAAAGATAAACTGAACGTCACGGGAGTTTGCCATGTGGGTTTCATAGATAAGGTAAAAAAACCCATCAAAACACCAATCCTGGATAGTATCAGCTCTTCACAGGCACTTATTATCCAATGAAATATTTTGGAAGCAGGGTGTGGTTGGCTAAATTATTACTCCTCCCACAGCTCTCTGCTATGTTTCCAGTTTCAGAGGGAAAAACACAAGCTTGTATGTTGAGAGTGAGTCATAACCTTTCTTCTGCTACTGACTCACTTGGGAGTTTGAGGTAAGTCGTTCTACCTTATGTTTTGATCACTCTGCCCCTGGGACAGCAAGGAGGGGACAGTGGAAAGTTATGCAATGTTTGCATAGATGAAAAGTGTAGATACTGAGACCAATAATATTATACACAGTAAAATAATAGCTTTGTCTGCCCCAAATGGATTTTTTTAACACAGCTTCTTTCCTACATAAAACATGTCCCCACCCCCCCCCCCACCATTTTCAATATAAATGTTTAAAGAAAGACTATGCTGCACCAAAGAACACCTTAGGTTACTGAAATATTTTAAAACTGTAGTATTTTCCAGAGGAAAGCATATGCACCTTTCATCACACTTCTCTTTTGCACCAGCAATGACAAAAATAAAGCTGTACAGTGGTGCAAAATTCCTGATGACTTCTGAAATATGAGTTAGCCCTGAAGGGTGTGGAGTTCACATAGAACTGGCTCCTAGTCAGGTATTTACACTTTATCCTGGTTGTTTTGCAAGCATGTCAGGGAAAGGCTAAACTTTAAGAAGTTAACTTTTAATAACTAAGCATATTGCTTAGCATGTGTGATATCAAAATAAATATCAGCTATAGTCTCTCGTCTGTAACTTGTGTGTTTTATATTCCTACTTTTGTTTCCCAAAATATACATATCTAAATATCTTACTGTAACGAGACATACCAGTAAAGCTGCATATTTACTAAACCATAAGAAAAAAATAAATTGTTTGTAAATTTTGAGGAAAATACACTTTAAACCTAGACACACTTCAGTCGAGAAAGGTGACATACTGCAATCCTATAAACAAGGCAAAGCTCATGGACACCAGCACATAAGTGAGCAAGAGTTGCAGTACCCCATGTCATGGGCAAGAACAGAGCACAAGACTGATAATCACATCAGACTGCGCCACGTGAAAGGACTGTTATTTCCTATGTGGAGAAAGTCCAGGTAACTCTACTTGGCAGATGGTAGCAGAGGAAGTAGTTTGCACTTCAGGGTTGTTCTACTTTTGAAAACTGCTTGTTCTATTCTTTGTGTTTTCTGAGTATTTCTGTGTGCCCGCTGTGAAGTCCTTTTAATGGCTGTATCTGCATGTTACCTGCAGTCAGAGGCAGGGCAGGGATGTCGGCAGGGCCCGGGAGGGTGGCAGGGCCGAGGGCAGGGCCCGGGGCGCTCCCCGAGCCGCTCCGCGCTCCGACGCGCAACTGGTGGCGGCCGGTCCGCGACACCGCCCGGGAGCGAGCCCCGCACCGCTGCCAGCGCTGCTCTGCGCACCCTGCCCGGGCTGGAGAGCCTCCCTCTCACATTCTCCTGGGGCTTTTTGTTGTTTCTTTTTCCCTTCTTGCCTACTTCTGTCTGGCGGGTTACGGTCTTCAGGGGACTTTCCCTGGCTGGAGGCGCGGCCGGGGGGCAGCGCGGCGCCCCGGGGCCGGCCCCTCACAGCCCAGCCCAGCCCGGCTCGGCCCGGCCCGGCCCGGCCCGGCCCAGCCCGCGGCCCGTCGCTGGCGGGCGGCAGGAGCTGCACACCCGCCGCGCGCCACCGCCAGCCGGAGTGGGACGTTTCATTGTCCGGAAATGATGGGGAAGGAGTGACTGCGGCGGCGGTGGGACAGCGGGTGTGAGTGCCGGGCTGTGCGCTGCCGGGGGCAGGCCCGCGGGCGCGGGGCGGGCGGGAGGAGGCGGCTGCCGGGACGGGAAGGCTCCCGCGGCCGGGGCGCGGCGCAGGGCCGTGCGGAGCGGGAGGAAATGCCGAGGTGGGCGCGCCGCGCTGCGGGCCGGCTCCGCCGCGGCGGACGGGCCCCCCCCGGACACCCCCCGGCCCCCCGGACACCCCCCGGCCCCGGCCCCGGCCCCGCGGCCGCTCCCGCCCCCCGGCCCGCCGGGATCGCTGCAGGGGCGGGGGGCGCGCCCGCCGCCGCGTCGGAAAGTTGCCGCCGCTTCCCTACTGTCCCTCCTCGGTCCCTCGCCCAGAGCCGTGAGTTTTCTGCATAAAATACGTTAACGAGTCCTTTCATTTGCTTGTTCCTTCAGGGTCGCGTGTTAGTTTTGTCGGAGAGGGGTGCAGGCGCTCTGTAACTCGGCGAGAGAGCTGGCAGATGTCCCAAGTGAGAGAACCTCTTCCTCCGGGGCCTGGAGGGCCAGAGCGAGCTCCGACTGAAAACAGCTCTTTGATCTCTCTCCCTCGAGGTGAGTTGCTTTAAAGTTTCTCTGTAATTGTTGCGCGTTATATTTGAATGATGCATTTACTGGTTTGACTTGTGGGTTTTAACCCCTTTTTTTGCCCCTCCCCTCTGCAGTGTATCTCTGTAACACTTTCACTTCACTACTTTATTGTTTTAACCCAAAATTCCCATGAAAAAGTGAACAAAAAATAAATAAAAAAAAAATAAAAAAAAAAAAAAAAAAGGAAAAGAAAAAGAAAAAAGTGCTGCTCTCAGCCCTGATTTTCAGTACTTGAAAAACTGCAGTCATTCAGAGGTAGATGTTGCTCCTCACTTTTGATTTTCTCAGCTTTGTGTTTGTGCTTAGAAATTCTTTCCTGTAAAGCTGGCTTTCCAGGTCTTGAAGGAGATTATGGAAAGTTGATCCAAGAGCAAGAGTGTTGTTCAGGTTGGAGGTCATTTTGCTGTTTTTTTCTTAGATTACTCTGTGATACTGCAGCTAAAATCAGTTTCTGAGACTACGATTTGTTTCATATCAGCTGTTCAAAAGGTTGTTTAAAAGTACATATATCTTAAACATAAATTATTTAGGTTATGTCTTATTTGCTTTTGAACAAAATACACTGATACTCTGATCACCTTCATATATGGAATTTGACAAAGTATATTTTAGGTTAACCTCAAAATTGGGAAGTATGTTTGCCTGTCAAGTCCTGGTCTGTGAAGATGAGACTTTTCTTTGTTTATTCACTTACAGCTACGATTTTCCAGAATTCTGACAGGAGTTTAAAAAGTCTCTGAAAAACAGACAAATAATGTTGTTCAAGAACTGTAACTTTATTCATAACTGGTTAACTGGAGCAGAGCCTGGTAATACAGTTGTGCAACTGTGGATTAAAAATGCAGTCTTGTTTTTGTAACTAGGAAAGTCAATAGCTATGTGTAATCAAAGCTGAAGACTTGTTTCAGAAAGTATCTGTAGCTAAGTAAAAATGTTTTGGCAGTGAGGCATAGCAAGTTGGCTTATACTTATCTTATTGTTGGATGGGTTTTGTTTTGTTGGTTTTTTTTTTTTTTTTTTTTTTTTTGTTTTGCTCTGGAGAATGACTCATAACTTTTAAAGAGTAAAAAATAATAAAAAAGATTAAATGCAGAAGATCAAGCATGCAGAACTGAACTGCTAGAATCACATTTTTGCCAGAACCATCAGTACCTGTGATATGTGTTTGTTTTCAGTGTGTTGTATTTAATCTGTCATGTGGTCAACTGGCCACGCTGGTTAAATTCTGCATGTAGGCCATACATCGAAGTTAGTGAAGCTTTAAGCCAGTGAACTAGCTAGCATGGAAAGTGGTCTCATTCTCACAGTACCACTTCAAGCTGAGTTTTCACTATGAAGTGAGTGTCCTATGTATGATTGTAAATACATACTTTTTTTATTTTTTAATGAAAAGTAAGGAAACAAATACTGGTCTGTCCCTGACAAGTAATGTGCAGAAAATCTGAATGACACAATTAAATCTCACAGCTTTCTTGGGGATCAGTAAGGTACAAACAAGCATTATGATTATGTGTGCACTGGCCACATCTATCAAGATACATGCTCAATTTTAAAGCTTAAAGACAAAGCAGAATTCAACATTCAAATAGATAATTTTTATTCTAATGAACTTAGATTTAAGGAAAATGTGGATTTTTAGTGTAGGTATTTGTTGGTTTTTTTCTAGTCTTTTTTTTCAAGTTGTTGGGGAAGTGGGGGTGGAAAGAGGAAAAGGTGAGTTCATAACATTTCCAGTCGATATTCCAGCATTTCTGTTGTCAGCTTTGCGGTGTGTGGTTACAGGGTAAGGTAATTCAGATATTCCAGGGCTGAAAAACTGAGATAGTATGTCTGGAACTTTCAACAGCCCCAATCCTTGTATTCTAGCCCCAGGACATCCAACATTACACTGACATCTCTAGAATTTGGTGATAATTTTAAAAGCTTTGATTGAAATTCATATTACTGACTTATAAATGACTTCATGTATTTACAGTGAGATACTTGTAATCTGGGTTGACCTAGAATTAAAGATTCCTTAATCAGGAAAAGATTGCTTATCTTGTATGTATAATAAAGTATTAAGTGCATTCTAATGAGAAGGAATTTCTCATTTGTAACAGCATACTTTACTGTGCTTTGTATATGTTTAACTGATATAGATGCCTTATATCCTGGGAACAAACTTTTCCTCTTCTGTACTTCTGTGAGGTATCATCAAGAAATCCAGATATATAAAGTGTTCCTTTTGCTTGATATCATATACATTATGAAGATTAATTATATTTTTCCATGAAAGGAAAAAATCTTCAATTGAATTCTGAATATTCAAAAATAGCTATCCCACAATGTAATTAAAGATCAGACAAACTTAATAAAGCTTAGGCAGTATACAGGGATATTCATCAGTTGTGGACATGGTGAAAACTGGGTTGAGGCAGAGTTTGGCTTACAGATGTGGTATGCTTTGGCTTTCACAATTTAAAAGAATTTTTCTGTCTTGCTTTAATCAATATGCTCTCTCGACATATCCCCTGTTGCTGTTCTTCCTTGTTAGTTCATTTTTGAATAAATGCAAAAATATTAGTGAGAATCTGGATGATGCCCATCCACAATTAACGTGCTGTGAGAGAGAGTGAATGAAATCATGGCCGCCTCTTTTGTGGCAATGTCAAAATTTGACTTCAGTCTTTAAACCATTATCTGTGTCAGTGTGGTCTGCTGCTCTAAGAGACACACACTGCAGGATGGAAGGATTAGTCTAATTTCTGCAAATGTGTTAATTTCTGCCACATCCTTCCAAAAGTGCTTGTTCAAGATCCTAGTGATGCCTTCTTTCTTCTCTGTAGCTCATAGATTTTGGAACCAAATTATGATTACATCTACTTGTAAGTTGTAGTCAATGAATAGTGTCATGAGTCTGCTTAGACCACTTCAATTTGGTTGTGATCAGGTATTTCTCAACTGATAGGTACCAAAATAATGCCCCTGAGGAAGGAATGTGGCAATTTGTGACCATTGGACTGTTTGCTTTAAGGAAAATTCTTCATAAATTATAGGTTATGGGTGGGATTATTGCCTGGAAGATGGGTAGACTTTTTTAAAGAATCCTCTGCATTTCCGTAAACCATGGAATGCAGTAGAGAAATTCAGTGGACATGGAACTACGTTTAGAACATCAGGCCACATTTTAGAAAATGGAGGACTGTCATCTATAAATTATTTGGAATGCTTTTATCTTTGTTTTTGGATAACTAATTGTAATCTAGAATAAAGAAGGAATAATATTTGGCTTTCTCATTTAAGAAAGAAAATAAAAACAATAACAATAATAATTAACAACTTATTACAAAATTGAGACTGATAATTTCACTCTAATAAATCTTTAGATGATGGAAATTCACTAGAATTTTTTTATTTTAATGGAGTGGGGAAGATGAAGAAATCTAGTAGAAATATAAAGGATCAGATTCTATAAGTGACTTTTCTCTCTGGTGCAGATCATCTCACTGTTGCTGGATGGAGATGCAGTTCTGATTTGCTATCTCAAGAAAGCATATCCAGCAACTAATACTTCCATTCTGTACAAAGTACTCCTCTTCAAGAACGTGATTCTAATCTTCATGTTTTCAGTGCTTAACTGTTTTCATGATGAGGAGCACGAAAGGAATCTGATGGCTAGATGAGATTGGGTGACAAAAGACTTAATGCAGGGAATGTTTGGATGTTCTTGAGGCAACAATGATTGCTATCACAATAATTACTCCATTTTACCAGCAATGCCTCAGTGTTATGAGTAATATATTTTTATTTTAACGGTTAACCAGTATACTCAGATTGCTCAAACTTACCACATATTTCCTCTCTAATTTTATTCCCTCTTGCTATCTGACAAGAGTTGAGAGAATCTGTATTAATTTGATTCATTGCTGTGTGCTAGTACTGAGGCATATTTTTAATATTACTGACTAAAATATCTAAAACTTTGGTAAATAGATGTCTAACTCTCACATGAAAATATACGTCTGCTTTCAGTTTCACGTGCATACTGTTCCAGTCAAGTGATTCATGCCCACATGTGTGTGATACACTTGAATCAACATTGACTTGACTGTAAAGATGACATATCAAGTTTGAAGTATTTTTGTTCCATCTTATATCGCAGGTTTATTTTATATCACAGTAATTCTTAAATTCGGCTTTGGGCTCTCAGAAGTTAGATTTCTCTTTGCCTTAAACATATTTTTTTTTCCGTAGTAAGTAACATTCAGCAATGAGTGTGTTATCCTACTGTTTTTATTTGGATCAGCCATGCAGTTTTGAAGTAAATCTGTTTGCCTCTACTTTGATTTGCATTGTAGAGTGATCCTAGGGAGTGACCTGGATGGGATTCCTTTTGCTCAAAATAATACGAAAGCTGCAGGAATGTGCCTAATACACTCCAGCCACTAGTAAGCCTTGAATCTTTAAGATTAAATCTGAGAACTAGTTCAAAGTAGAAAGCCCTTGGAACATGTATAATATGGAATATTCTTACAGTTAACTCTTTCACTGTACAGACCCAGTTTCATTGGCTGTTGCTAATACAGCCATAGCTGCAATTGCTTAGTATTTCCATGAAACTGGTTTTGTATATATGTGAAACTTCTTTGGATGAATGACATCCATGCATAACTGACTGCAGAATTAGTGTGATTATTTGTGAAAAGTTTTCACTTATGTATTTGACCTTTTTAGCACTTAAAATCATGGAGAATACCTATTTGCACATTGCTGTTCATTTTTAATTTATCATGACTCGAATTTATTCACGTTGTCAAACTTCTAGTACTTTCATAGTTATTCCATAGCTTGCACCTGGAAAATTCTTTATAAGAGTTTTCAAAAAAATTGCTTGGTTAAATTGCTCTAATTTTAAGAAACTGATTTTTTCTGTGGCACTTCTGCCATTGAAAGTTGCAACGAGACATTTAAGTGAAAGCCACTGAAATTGAATGAATGCAAAAAATTATTTATTTTTTTAGTTTTAAAACAATCAGACATTTAATTGGAGGCCTCCAACTCCGTAATTTGTGTATTATCAGTATTAATTAGATGTCCTTAATGAAATTAGATTGTTTTAGGCAAATGCTGAAATAGGCATTCTGTTACTAAACTGTTGAATTTACTTGTTATATAAAATCCCTAAAAGTTTTAGGTATTTCATGAAGTAGGTGGGAGGCATTACTGTTAATGCTTACATTGTGAAATGTGATTTTATCAGGGTTTCTTTGTGTTATTGTTGTGAACAGTGGATTTTTCAGTAGGAAGTAACATCTTTAGTGGTTCCTTGCCAGAAAGGTTATTAATGAACAAAGGAAATGTTAGAAATGCAGTGTTTGCCACAGGCTCTTCAGTCTCTACCAACAATTGCACACTTGAGACAGAGAACTGATGATTACATTTCCTTTTGGGAACATTCTTTTACTTTTTTATTCCTCAAAAATCTATTTATGTATTTGTGTTTATGTTTTGTGGCAATCGATTTTCTTTTGTAATTTCTCTTTCCTTTGAAGGACAAAATTTCATTTGGAATGATTTGAACTTTGCACATGTATTTTAAATCTGCATATGCTTGCTATAGGACAAACTCAAGCCTTCTGGTGACTCATTCCAACAACTAGGTCAGCTTTAGGTACCTAAGTCACTTTGCCTCATGCTTCCAAATCTGTCCTTCACCCCTCTGCCATAAAACTGTTGGACTGATCGTGACAGTATTTTTGGAGATCACAGTGGTCACTGTGGCATTCCATTTTCCTTTTTTCTCTTTCCTTGATGAGAATGATGCAGTCAGGTTTCCAGAAACTTTTCCTACCAGTTGTTTTTTTCTTAACATGTTATTTGGAGCAGTCCACCACATTGCTAGTGAACAGAAAATGAATGTATCATAGCAGCAAAGGCTGTGGTTGTTGCAGCAGAATTCCTTAAATTAATTTTGTATACCAGCTCCTAAATTTTATGGACAAACCAAACCTGTTTCTCAAGTCCAGTTTGTAATTCTGCTAGTCATGCACTCTAATGATTCAAATTCTTGGAAGCGATGGCTGAGTGAGTTTATAAGGTCATGTGTCATCTAATGAACAGAAATCAGCTGCCAATCTAACTCTGAGGATGTGCAATCCGCTTAATGTGGGCACTTGTTTCCATTTTAGTTTTGTGTATGTTACATACTTCATCATACATGATAGCACATGTATGAACACACAGAGACCCATTTCTGAACAAGATATGGTGGGGCTCTGGGGGCAGCTGGCATGTGAATGTACAAATGGATAAGTACTTGGAGAAGAAAAGTTGGTTATTTATCAAAGACTTGAGCTCTTTGGGGTGTGTCTTGCAAATACACACCCATTACGTATCTTTTTTGTATTTTCTATCAGTTTTGTGTATTAATTTCATCTCCACTAAGTATGCTCTACATTATAGAGAAAGATGCACAAATGTAGCTCTGAAAAGAGAGATTATTTACTGAGATGGTCTAAGAATGTTTCAGGAATTAGCAACTTCCCAAAGGCATAAGAGGCAGAACTGGAAAGAATCTATGGAGATTGCCCTGTATACCTGTTTTGCCTAATATTCATAGGTCTTTCTTGATAGCTCTATTTGTTAAGTTTACTTTTTGATAGGGCTGTTGTAATAGTAGCCTTGTTACTAATCCAGACTGCTGACATTATTCAGTTAGTGGAGTCTTGCGGAATGTTTTTGTCATGTTGCAAAGCAAGCCTGTATAACTGGAGGCATATTCTCCAAACTAGAACAAAAGTTAACAATCAATATTACAATAGTCTCAAAGGCAAAAACAGGTTTCTATTCTATGTAATACGTGTATTGTTGTGTAATTTATAACAAAATTATGGTGAAATGAATGTATATATTATAAAAATTATTTATATATACTTAACTAATTCCATAGAGAAAAAGCAGTAATTCACTTTATTCACCTATTTAATGAAGCAGTAATTTTGACATGTGATTAAAATTTTAATTTTTTTTTCACTAAGTGGCTTACCAGTTATCTGTATCATAGATATGATTTGGCTTTTAGCCATCTCAATACTATACTTTGCAAGCATGTCATATGTCTTACTATTTAAATCTTAAACTTGCATTAATCTCTGAGGAAGTAGACTTTCTGCCTATGCTTACCTTCAGGATAAATCACAGGGTGTTCTGTGTGGGTGTCACTCCCTGGGGCTTTTGGCTAGAAGCTTTTCAGCCCTGGCACTGCTGTTAGTTTAAGGAAAGTACAGAGCCACACAAGTTGCTGGTTTGGGGCTCAACTGTGGTAGGTAAGAAGTCTGTGTTGCTTTTGTGACATGACCTAGAGTAACTTAATGGGGTTTTGAGGAGAGATTGAATTTATACTTTAGCACTGCCAGACTCAGAACATAATGAGTCTTTTCTTTCCTTTATTTGAACTGTTAAGAAGAACATCCCTTTTTTTTCTTGGCTGTCAGTATTGGAGGTTAGCCACATGAGAGCAGAAAGGTGTGCTAAAGGAAGCAGAAGCTAAAATACGAAGGAAGTCTTATAGAAAAAATTCTTAAGGGTAAGCTTGATTGAAACAGAAAAGTGCTACAAATTTACTTGAAGATGCAGTGGAAAAAAAGTCATACTTTTCTATGGCCAGATCCAGTCATTAGTATTTCTGTCAGAGTAAGGTCTTTGAGTTGATTCTTCATAAACTAACTCTTGTGGCAATTCTTAGGTACCTAACATAAAAGCAATGGCATCAAAAAGGGACAGGAATGTTCTTGAGACTGTCTTCATGTGTGACTGGTTGTAATTGGTATGTTATAGTGGCATCTCTAATATTAAAAAAAAGAAAATACGATCCCATTATCAACTGGTTGTTACAAGGGAATAATCAATAAATTCCATTGTACAAAAACTGAGACATGGTATGTATTCAAGAAAAAAGCAGCTGAATCAAGACGCCAGTGTGTGTTTTCAGTGTTTTGATGCACCAGAAGTGATTTATGAAAAAATGCTCAAATAAAGAGATCATAAGATCTACTATTTCTAAAGCCCCATTGAACTAAGTCTGGGTGTGATGGGGTTAATTTTCTTCATAGAAACCCCTGTGGTGCTGTGTTTGGGATCAGTGACTCAAACAAGGTTGATAGCACACCAGTGGATTGGCTGTTGCTGGGCAGCTCTTGCACAGCATCAGTCAAGGTTTTCTCTTTCCCCACTTTTCTCTCCAGCGGCTAGACTGCGGGTAGGCATGGGATTGGGAGGGGACACAATTCAGACAGCTGGCTCAGGTTGACAAGAGGGTTTTTCCATGCCATAGAATGTCATGCACAGCAATGAAAACGGAAGGAGGTTTTAGGAGAGGTAGCCATTGCTTAGACTAGCTTGGGCACGGGTCTACTTGTGGGAGAGGGTGAGTGGTTGTCTTTGCATCTCCTGGTTTGCTTTTCCTTCCTCTTTTCTTCACTTATTATACTCTTGACCCACAAGTTTCTTCCCTTGAGTCTGTCTGTTCTCTCCCCTTGTCCCGCTGGGACCTGGGAAAAGGAGGAGAGGCTGTGTGGTCCTTAGCTGCTGCCCAGGGTGAGCTCACCACACCATGGAGCAGGATCTATCAGGATGAGCTGCTCCAGTGGGCAATTCTGGAGTGCAAAGTAGGATACCAAACACATGTTTAATGGGGTAGGTTTCTGTTACAGTCATTTATGGGGAAATCTTCATGTGAATTTAATGGATCAAAGAAGAGAGAATTGATGTTAATTGTTTTGAACTTCTTATCAAAATTTTTTGGTGTTCAATTGCAACATTGTTTCTTTTAAACTTTTTAATAATGCTTCTTTTTTCTTGTTAACTGCTACTATTGTTTACATGGTCTTGACTGGCCATTTACCATATCCAGCTAGAATAATAAAAGTGCATATGAAAAATACACATACAGCCTAGATAGTGAGAAGAAACAAGAGAAGAAAATACTGAACTCAAAACAAACAGAGGAATAAAAAATAAATTTATATGAATAATGATGACAGATTGTATTCTGCACTCCTTCAGATTTCTTAGATAAAAATGTAATCTAGAACACTGAGGGCCCCATAATATTAACATTATTGTTTCCTTATAGCCATTCATTGTTTACTACATGAAATAATAGGGTTCTGCAAAGTCATATCCTATGCAAGAGAATTGTATACAGCTACTCTGTGGGTCTGTACTAACACTGCTGAGTACATATTGTAATTTTGGTGTCATTGCTGTAGTAAAGTAATTTAAGAGCAAAATATCCTAAAATAGCTCATTTAAGCTTAGTGTTTGTGGAAAGCAAAGTGCTTTTACAGTAGCTCTGTCAGGACACTACTTATTTTTATTCAGTCTATTCCTGAAGACTTTTTAAACACTTTTGAAACATATTTGCATGTAATACTTAACTGCAGTGGCTAAATATTCATACTTCAATACAGTCACTTTGTATTTGATAGATACCAGGCAGAAATAATTTGTATCTGATTTCTGTCAAAGGAGTTGAAAAACTCTGTGTTTTGGTTTTTTTTCCTTTTTTTTTTTTTTTTTTTTTTTAATTTGGTTTGATGTCCCTTTTTTGGTTGGTTTGTTTTCATTTTCTCTCTCTCACTCTTTTTGTTTGTTTGTTTGTTTGTTGTTGTTGTTATTGTTGTTGTTGCAGGTTTTGTGGGTTTTTTTCTGTTTGTTTGGTTTTTTTTTTAATGTTAATAGGATGATTATCTAGGTAAGATTAAGTCGTGAGGGCAAGGGGCAAAACTCATTTAAGTCAGTATCTTCTCATTCATTTCAATAACTATGCCAATCCCAGTGAAACAGTTCCTCTCAGGATGGGCTTGAGGAAATACTGACAAGTTGTTGGTGGGAGGGAGGACTGAGAGCAAAGTACCACGGAGGTAGCTAGGTCAGACATTTCAGAAGTGGAAATTGATAGAAGGAGAGCAGCAGTGTTGAAGGCAAATGCTACTATACACACAAGATGGCATATATTATTTTGAGTGATGTTCAGTGCCTCAGTTTAATAGGGTGAATAACAAAGGCAGAAAGTTAGGATTTAAAATCAAAGTGCTATGGGTTACATGAAGAAACTAACCTTTGCTATGTTACAGTAGCAAAAAGTGATTTTTCTGTGTCTCGGGACTGGAATAATGGCTTTACTAGAGGATACAGTATGTGAAACTGTAATTTGGGATTTATAAATGTAGTCTTGTTTGAAATAAATAAATGGACTTTTCATCAGTTGCTCATCTAGATTTACTGTAAATATTGAATGTTGTAGGTATATTCAAAAGAAAATACACAAGACTGAAAATATTTAGTCCCTCGAGTAAGTAATATAAACTGATAATCTGTTGCTGTGAATAATAAACAAAGTAAATCCAGATTTGAAAATGTTTCCTTGAATGCCAGCAGGAAAAATGTGTAGCAGTCAAGAACAGAAAGATTTATGTGTGTGGATTTGATTACTAAAACATTGATGACAGTGAAGATGAAAACTGTCACTTACCTTGGTTTGAGGAAACTCCAGTGATAACTGGCAACATCATCAAAACAACATCTGTTACATTGTGAAATAAACTGAAGAATCCCTCAAATGCCCTTACTATGGAATTTTCCCTGCATCTTATGTAGCCTTGGAGAGAAGAAATACTTTTTCTTTTCATTATTGGCTAAATGTTGACTTTTAATCAGCAGTGGCTTTTTAAAACTATTTTTTCAACAAAAAATAGGGAATTGTGTTATAATATTTTTCTGATTTTTTTGTACTTGTCGCTTTTGAACTTTCAACTCTATTTGTCTTTGATTTTGTGTTTAATCATAAAACACAGAGAACAAAATTTTGTGAAATTACCATGGCTTTTTTATGCTAGAGCCACAAGTATGTGGGTAAAAAATAATGGTTTTTTTGTGTGACAGAGCTATTCAAATTTTTGTGGAAGCTAACTAAATAAGAAAACACCCCCTACTCCCCCTGCCCCCCGAATATAATTTATTATAGAAGCTGCTGAGTATTATAGTATTATTTTCCTCAGTTGGATACAATATGACTGAAAGTCTTTCTTAACAAGAAATTGTATTGATCTAGGCCAGAAAACAAATGGAAAATCAGCTTTATTGGGAGTTAATTCTAAGGAAACAACAGGAGATGCTAAGACAAGTTATATTTTATGTATTTTATGCCATCTTACTTTTAATTTTCAAAAATTAGTTTAAGTAGTTAATTTGTTTAATTTTCAAAAATGGAGAAAAATACTGTACAGGCTAATGTCTTGGAATTTCTTTTGACTTAGGTAAAACTGACCAAGAAACTACTGTGGCAGTAGATAAAGACATAAACCAGCCTTCCAGTAATCAAAGTATACAAGCAGAGATACAAGAGCAGTCCATCTGGGGAAATCGCATTGATGGTGACCTCATCAGAAGTAAGTATTTCCAGAACAAATTGCTGCCATTGGGGCTTGCTTTCACAGTGTAATGTGATACTGCCTGTTGACTCTCTTAAATGTGTGTCAAATGCAATTGTGTTGCAACTGTACTGCACACCTACTGAATTTATTTCCTAGATTGACTCCTGTCAGCATGCATAAGCAACAAATAAAAGGAAAGGTGTGATTCGAGTGGTGAAGTATGGTATAGACTCTGTAGCATCTGAGCTTTTAAAGCCTTAGTGTTACATTCTTCTCTTATCATTAATAGTACAATAGTTAGTACAGCATGTATGCAGCTGTGCTAGGTGTCATCACCTTCAATTTTACATATATATATATGCAGCAGAGTAATCTATGCTGAGAGCAGTTGCTTCCAGATGCACTGAGTACTGGTCAGGTGTACTGGTCAGTTTTTTAAGAGTTTTGAGTCCTGAAGTATTTATTTTCAGAACTAGAAGAATGCTGTAAGGTAAGGTTTTAGACCTATGCTGTGGAACTGTGGAGCTTTTAAATTCGTTTTGACAGATCCAGATTCCTAGTGTATGTCCTGAATGCTTTTAAACATAAAAAAAGTACACAAGATTATTGCTATTTTTCTGTCATGGATTGAAGATCATATGCTATCCATTGCACTCTCTTAAGGCAAAAATATTTCTGCCAACTGCCAGAGGTAATATTCTATAATGCTCTAAAATTCTGTGAATGCTTGAATGTTAAGTTGCTCAAGGGAGGAGCAGCATGAGGAACTGTTCTCTAATTATTGGGTGTATTCAGAAAGAAAATTAAGTAAATGTAGAGTGGTACTCCAGCTCTCTTGAGGTTGTCTGATCACACATTTCAGGGTTTCTTTTCAATGTACATTATACTGTTGACAGTGGGGTAGAATCATATTTTTGAACCTCTGTTGTCAAACCTGGTGATTCTTTGCTGCAGTTACCTGTTTCTTTTTAGATTGTTTTTTCGTTTGTTATTTTGCTTAGTTGTTTTGTAGTCGTCTATACTTTCATCTTCTCTGGAACTTTGTGTTAGCATTTGAAATTTCTTTCAAATCTTAGTTAATCCTTTTTGTTTTCTAAATAATTAACCCCAGTAAATACTTACACCTCTAATGTCTTGAATTGTTCCTAGATCCTTTACAGGAAACTTGAATTTAATGTGTCAGATTAAATTAAATCTGATGATTTAAAAGAATTGTTAAAGGGCTACAAACAGGGAGAATTTTCCTGACCAGCTTGAGAATTTACTTAGTCCCAAAAAATTATTGTTCTAAACCTAAATGTCCCTGGACAAGCAATTACTTTGTGCTTATGTTGAGTTTATGGAAAGGTGTGTATGGCATCATCTGCTTTTGGAATAGCCTCATTCCCTCTTCCTAGAAGTTTCCCTATTCCCAAACCCATGAGAAAACAGATTTATTTCATAGCAGTTAGCAGCATGCCTAAACTATGGAGGAAAGGACCAAAGACTGTAGGGTAATTCTGTGCATCCTCCAGTCTGTTCGCCACCAAGACATACAGCAGTGGCTGCACTGCAGAACAATGCAAAAAAACCCCCTTTTTTTTTCAACATAGAGTAGAAATTGAAGCAGACAGTGGAAAGCCCTGGTAATGTGAGTTGACGATTATACGTAGTTATATCTCTGTGATGGGAGGGTGAGTTGCTGCTGAATTAAAAAAAAAAAAAATTAAAAAAAAAAAAGGAGCAGGGAAAAGGGGAAATATAGGATATATAGGATAAAATGTAGAGGTAAAAGAAACTGTTCCAGTGTGCATGACTGTCTTCATCTTAGAGTCAGGAGTAACTTTACCTCTGACTTTGTGAAAAGCAAGTTTAGCTGAAAGCTGTAAGTTTTTAAACACTTAGTCTTAATAAGTGTGTAGTAGAGGTTTTTTTGTTCGTCATATTTGATTAGATGCTATGATGCAAACCTCTCCTTGCTTCAGATAATCTTTAGTTCAAAGTTTTCTAGATGGAAGAAACAAAAATTATGAAATCAATGCAGTTTCTTTTTTTTTGTTGTTTTTGTTTTTGGTTTTTTTGTTTTTGTTTTTGGAAGGATGGGCTTATGACTAGGGAAATTTGTTCTTTTAAAAATTGGGGAACAGTTTTTGACTGAGTTATACATTTTGTAGTTTGCAGAGCTCAGTATACTGAGTTTTACAGCTCAATATACTGAGTAGCCAAGTTTGAAAACCAGAACAAGTGCAGCAAGCATAAGCTTTCTTATCACAAACATTACTTAAGTATTTCGTGTAAAAAATAAGTATTATAGCTCTGAATGGTCTTGATTCGACCAGATTTTTTAGCCCACAAAACTAAAGTTTTCAGACTGTTGTATATTGGAAGAACTTTGAGGTTAGAAATAAACAGTGTTTTCATTATTACAATATATTCTAAAACTCTTTCTAAAAATTGTTTTAGACAGCGCATACTTCACAACTGTTCAGCAGTTTCTTTTTTTCCCATACAGATTGTTTTCCATCCCCACAGCTGATACATACTCCATTTGTCTTAGCATTAGTTACTACTTTATAAATGTTTCCAGCATTTAATTTCCAATGTTTTCCTTGTTTGCAGCTGTTTTATCCTGCTGTTATATGGAATTAGATTAATCAGTCAGTTTTATTGGCACACTAACAACGGAGTCCAGTGTTAGAGCCCCTGTAATGACTTCATTATGTATGATTTCTCATTTGCACTTGTGAACTCAGTTTACCAGGCAACATCAATAAACTAAAACACTGCCCCCATTTTCCACAGTAAGATGTTTTACATTCACCTGCTTTGCCCTTTCAGTCCTTTTTTCAAGCTCCCTTTTTTAACCTCCAGAGATGTTCTCCAGATTAGCCTTTTCCCCACCTCCTTTGGAGTATCCCTTCTACCCATTAATGAAAATGTTCATAATATCCTGGGTAAATGGTTAATCTTACAGGAAGCCTCAACCAAGGAATTTATTATTTTTGAAGAGTGTTTCAGAATCAAAAGATTACTGTATACTGACATATAAACAGTGAAGGACTATATAAAAAGCAGTTGTATTACCTTTCTGTAGTAATTGTTAATACACTTGCGTAACTGTTACTGGAAGACTGTTCAGTTGGAGAAGGGTCAGGGGAGAACCACAAATATCTCAGGAATGACTGGAGTAGTTGAAAACACGCCGTATTGTGGAAAACTGCCTGGAATTCAATCTGTTTGGTGTTAACAAAGGCAATAAAGAGGGGCTGTGCCTAGTCCCTAAGAAGCATGCCACAATAAACAGAAATTTGGTAAGACAGTTCTTCAGCTATAGCAAGACAAAGGGAGAACTAAATATAATGTCAGGAAGTTCAGTTAGACTAGGAATAAGGTGTACATTTTTTAACAGAATATTTGAGAACAGGGAAAACTGCCAAATCCTTGGTGGTTTTACGTGTGTTAAATTGGCTTTAGTCATCACAAGATGGCAACTGCTATCCATATCCTTCAGTTTTGGAACCTGAGTAAAGGAGAGTCTTTCCATAGTGGTTCCCCCAGCTGGGGAGACATATATTTTTCAGTATAATTATTCTTCAAGAAAATCTTGTGACCTGTTCCCTTCACAGATGCATACATATTTTTTATTTTATTTCTGACTGTAGAGGTTCTGCTTTTTGAAAGAGCTTTAGAATAACTCCATCTGCGTCTTTTTTGGCAGTGCATTTTAAATATCTGCAAGCACCTTCTGCTTATTTTCATTGTATGGTCTGGTGGCCCATAACAGAGTGGTTCTGCCTCTGTTATCACTCACTGTTGGCAAGTGAGGAGGAGTGTATGTTAAACATGCAGCAGGGTAACCTGTGTCTATAGGAATGAAGCCATAGCAGTTTTTGCTGCTCTGTGTTACCACAATGCTCTGCTTTGTTCTCTGGAAGAGGTATGGGATTTTTTTTTTCCCTCTTAGATAAAGAAAAGTCTATAAAGATGGGTTTTAGAATATTTAGGCAGGATTTTTCAGAGGGCGCTAGGTTATCTTCAATGTGTGTTGCTATGCAGGGAAAGGAATGTTTAGGAGGGAATAAAATGTCAGTCTTCAACACTATTTGCTGGTGAGGATTTAATCTCCTTTCCAGTTCTCAAGCAGAACCTTAGCTATGTGATATTTAAGAAAACAAAAAACATCTACCATAGATTCAAATTGTCATGAATAATTGATTAATAATAATCCAATTCTGAAGATTAAATACCTAAAATATGCCCATGTTTTACAGATAGAAAGGTCATTGCTATCCATCATTTTCTAGCTTCAATTGTCTCTTTCTCCTCCATGGAACACCCTTCTGATAAGAGTAGTTCTTCAGGGAAAGGGATGCTTCTTTCAGCTCTATGGGGATCAAACAATCTTACATAGTCTTGTTGCCATGTAAATTTTATTTACTATATTCTTCTGGAATAAATACCTAGATATTTTTATCTTTTTGTTTTTTATATTTTATGTTGACATTTTTACCTAACATGATTATTTATTTAATTTTAAGATTTGGAGATTCCTTTCTTTGTCTTTCTAAGTGAATGATTTCTCTAGTTTATGTTATGCTGTTTGTGTTTGGGTTTGTTTTTCTTTCTGACAAGAAGTAGATAATCTGCTGTTAGAAGTCTTTATTTTGTTTGATATTAATCCAGATATCTTTTCTTAGATGTTCTATGATGCATAGTCATCTTATAATTACTGTGATTTCAGAGGTTCCTGTTTATTCTGTCTATAAAATAGTGCAAAGTGCTTGAGTTAACTTAAATGGTTCTTTTCAAAGCTAGAAGGTATGACAGATACAGTCTTCTTGCAGCATAACAGTGTGTGACTACAGAAATTGTGCAGAATAGATTAATGGAAATTATTCAAAATATATTACTGAGTTTGAAAGGTGTATTCTATTAGTTAGAGAAGTGATTTATGTACAATGTTCCAAATAGACCCAGGTATAAAAATCTGTTAACCTATGAATGAGCAAAACTTAATCAGTTCAATATTTATACAGCAGCACAGTATTTGATATTTAGAACCTTCTTTAAAAAAAGATTAATCTTTGACAAATCTGGCTAGTAGATGTAATAGAGGAGTACAGGTCTTCCCTGAGAACTCCTCTCCGAGAGATTTTCTAATCCTCTCCCCAGCAGAGAACTAGCCTGTGTTGCTTCTTTTTCTCCCCTGATGTGGCAATTCTCTTACTACAGCTGCTCCAAAAGTCTTCAAAAAACTTCTCAGGCCTATTGAGGGGCCTGGTGAGTTGCACAATCAAAGCCTTTCCCTTTGATTTTCATTTTACCTTCTCCTGGGTAGAGAGGGATTTTCACAGGTAGCTGTACCATTATCGTTACAGTCTTCTGAGTCTGGCTGGGCCTTTGGTGTTAGCCTGGAGAAAAAGAGGCTCAGAGGAGACCTTCTTACTCTCCACAACTGCCTGAAAGGAGGTTGTGGCCAGGTGGGGGTTGGTCTCTCCTCCCAGGACAAAAGAACCCAGTCTCAAGCTGTGTCAGGGGAGGTCTAGGTTGGTCATCTGGAAGTATTTCTTCACAGAAAGGATGATCAGATGTTGGAATGTACTGCCCAGGGGGGTAGTGGAGTTACCATCCCTGGAGGTATTTAAGGGAAGACTGCACGTGTCACTTGGTGCCACAATCTAGTTGACATGGTGGTGTTTTGTCATAAGTTGAACTCAATGATCTCAGAAGACTTTTCCAACCTAATTGATCCTGTGGGATTCTGTGTTTACAGCAGTCACTGGGAAATGACCCGAGTGTTGCTGAAGTTAGTGGTCCCTTGTAAACTGAGCTGCTTATGTTTTATGTACATCCTCTTCCCTTCAACTCCACGTTGAATGCTGTAAGGAAATGCAGCTAATGATGGACTGAGGTAGATGAGGAATTGGTATGTTGTCACTCCACGTCAAGAAATAAACTTCTTGCTGTTGTTGATCCATTTACAGAACAGTAGTCAAACTTCAGTGAGAACTTTAAACTGTTCCAGATGGCCATAAGATAGATATATGTACGTATTCTGCATATCACTAACAGCCAGAATTACTTGGAGCCTTTTAGTTTCTGTTTTATTTTACTTCTGACTCTCAAAATGTTATCTGAATTTATGGTCTGAGGCTGAGGAAGTTTGGATGGGAGTAATCATCAGTACCAGATAAAGGTGAAATTCTTTCAGTAACATGAAGATTACTGTGCTTGCTGTGTTTGGGCCTGAAGTAAATTCTATCTTAATTTCAGAATATTTTCCTGTGTTGTATTGGTACTGTCTCAGAATTAATCATGCTGTTATGACTGTATAGTTACATTCTTTTTCTGATTAGTTCCTCATATAGGGGAAAAAGTAGAGTTTGCTTGTTCCCTAAAAAGCAAGAATAATAAAACTCTTGACTGCATTCTATGTGAAATATTATACTACAAATGCGTCAGTGTGGTTTTAGTCTTCTGTTTTCAGTACTAACAGTAGTTAGTTAGCCATATTTACCAAAGAAAACACCAAATTATGAAGTGAAAGAAAGTGTCATTATCTCAGGCATACTTTTAGGAACCTGCCTGCTGGCAAAAATGTCATGAATGTAAACCATTGCAAAAGTCCTTTTTTTTCTCATTTTAGATTTAATTTTGTATTTGCTCTCATGGATGTTAAAAGCATGGAGTAGGTTTATACAGCTCAGAGGTAGTACTGTGTATTTACATAGTACTGTGCATTTACATAAAAATAAATGAATTCTTCAAAAATTAAGAGTCAAAATAGTTTTATATATTTTTGAATTTTTTATTTACTGATAAAAAAGTAAAAGAGGAGGAGGGCCTCATGGTCACAGGATAGGCCTTAGCTAAGTAATCATAGTTAACCATTTTTCTTCTTTATACAGCTACATAGAGGAAAGAGAAGTCTGAATATTGCTTACTTCCTATGCATTCTGATAATATGATATCTATAGTGCAAAAGAACCCACAAGTACCTTTCCCTGAAGGTATTTTTATAAAAGACAAGGAAAAACAGGAGCCTGTGACCTATTGGTGTCTTGTGGTGTGGTTTTCTGTTTTCTCTTAAAAAAATTCTTCATAATCCAAACCTGGAGGAGCCTTTTAAAAAACATTAAAATGTTAAACAGCTGTGGTCACTCAGGCTATTTCTAATACCAATTTTTTAAAATCATTTTACTGATGAAGCAGGCCTCCAGATATATTGAGGCTTGATTTAAGAGAATGATTAATTATTTGCTACCTGAGCCGTAACTCTTTTTGAATGAACTGTAGTTTGTGCTGTGTGAGAAATATTTTTGTGTGGAGACTGCTCTTGAAGTTTGTGATTACAAAATGCAAACTAATACATCTTAACACAAGAACTTTTCAAATTCTGAGTTTGTCTGGACCCATGAGGTCCAGAGGCTTAAATGTTACTTCTAAAATTCCTTCCCTCAAATTCTATGCAGTATCTCAATTATCATGTTTTCTCTTTGAACTATAAATATTATGACACTTGTTTGGAGAAAAATTAGCAATGCTAATGTTAATTACAGTAGAATTTCAGCTAAGAGACTACTTCCTGTTGCAAAGGTTCCTCAGATTTTAGTGAGTTTTATTGATTTATAACTCAGACTAAGGTTGGATAATGTTTGCATAAAATGTTAAGAAGTTTGCTTTTGAGAGAAGTCAAGTAGAGCAAACTGTTAGGCAAACCTATGGAAAAATGCTCTATGAGTCAGATTTGACCTTCAGGGCATGCTGCTGAGAGACAGCATAAACTACTTGCCTGTTCTTTGGAAGATCAGGAGCAATTCTGTCTTCAGGTACAGGTAACTCTGAAGTACATCTTCAAAAATAAAACTTCTTAGCCAGGTAGAAAGCATCTACCTTTCCCAGGCTCCTCCCTTCAGTAGGACAGGTGCATATTTGGACTATATTTCATAAGTTGCAAGTTGAAATAAAATTCACATTTTGACAGAAAAGCAATGAAAGATTATACTGACTAGAACTACCTTTAAGAGCAGTGTCAAACTAGAATGGAACATCTTTTAGGTCTGTACAGTTTAGCAATACAGGAGATCAGTGAACAATACTCTTTTTGCTTGAATTTCAAAATGAAAGAAACTAAGTTTTGGTGAGAAGATTTGGGATTAACCTGCCTGAAGAAACTTCTCTGAGGGATCAACCTCAGTTATTCACTGAGGTGAGGTGATGCAGAAAAATGTTTGGATGGTGAGGTGGGATACAGAGCTAGCTTTGGATAGTGTACATGTACTTTTCTTATAGGTGATTTTATCAAATTACACGATCTCATTTAGTATTTCACAGCTTACTTTGTAACTATGACTTTGGGAAGTATTTATCTACTTTAATATTTTTTTTTAACTGTGTGATGACTTTTTAGTGATGAGTCTATCATATTTATAATGTAAAGTCAGTATTGCTAAATATTTTTATACAGTAATAGATCATTCAGTGAGACTGTACCCTAATCCTGCTCTGAAGTAATTGACAGTATACATTACAGTAGCTGTAAAGATCTCTGTGCTTTGTGAGAGCCTTGTTTACAGCCCTTCTGTAAGCTGTTCTGTGCTGGATCAAATCCTGGAAACTTGAAACTAGTGTGAGTTTTGTATTTACAACAAATAAGACAGTATTTAACTTTGGAAATATGGAAGGGAAAAAAAAAAAAACCTCACAAAACTTTTTAAAGGAGGAATTCTGGTCAAAGGTATCTGTTTTTTATCCATTCCTCTTCTTGTTCCACTCCTTTGACTGTTACTTGATATACTTCTCTGTCCACTTGACTTTCTGATTCTTATTTGTAGCATAGTGTTATGCATGAGGAATCTTTTTCTTACAATTTAGTTGACAGACTCAGTTTTAAGTAAATCACTATTTGGTTTTGACTGTTTGTGTTATTACAGAACATCTGCTACTGTAGCATTTTCAGAAGAACAGCGAGATCCCATTTGCTGTGCTGTGCTCCCTCCTTGAACAGAGCTTTTGTTCGTTATCAACTCAGCATCCACACCAGGGATTCTGCTGTGATAGTTGGAATAGGGCAAGAAGTTCAGGTCTCATTATTAATATTTTGTTGAATTTTTTTGAAGCAGGTCCTTATGGAAAAGGAGAGAAGACTTGTTTGATAGCACAGGGAAGGTTTTGATAGAATAATACACTTTACTTTCAAAACTTAGACATAGAAGTGCATTTCACGATGGCTATAATGGAATGGCACTTCAAAGTATTGATTTTAAAAAAACCTCTTTAGAATTCAGGGTAATTTTGGAAGAAAGTAAAGGATGTGTATCAAGATATGCTGGAATCAAAGTTGGAAGAATGCTGAAGGATTGTTCCCATTTTTAATAAATTATTCCCTATTCTCTTTCCCATATTTGCCTTATAAAGTAAAAGGATAAAGACTGACCTGTCCTTATAATAATTCTGATGCCAAGACATTTTTCTCTTTTCTGTTTACAAAATTTTCTCTAATGATCCTTTTTCCTATTTTTCTTGTTTGCTAGTCCGTTTGCTTGCTTGAACAGTCCTTTGCTTCCCTGCTTATTTCTTGACTATAATGACAAATCTTTAAGTAATGACAGTAAGGTTGTGCTTAGAGTCTGACTAGAAGTATTTTAAAGTGCTTCAGTACAAAAACCTGTGTCAGCATCTATGTGTTAACATCAACATTTAAACTGGTTTTTAAGTAGCAATGAACCTTCTTGTTGGTATGAGAAATCTGACTATTGGAGAACTAACAGTGAATTAAACATTTTGTAAAAATACTGTGCAATTCAGGCAAAACCCCCAGCTGTTAAATTTTACAACACACTATGAAACTCAGCTTCTAGAACCATGTGATTATGTGAGATTTAATTTTCATGAAATAAAAAAAAATTAACCTGGTCTTAGTTTGCAGCTACTGACAAAAGCAGAAAGTTAAAGACTGAAAATTCAGAAAGCCAATAAAAAGGATGTATTTAAAAATAAAATATTGGTGATTTTTGAGTAGTTTGGCGTCTCTGTACTGCGTTGGACAGAAATGGGAATTTTGGCTAAATTATCATGATGCTAATTAAATAACAGGTAGTAGAGAAATATTCCATTGTGAATTAGTTAGTTCTAGGAGCCTCAGAAAATGCTATGGCACAATAAAATGTAGCCAGTTATACTGAAGGAACATGAAAGAAAAGGCTGCTGGAATTAATTCCAAATGGCAGATAAAATGGCAGATTACCAGAACTCTTCAGAAGAGTGAGTATGGTAGTATTAAAACCAGTGTAGTTCTGTCCCCGTAGCAGTTGTTTGAGTGGTTTCCTAAGTGTTTTTGTTTGGGGCCAGGAGGTGCAAGAAGGAAGGCTGCAATGTATGTGGGGCAGGGAACAGCTGCACAGCCCAGGGGATGCAGCAGGCAGCACTTTGGCTCACCCATCACAGCCTGTAGGGTGCTGCTGTTGCTGGTGGTGCTGTGAATGCTGTGAGTGTGTGGCTGAAGGCTTGGGTAAGCAGCAAGGGAAGGTCAGTTTTGTTTCATATGTTTGCTGTCTATCGTATGCTATACGTTCGATCTTCGTGGGTAAGAGAGGCTTGCTGTGTCAGCTGTGACTTTTTAAAGCTCTTAAACTGTAAAAGGACAAAAAGAAAGTAGCTAAATTCTAATGTTTTCACTTAAAATACCATGCCTTTTCTTGAAATCCTTCAGCTTATTGTAAAAACTTGTAGCAAAATATTTTTAAAATGTATAAGTGGCCATTTTTCAGTATTGTAAATAATACTGACACAGCACAGATTTTATTGCTGTATCTGCACTCCATTAAAAAAAAGTAATTGTGATTAATGTGCAGAAGGATTTTTTTTTCTGTGAATAAAGAGAGGTATGTCTTCTAAATAATACAAAACAAAAGGCTTAAATAAAACAACAAAATGTGTTGCAAGAACACTGATTCCACACATGGCGCTAATTCAAATTTAAATGCTACTTAAAAATATTTTTAAACGAAGGATGAACCAAATAAACTTCAGTGGGTCAAATTGCATAGTTTTTTAAGTTGAAAGAACTATTTTTAATAGAGAAGGAAAACAACTCTAGAGGTAATGATGAATGCTTTTAAACATGCTGGAATGAGAATAATCCCATCTACATGTTAGAGATAAAAACTAGTATTTTACTGTTAATATCGTTTGGGTGCAACAATTTCATAGGGAATTATATCTTGTTTCATGAACAGAGTGGAAAATCAGAATTTTAGCTCAGTTATGGAATGAAAGAAAAGTGTTTTACAGGTAATTTTATCCCATTAAAACAATTTATCTATTTCTTCACCTAATCTGACGCTTTCCCATTGAGTTAATGCATTTGTTCCTGAATTTTTGTGCTTGTTGCTGTTGGTCACTGATGTGACACTGTATTTTTCTAACAGCACAGATTTGTAACTGTGTGGCTCAGATATCAGAGTTTTCTTGTGTATTGTTTGAGCAGCTTATGCCTTGCTTCCTTTCAGGAAACCAAGTGCATCATTTTTAGAGGAAGTTCAGTCTTCACCAGGCACAGTCAGCAGTCTGACTTTTGCTCTGCTCTAAGGGATGGACCTGTGAACAACTGGCAAAATCTCATTTAGCTTTACTTTTTATTGCTATATTGAATTCATGCAGTCGAGGTCATTATGAAAACTTGGCCAGGATGCGTGGGTTTTTCCAGCCAAGTCAGAAAGAGGTCTTGCTAGATCATTTTGGTAGAATGTGATAAATAAGCAGTTAAATAAAAAATATTTGCCTTTTTTCCTTAGCACTGGTGACTATAATTACATGTTGAGTGCATTCAGTTTTGAATTTAATACACAAAGCTCTCAGCTGAAAAAGGTTTATATTCAAAAAGGTTTATATTTATTGCCTTTTCCCTTAGCATATGAAACAACTGTTTCTGAGTCAAAGTTGCACAGCCGGTGGGGTGGGGTGGGGTGGGGAAGGGAAAAAACAGCGAGCTCTGATACAGAAATTGAGCCTTTTAGTCCATGGTTGCTTGTGGCTTTGAATCTAGGGAGGAAAAAAAAGAGAATTTAGGTTTTTCAAGGACTCTGATAAGAACACTTTTCAAAGTATATTCTCAAGAGTCTTACTTGTACAGCTTGCACAAAAATGTTTTGGGTTAGATGGTGCCTTGTCACTTCAAGGTACACCAGAGAGTTAGTTCAAAGGTGGAAAAAGAGCTCTCTTTTCTGGGTCATCTTGGTGCCAAGCTGGTGCATTAGTGACGTACAGCATGAGACAGCACTGGTGACAGTAGCTCTGCCTGGACGTTCTGTGTGTGATTCAAAATCCTTTGGTGACCTGGGGTCCCCCGGGCTTTGGGATGGGGAAGCCCCACTCATCCAGCCCATGGGCATAGAAGGCAGGTGGATTGGTGAGAGGTATTCTGTACTCAGCTGCTAGACCTTGCTTGCCGTAAGGGAATTCCTGCAGCTGAAGAACATCCATAAATTAGACTAAAACTTATCAGGGTGTTGTCTGTGCAGATAGTTACTGCTTCTCTTTCTCCTCACGCTTTTCTTTTTCAGGATCAGTAAACAGGTGGACATTTGATGCTCTCTCTACTGTGTTTTTCCACATATTTTTTCTCCTACTGGCAATTGCACTGTTAACTATGAAGTCTGCAGTTATGAAAAGATGGGTCATAAGAGTTATTGTTGTGGACCTCAAGTCCTCACCCTGATTTCCAACAGAGAATTTCCATTTTTCATTATACTGCTATTGCTAAATGTGGCTAATTTTTTTTTTTGCCTGGGCTCCAGGATCCTCTCTGACCTCGAGCAGAAGGGGAACTTTTGCCTTCAGCACCTGATCACTGTATAAGTATGAAGTGTTTATCTTTGTTACGTTTCCCTGCTTATCAACTAATGATTTATCATTTAATTATTTTCTTACTTGTAAAATCTGTAGCAAATACTTCAGATCTACTGGGATTTTACTTGTGAATATTTTTTGTTTCTTCTTCCATACTCTTTTCTGCCCTCACAGAAGTGAAGTGGCTCAGCTCACTATGTATTTTTTCTCTTTGTCTCCTTCCCCTCCAGTGCTGTCTTCTTCTGGGTGGTTCTTATCTTCTCTTTTTTCTTTTGATGTTTTTGCCCAGCTATTGTTTTAATAATGTAAAATCCCAAGTTTTAGCCTGTTATTTGGAGTTACTGTCCATTTGCTTCCCCTGTTACATTTTTCTTGCAGCTGTGCTTTTTCTTTCTTTCTTTCTTTCTTTGGTTTTCTGGTACTTTGTATCAGTTAATGCCAAACTTAGCATCAACTGTAGGTTGCAAGAAAGAATAGCAGGGAGAAAAGAAGTGCAACAATGGAATCGAAAGCTCAGTTGTCTATTTATATATTACTATATTTGTACCCATGTTCTGTGTTTTCCTGCCACCTTTTTATATAATCCTCTCTTTACAATTTTTTCACTCCTATTTTTGATTTCTGCAGTTAGTTAGTACTGTTAATAGTATTGGGTATTAAAATTATAGAGATTACAAAGGAGAGTGCACTGAGAGCAGGTGATCACATTTGAGGTGGAACACTTTCTAGAATCTTCTGAAATTCTATGTCTTACATGAGTAGAGGACTAGAAATCAAGGGAGCAGTGAACATTAAGGGAATTGCTCATTCCGAGCATTTCCGTCTAAGTTCAGTACAGCCTGTTCATATGGGCTTTTTTGTATGACTTTAGCTGGCCACTGTAATCTTGACATCTGGACACTTGGACACATAGTCAGAGGAAAATAAACCTGAAATCAGAGTATCTTCTCACCCAGAGGTGAATGGTGAATGGGCTTGGCTGAGAAGCTGTTGCTTCACCATCCCACATTCTTTCCTGTGGTGAAGCAGAGTCTGGTTTGTCTGTGGTTGCTGGGGTTTTGAGGAAGGGAGCAGGAGGTGCTGGAGGCAAGAGGACCTGTTTGTGCACTTGCTTAGGTAAGGGCTGTTAATGACATTGAGGTTATCTCTCCTGTCTGGTGCATCCTGCTGTGCTGCTTATGAGGCAATACCCAGCAAGTGATATCCTGTTGTTTGTAGCTTCTCTTTGATGTTTTTCACTTTAGTTGGGAACAAGTAACACAATGGTGAGGGGCATCAAAAATGTTTCAAATATTTGAAATATTTGACACTTTATGTGTCAAATTCCATGGGACATCAGTGTGCCTCTATGCAGTGGTATTACTGTATGTTGTAGCAGGTACGAATAGCCTAACTGCTGTAATGTCATGCCAACAGCTTGGATTCCCTTTAGTGGTTGATAAACTTTCTTTTAAAATTGGAGCTCCAGAAACAAAGCATTCTGTTCTTCAGTGAGATGGATTGTATTGCACTCCTAATGCCTTTTGTCATTTCAGACCCTGTCTTCACATTTAGGAAATCGCTAATTATTTGTGTTGAAGAAATAGATGTATTTCATTACTTTAAGAATTAGCAAAAAGCTAATTCTCTGATTCTTAATGCATTGGTTATTCACTTCTCATATCTAATGTTTTACAAGCCACTGTGCATTATAAAGATGTAACAATGACCAATCAAACAAACCCCAAAACCCTAAATAGATGAAGATGCCTCTTAATAAATTACCTCTGTGGAAAACACAGCACAAAATAACTAAATTTCTCACCTTAAATAAGAAAAAAGAATCTTAAATAAAAAAGCCAGAAAAACAGCTCAAAAACTAGCTACAACAGCAAACAACCAAACAACAAACTAGCTGCAGTAATGAATCTATTAAAGACCCTAAGTATGCCCTAGGAGTATTGGAACGGTGACCACGAGAAAACCTGCCATTCCAGGTCTGTTACCAGTGTTACCACTGCAGTACATAGCTGTAATGCTATGAAACATAAGAGCAAATAGAGTACAATTCTTTTCCAGGAATGCATGAGAAGAAAAATGGATACAGAAATGTTGCAAGAGGAAAGTTTGCAATAAAATTTCCTGCTTTTGAATGCAACATTATGTAGGGATTTATTCCCCAGGTGTATGAGTGTCTGTTACCTATAATGCCCTGGTTTCTATTTGGCTCTTGGCATTTTGTGGTGAGTTCCTATTGTTTGTTCTCAAGAAGTGACAAACTATGCTATAGTAAGACCTATATATTCAACTTTATGTAGGTGCAGCTTTACAATCACTGCATTATGTGAATTATCTTTATTTCTAATTATATTGTGATCTAGCAAGAATTCCCAGATCATCTGCAAAGTTTATCATAGATGACAATATTGTCAGTCTCAGAAAAAACATCGCTAATGATGGCACGATGTGTGTTTGATAAAGAAGAATAATTTACTGACAATCTAATGTTAATTAGAAGCCAAAGGGGTTTTTTTTTTGATTCTGAGATAATTGCTGCAAGATAGGTAACTAAAAATGTTAGGGGATTTACTCAGTTTAGCAAAGATTTAAAATTTGCTGTTGCAGTCATTAAAGAAAATTGGTGGGCATTTGTTGATTTTGCAAAATCACATCAGGAAGGATGTAGAATTTGTAATAGAGAAATTCACTTCATATTTTCAGTTGCAATGCTTATCAACTTTGTAAACCCTGGCTACCAGGCCTTTTCTTGCTTCCCTATGGTAACTGCATCTCTCTGGGTATGTCAAAGACATCTTTATACAATTCCTGCAACCCTTCAAACAGTGCGTAAAGTCCTGCAGCGCTTGGGAAGGAAAGCACTGCAGGTGTCTTTGCACAGATACGAGTACTCTGGGCACTGTCTTGTGCACTTGTGTTGCCTCTCAACCCATAAACACACGTGCACACATTTGCCATTCTTATCCACCCTCCACCAAGTGAAAGCTGACAGGATAAAATGTCTTTTCCCTTTGTCCCCTGCCAGCCTTGTTTCTGTTATACCAGGTGTTGCCTGGATGTGCTCTCAGACGTATTTTAACAAAGCGTTCTCAGTGTGGGTCCTGTAAAACTCATACCAGCAATTTCACTACAGTATTTTCATTACAAAGGACATCCTGTTTCATAATAATATATTGTATTCATTTTGAAGATGTCCTCACGTCTTACAAGAAGGAATTCTAAAAAGTGGTTGATGCTGTTAGTTGATACTTTGTTTTCTTTGTAAAGTCAGCATGGTATGAAAAATTCAGTGTAAAAAAATGATTTTAAAAGATAGATGGTGCCTTGATGGTACCTTGTTATTTAGTTAATGTATGCCTTCTGTGATATGGTAGCTGCAGTATATGCTATTTATGTCCCAGAAAATATTCAAAAATAATTGCTGACAAAAGCCACTTCATAGAGGTTGACTCAGAGGTACATCTTGTAATCTGAATGTTAATATTCTGGATAGCTAGACAGAAAAAACTACTGATGTAGTTTGAAGATCATATTAGAGACTAGTCAGGATTTAGTTAGAAAGTGGGCATGGAGAAGGATTGAGATACTTGAGTTCTCCCAGTTTCACTAAAATGTTATGATTATTGAGCATGTAACACATACAATATATAATATTTTTGAAAAGTTAAGATTTTTTGCTAGTCAGTGGGAAATGTTGCCTTTTATATCTAAAGAATTTATGTTTTCTCCAGAAGTAATTTAGAATCACCTTGATTTTACTCTAGAATTCAGGCAGCCCCTTATTTTACTGTGCAATTCTTGACTGTCATCTGCTTTATTCTCCCCTTTACACTTAAGTTGGTGTTTTGAAGAAGCACTGATAAAAATCAGAGGCCTGATTCTTACCTCCCTTACATATGATCTGTTCCATGTGATCCATGCAGAGGGAGTAGGAGCAGTGTCCACTGAGATCAGACAGTTCTTCCAGCTCAAATCAATGTGTAGATCTTGATTTCCAGTATAAGTGGATCCGATCAGGACCTCTGCATTTCCAAAAAAGCTCATCTTCTTATTGTAGTTGCAACTGTTTTGGGAAGAGAGAAGTGTTATGAACACTGTCAAGTGAAACAATATGTTGCATTTTCTCAGTATTTGAAAATATTATTACAGTTTTTACAACCAGGAGTTGTGCATTTAATTCTTCCCACATCCACCTGCAAAAATACTGTTACTGTGGCCTGATTTGTCATCATAAACTATTGGGTCATACGTAAAGAAAAATATTGTTCTTACCTCTCTGGATGTGTAGTCAGATAACCCAGGCTGTGAACTGGAAAAGTATTTTTTCCATCACTTTCATTGGCCAGACTAGCAAACTCCACGGGTGTCTGTATCAGCTGCCTTGGAATTGCTTTTGATGTGATTAGGCTACTAATTAACTGTCTCAATTCTTCTCTCCCTCCTGATGTTTTCTTTTGATTTACTTTGACTCAGAGGAGTCTGCATTCAGTGTGTGTTTGTTTTTATGTTTTGTCTAAAATCCCTAATGATAGCTTAGACTGTTCTCTTTTGGTTGAGAGCTTCCCTCTATTGACATACATTTTTCTGTTAAATGCATGCATCAGAATTTTTCTTTTAAGAACCGCTGGGACTTTTCAAGGTGTAAAACCAGTGTGCAGTCAGGGTGCATATATGTGTGCATATTCGTTTAAAATGTGCTAAGGGTTTTACAGTCAGAAAGAGAATGTGCATAGTTACTTCAAAACCATCAAAAACCGTAATAAATGTTTACTACTTGAATTCACCAGATAGTAACCTTACAATTAAATTATTGTGTAAAGTCAGTTAAATAACAGCAGAAGTTACTGTACTAAAGCCCGCTTTGCAAGGAAACCAATGACAAGGAAGTGTGAAACATGCTAATAGATTACATGCTATAGCAATATATTGCCTTTTTATTGCTTTTCCACAGGCAGCAGATTCATGTGCAGTTATTACTATTATCTGCTAGCTTTCTATCAAAAAAGATTCAGTCTATTGAATCATTAATCTAATATTTATCATTCTTATTGAAAATCCACTAGTGTTAGCAGCGTATAAAATATTGACTTAAATCTACTGGTTTTGCTAAAGATTAAAAATATATTAACCTGAAAAGCATGGTGTTTCTTAGGACATTTTGAAACTACTTATTGTAGATGTTTGAAATGACAATTTTTCTATGTTGTCTGAGGAATGATTTTTTTTCTTAAATCTTTAACATATAGTAAGTGACCAGTACCATCCTGATTTGATGATGCTGAATGTTCATCCAACACACATTTGAAATTTTGATGTGTATTGCATTAGTTAGTGAATATCAAGAATAACATTTTTGCTCATACATAGAGTGTAAAATGGGATCTTTTGTAGCAGCACACGGCCTGTTTAGAATGATATAACAGGCACTGAATGTTCACATATCAAACAAAATGCCATCTTTCTGTAGAAAAGAGGTGTCAAAAAGTTTCTTTGTACCTTTAACGCATGTGATTATGTAGTACAAAATGCAGAGTTTGTAAAATTTCTTGAATATACAGGCAAAAAATGAATAATTCAAAACAACTCATAAGTTCTACATTCTATTGTATCTTTTATAACGCAGGCAGAAGATAGCATTGTGTTCCCAGTAGAGCTGAATTTGCACAAGTTACACCTCGGAAAATGCCAGATGGTCTATGGTCTACTTTTGAGAGCTGTCACATATGTAAAGATTTGAAAAAAGAAAGACAGCTGAATGAGAGCAGTGGATCATTAAAGAGAGAGTGAGAGTCCCTGGGTATCACTGTGTTTTAAGAAGCATTGTGTCGTTCTCCATATTACACCTTTTTTTTTTTTTTTTTTTTTTTTTTTTTAAGACATACACAACCTTTAAAAAATAAGGTAAAAATATTTCTGTTCTAAACTGAGTGGTTGTGGTTTAATCTCGGAACTGTCAATTGCTTTTGTTCTTTATGCTAGAATGCGGTCATATGGTTCCTAATTGGTTTCAAGTGTGTTTTAACCATAAGATTCAAGTCTCCCTAGTGCAAAATTATCAATAAAGTTAAAATAAATTTAAATTGAGATAACTAATCCATTTGGGGTTTTATTCCATTTTGATTTGACCTGCATATCACACGTGAATACTGTAAAGCCAGTCAGCTAAAAAGTTGTATGTTAATGCTAAAAGACTCAAGTAAGAGTACTTTGGGAACAGGATTACTTAATAAAAAATTAAAATAAAAAAAAATAACCACAGAAAAGTCCCTAAACTCTTAATGAAAATAATAATAAAACAAAAACCTATAACTGATCAGATTTCCAAGACGTTCCCCCAGTGACAGAAACGCACCTGATTTTGAAGATTGAATTTTGGATATTTTGTCAAGTTACTGTGTTGTAGCAAAGCCCCCAAAATATAGAAACAGTTTGTAAGCTGCCACCACCAATTAAATTGGCTTAGGTCATAGATGTCAGTTTTATAAACTGACATCCAGACATAGAGAATTTTTAGAAAAGTCTATTGCTTGTTTATTGAGGAAGGTTAACTGCTCCCCAGCAATTCTAGTTCATTGGTACAACAGCACTACTCCACAGCAGGGAATCATAGGCAATGCAGGGAGAGGAAACATTACATGAAACATGAAAACCACTGTTCCTTAATTACAATATTTGCATTTAAGTGGCATAATGAAAATAAAACTGTGGGGTGCTGTGGACATAAACACTGAATTTTAGAGAGTAAATTTTTATTTCTGATATTGGCAAAGATTTTTGACTGTAATTAGGTCTACATTGACTATTTTTAAAATGGAATGAATAACATTGAATTTTTTTAAAAAATAATTTTGCACATACATGGAAAGAGAATCTATATGAAGGGTTCCTCGTAGTATACTTCAATAATACTTACTCAAATAGGAGAAAATTCCCTAAAAAATTGTTTTGAGGCCTTTATGAGAGTTTGGAAATGTTAACCAAATAGATAGTAATGCCTTAAGTTTTAGCTTTCATATTTTCCAGATTCTCTACTGCATTAGTATATAACTCTGAACTTCATATAAAGTTAGCAAGTTCTCCTCACACTTTAGTTAGAGCAAAACAATCCTTTTCCAGCCCATGAACTAAGGACACCATTACAGCCTCAGGCCCAAAGGCATAAACAACAGCAAATTTAGGAGAGCAATCTGGGAGGATGGGACTTTGTAACCTGAAGCTGTAATTGGACCGTTAACCCCAATATGTAGATGGACCAAAACTTATAAAAGTGTGAAAGCTTGTGATCTGTCATCCATCTTGGGTATAGCCTCACCAGGCTCCTGTATTGCCTAACGTGTACCCTTTGAAGGCCTTTTAATAAATACCTACTTTATTTCTTTAACAGTCTACCCTCTGTTCTAGGTAGCCTCTCAAGGCACAATAGCGCAAATTGAATTCCAAAGTGAAGAAAATGCCTTCTTATGCTTCTGTTCATAGGTTTTACAAACACTAATGCAAAACTGAAGGAGAAGCAGTTTCAGCATTGTCAATAAAAAAGCCTTTGGGCAACAGCTAGTTCTTCAGGTCTCAGATAGTGTGCTCCTGATTTGTTGGCTTGGAGGTTTCTGAGCAGTTACTACTGGTAATGGAAGGGAATGATCTTTGATCTTTGTATTCTCTGTAACATCTTTGGCAAGTGTAAAACATGAATGCTTCCCCCAGCCCTCACTTTCCTTTCCTACATCAGAAAATTATCACTTTGGTCAAGAAGGTTCAAGCAGGGTTACTCTGACCTGGATAAATTTCGGCAGTCAAGGCTGTTTTCTGAAAACATTAGTAGCAGTGACTAAAATATCAAGAAAAGCATGAACCTGTTCATATTTAAACTATTATGAAAAAAGATTCCTTTGTTGCCTGTGAGTGTGACCAGAACATAAGGTTTAAGATTTGTGTGAAGTTTATTCTGGAAAAGTTTATGATAGTGAAGAAAGCAACCTGAGAATGGTGTTAGTGTTCTGTATAGACCAAAAGCACTGGGGGTTTGTTAGACAAATTTAGACCTGAGTCCTTTTAGAGACCATGTTGGTCTGTTTGTCCCAGTAGTATTTGTTGGAAAATTTGTTAATTAGTACCTGAAGTATCAGTGGAGTTGTTTCTTTTAAAATGAGCTACCTATAATTATCTATATATATTTTTACCTTGATACTGTGAAAACATCAGGAAATGCATATGAACCATCTATAAAGAGAATGAACTGCAGCACTGTTTTTCCTTACTGCTGGCACTAATTTCTTGTCCATCGGGTATGTAATAGAATGTGGACTTTCTCTTTGACATAACATTTTTAAATTGGTGAAGACTGGACTGTCTGAAAACCTCTTTATGTCCAAGCATGATGCAGTAATGTTTTGATTAGGAGAGGTGATTAGGCTGATGTTTTTTGATTGTGAAATCTTGTTGTCTTACTGTGTTACCAGTTTAATTAGTTTTCCCCCATGAAATCTGCATTCTTTTTTCTAAATCAGAATTGTTAAATTGAGACCACTTTTTTAATTAAGAAGCTTTACATTAAAAACATCATGCATCTTTTCTTCAGTTACAGACTAAAGAATACATAGGAAATCCCATTTCCATGTTGTTACAAATATTCTCCTTTATGATACATTAGCTCAACACAGAATGGCCAAGTTTCATGCTTACTCTTTAGAATGAGTTTATAACATGTACTCTCAGAAACTTAGCCAGGCCACTGCAGATTCTTGCCTTGGCAGGTTTGTTTTTTTTTTCTTTAATCATTTTAGTGTTTCCATTAAATCCCTAACTGGCCTATTACAGCCATTTCTAAAATTATGATTCTTTGTTGAAGAATATGGAGGGGGGTGTCTGGCTTGCCACCAGCTCTGTGGTGTTTGAATGCATGTTCCTTCTGGTTACCTCTTCCATAAAACTGGATTTTGGTTGGTTTCATACTTCTCAGTAATACACGATCTTCATGAATTGAAGCTCAAACTTGTTAGTTACCTGGATATTCCTGTTCTTCTCTAATATACTGGTTGGTGATGGTTGAGTGTCAGGGGACCCCTACCACATCACTCTGGTTATTTTCTGAAGGCTGGCAGGTTGGACGGCCTGCATCTTAACCCATGTGGTCTATATGTTTACTCCTACACTTTTTCTCTCATTTGGGTGTATTTCACACATTATTTATTTGATTTCCTCAATACAAGTTTATGTTTTGCTACATTCATTCCCAGTCTTGACTTCTTCCCTTTCTTCAAATTGCTTTCATTATTCCCTCTGTGTAGTTCACAGATCCTTGCAAGCCTTTCCTTGCATTGCCAAACGGGGAATCTAGGCCTCATGTGAGGTGCTTTTTTGAATACCTAATAATTATTTTTAATCTAGAGATAATTTTTGCTTTATTGGTCTTGATGGGGGAATGTTTACTTGTCAGTCTGTTTTTAGGTCAATAAGAGCAAGGAAAGTTGCATTCCCAGTCTAGCCTAAAGTGTTCAGTTATCAATTTACAATTTTAATTAACCCTTTCTTTCTTGTACTTTAAGCACAACCTCAACGTTTGCCTCAACCAAATACTTCAGCACTGGAAAGGAGTGAGGAAGAAAGTGGCAAAATCCAAAATGGCCATGTGTGTCTGAGTAATGGAAGTGGAATTCACAACGGGGTCAAGCATATGCCTGCAGACAACAGAAAGATTTCATCTCCTGTTTCAGAAAAAATGCACAGAAAAATTCAGTCCACCTTGTCAGTCAACAGCAACAACAGCAAGAAGAGTAAAATAAGCTCTGTGTTTTCTCAAAAGCCAGGTACTTCACCAGAAGGTAAGCTGATATTATTATTAAAAAAACCAAACTGAATAAAGACCAACCAAACCTCAGTAAAAATTATACAATCAACTGAAAATAATTTAAAAGTGTGACTCCAGAAACAAATAGAAGTTATTAGATAAAAGACAAGCTTCTTTCCCAAAGGAAAATATTAAGTATTTGAAGGAAAGGGAAGAAATGGGAGAGTTCTTGCTTTCAAGTGTTTGGTCAGCATGATCTGATAATATTTTAGTCTCTGTACTTAGTATCCTGAGCTGATGGGCACTCCTGTCAACATTGTCACATATGCACCAGAAAAAAAAACATTAAACTACTACTAGTTCAAAGCACAGTAAATATTTAAATCCAGTAATGGCAGGCTCTATAAGGGTAGACTTTGCTTTTGAAATGTTGTTAGCTGATATCCTGACTAGCTCTGAGGCCTGAACACTAGATAATAAAACAATGACCTGTGCTTCAGTGTTCGGTGTGTCTTATGCTATATTTGGGATGTAGATAATGTGCACAAATAAGCTTCATACTCCTGCATAGCTAAATAAGCAAAAGTAAATAATTTCCCTTATGTTTTAGCTGTGTCTCTGTGCTCTCACTGCCTGCATTTACACTCATGGTTCCAGAGTTTCTGAGCTTCTCAATCTACTGCCTTCCCATTAGCACTAATATATTTAATGGATTTTGCTATTGCTCTGAACAAGGAGAGTGTAGAGACTCTAGAAATTTTATTGGTTTGAGCCAGGCATAGATGTGACTGGTTAAAAAAAACACCTCTAGAGGAAGGGGACAGACACAGATTCTTAGAGAAGTGAGAGATGGTAGTGTTCAGTGAAATGGAGAGGATCCTCAGCCTAGATGAAAAGATGAGGGATCAGAAGGACAGCATGTAGCGGCCTCAACGAAGCCTCCTGATGTCAGTGGATGACTCCTTTTGACTTCACCTACTTTAGTCAAACTTACTCAGTGAATCTGTGTAGTAACATCAAGAAGAGCTTCAGTCAGACCCTTCTATGGGCTGGTCCACCTTGCTATTGTTTATTTTCATGTTTATCTTCAAGCATCTACTGTTACTTTTCTGTTGCACTTTTAGTCCTCCACCATTTCTTTCCAAAATCACAACTTCATACTTCCTGTATTCCCTTTTCTGTTACATGAAATATCCTTATATGTTTCTCCTTAGTGCACTTTGAAAAGACTGTATCTTAAGAATCCTAGATCTGTTCATGTGACTGAAACAAACTGCAGGCCTCTGAATTTTAGGAAATTCAACCTCTGAAAAGAAACAACAAACTGTTGTTTCAGAGGAATTGCCTGCCCTGTTCAATTCTATATACAATTGATTATGGCAAACATTTCCTTTTTTCTTCTAAAATTATCCTGTAATAAAAACAGTTGTTGGGGCTTTTTTCTGTTTAATAACTGAATGTCAAATTATGTCAAATTACTAAGTTATTGAGGAGAAAATTAATATCTTCAGATTTTGCTTTAAATTCTAACATCTAATTTTAATATCCAACATAATTGTGTTAGTTGCCTGAAACTGCCATCATACAGAATATATATATATATATATATACATCATACATACTGCCATTTTTATATACAGTAGAAATGTTGTTACTCTTAAAGGCATATCTGCTTAAAATATAGATAATTAAATCGTGTTGTCACATTGTATAAATTGCATTCTTTCAAAGCACAGAAATACAAGATAGTCGTATTGTCACACTTAATTTCACAAATTACCTAACAGCTAAGGTTAAATATAGTCAACACTATACATCTGGCATTGTAATGTTCTCCTTTTGAATTTGAGAACTTGGATATATGCTCTGAGTAGCTTGTCCCATTCTGCAAATGTCTGCAACTCTGAGTTTTCTTTTACTCAATCTGAGCACAGGACAGGTTTTATCGTGCGGTGATTAAAGCATGTCTGGTGTATTGGAATATACCCATAAGGGAATATTTGTTTTTAAAAGTGATTTTCTGGTTTTGAAATTTATTTTGCTTTATAGTTCTCTGACAGACATGTTTTATATTTGTGTAAATACATCTGCATGCACACATGTACAAACCTTCTGACAGCTTCTTCAGCTTTTCAGTAAGGCACCCTATGGGGCTACATTGACAGAGCTATAAACTATAAGTAGTATTCTTATCAAGCTGTCACCTTTCAGGAGGTATCAATATATATTTTATTTGTTCTATCATCCCAATTTTTTAGATGATGCATAATCAGAAAGTCTGGCAACAGTCACTTGAAATATCTGAATTAACACAAAGAAGAGCACACTGTTTAAGGGAAAAATTATTTATTTATAGCTTAAAAATATTTGTGCTATTACTACAATTCATGTTAACCCCTTATGACTACTTCTGGAAGACTGCATTAGAAAATTCGCCCAGTTACTTGTTTAAAGGGCTGTAATTGCATTTAAATCAGGAATATATGCATATATATATGTATATATATATATATACATATATATAATCTTGATAAATGCATCTAATTTTACTAAGCCAGAAGAGTGTATTAATAAGTTCAGTGACTGAGGATTGCACAGACATTCTTTCAAAATGGT
Organism: Zosterops lateralis; assembly: GCF_965231275.1. Lineage (NCBI taxonomy): Eukaryota > Metazoa > Chordata > Aves > Passeriformes > Zosteropidae > Zosterops > Zosterops lateralis. Next base: position 48,792,845 of record NC_139765.1, read on the forward strand.
ATACACCATTAATTTGAACCTAACTTCTGCAGCTGCTTTGTATAATGAACATATTTGGGCAAAGAGGCATTTTTCTAAACAGTTGCCTCTTCTGATTTGATGACATTTCTGTAGAGGCTATTGACACAGCTTACAGGAAGATGGAAAAGATACAAAGCTATTGAAAATTATTTGTGACATTGCTTTAACTACTCGGCTTTGCTTTAACTTGTACCATGTTAACCTTGTAAGGCACTGGTTTCTGCTGAAGAGTTGCTGGGCTTGAATTTACTTGAAGATGTGTATTTGTATTCAGGCACATATATATATAGTGTAATAATATAACTTCTAGGCAGCTGGTCTTATGCAGAATGATACTTGAATGATGATATTTATTTTGTACTGTGAGTAATAAATCACCCAAATTAACTCACCTGCTTATTACTACTGCATCCAGAAAGTTTTAGTAAAAAGAAATAAGGTAAACTTGTACACTTTCAGATATTTCAATTCATTTTAATTTTGCTATTCCTTATCTAGTACTTTTTTTTATTTAGAACCTTTATTATTTTTATTAGATTTTATAATCTAATTGCTAGCCTTGTTTGGTTTTTTTAAACCTGAAAATACACACCCTGTATTTTTACACCATCTGCATTTTCTTCCTCCTTGGGTGTTCTGGTTTGTTGTCAGTCAGGAGACTAACTGAATTAAGTGAAGGAAAGTGGCCAGAGAAAAGGAAAAATTATGTCCTCAGAAGGAAGAAAAGTGAAAATTCTGGCTGTGAAGCTGAGTTTAAAATATAGGAAAGAGAAAATATTTTTTTCTTATTCCCTCCCAAAAGCCACATTTTTCTTGATTCTTCTTAAAAGACAAAATGTGAATATTTCTGGAGCATCACACTTGGCTGTAATGCAAAGATTTTCCAGGTCTGGTACTTTGCTCTAGACTATTGTATCTATTGACAGAACAGAAAGCCTGGAAGGGCTTGAAGCAGGATAGAATCAAGAAACATGATGGGCTTGCCCCCATCCTGCACAGGAGCATATTCAGGCTCATGCTTATTTAAAATGCAGCATGGTGCTTCATATACTGCAGATTTCAGTATATATACTAGAAAGCTAATTGGAGTTCAGTATTACTTTGCCCTGGGTAGCACATCTTCCTGTGAAGGTTAGTACTGCACTTGTTGGTCCCCGAAGTGCTGGGCAGTCCTAACACAAGCTGTGAAATCTCCCAGTCTATCACCCCTCAAAAATTCACCAACTACACTTAAGAACTCTTTTATTAATTGTTCCAACTGAAAACTCCACTTATGCTGTGGGTCACATCTTGTGAGCTTTTTGAGGTGAATTTGTGTAGGAAATACAACAAATATTTTGGTAACAGTAGTAAAAAAAGCTTAAAAAACTCCTTTTTTTAAATGAGTCTGTAGTATATGTGGTCATGTCAGCATTCCAGAATATGTTTGTTAGAAACACTTTCACATCCAGTGAGACTTAAGAGGGTGTGAGTGCACTCACCAGTTCTGCTTTTCCTCCACATCTATTATTAATCCATATTGTCCCTGAAGAAATCTTACTCAGCTCCATAACTTACACTACAGAAAAACCAAAGGTATTATAAAATAGGTGGAGTTTCACTCCTAAAAAGCAGTTTTAAAGCACTGTTTCAGTTCTAAAGATTTTTCAAAGGGACTGGATGGGTTTCAGTGAATATTGGGAATAAAAAAAAAAAAATTAGTTCAAAGAAATTTTAATAATATTTTGAATTATTAATGCCAGAGGTGTCATAGTACTTCCAAAATTCTAGTTGGTAGGCCACTAGCAAAGAGAATTGTTAGTATTTTGCACCTGTTTGTTATGAGCAGTGGAGAAAAACACTTTGGAAACACGAAAAAGCAATTGTAAATGAGTAAAAAGGAAGGCAGTCTAGCTGCTGTGTTCAGATGCAGAATATCCAGAGCTCTGATGCAGATCCAGATGCAGACTTGTCCAGAGAAACTTAAGAGAAGAGAGGAGGTCTAAAGGGGACAGCAATGAGGCAGCAGAACAGTAGATATAGATGTCAGGAAGTGAAGACAGATGAGTAATTGAATACATACATACGTGTATCAGAGTGGTGGAAGGTAAGTAATAATGACATGCAGAGTTGGAGGAGGAAAGGAAAAAAGTTGGGCAGGGGGAAGGATGGAAGAGGAATTCAGTTAAGGGAGTGAGGGGCCAAGGTAGGTGCCTGTTATTTTCTAAAAACTAAACCAAGTTTTCCTACCAAATCCTTATGAAGCTTGATGTTATACAAGTTTTGAATCAAAGCAATCATTTATGAAAAGTTAAGGATGGAGAGAGGGAATACAGGTTTTAATTCATTTTTGACATGAAGCTTTTGCTTCTGGTCAAATTTTTGTGACCTCAGAAGTTGCTGTGTTTGGCAGGGAAGTTGCCACAACTCCAGTGACTTGATATTTTCAGTTTAATGTGGTACTTCATTCAAAAGGCTTTGAGCATATAAAATTGCTGTATTCATTTGGAAACAGTAGCTTGTTAAACTGTGCTGAACAGATCATGAGCCTGCTTCCTGTGTGGACAGTGAGATCTAATCTTTATTCCTTCCTTCCCAGGCTTTTTAAATTAGAAGGGCACTTGAAGGCATCTTCTTTGCAATGGGTTTCTTTCAGGAGAGATCTTTAGGAAGTGTAATAAGGCTAGATGCAGCAGTGAGCTAGATAAGGAAACCCTGCAGCATGGGGTTGAGGCTCTGGGGAAGGACAGTCAGTGCAGACTTGCCACCACATTTAAGTTACCATTCATGCTTTCCCAGAAGCAAAGCCTGAAGCAACCTTCCTCAGCTTTCTAGACTGTACTTCTCGTGGTGCTGAGCTTAGAGATGCAATGAACTAATTCACCCAAAGTGTGGGTGTTTTTTTGAATCCAGTGTTTAAAATTCAACTTTTCGGGGGGCATTTGAATGCATCTCCCCCTCCCTCTTCTTTTTCAGTATAATGCAACTTCAGCTGTTCTAGATTTTTAATCAAAGCATGGGGTTGGTGGACACTATTTAACTCATGCTGCTGAGTACATTAATTTATTAGAATATCCCAGGTGATGCTGTAGGCTTAACTGAAGACAAAGCAAGTCCAACAAATAGCCTTTGTATTAAGCCAGGGTCTTAAGAGCCACAAGGTGCATACACATGTAGTTGTCTTAACATGCTAGCAGACTTCTGTTTGAAGTAGGAATATTTTACTTTGGTTTATGTAACTTTGTATAGGAAAAATTGGTTCCAGGACACTTTCCTTTAATACGCATGATTTGCAATAGGATTGTGTTGGGTTTTTTCCCTCATAAGGGACACCAGAGCACCAGTAAGTTTTCTTTTATATACTGTTCAATCATTTGGTTGGTATTTATTTACTGACGCTCAGTAAGAGTGTGCATCAATAGCCTAGCATTGCAGAAGTATCTTTGGCCATCTCTAAACCTGGCTTTTATTTTTTAAACATACACATACACTTCTGAAATTCATTCTTTACCATTAAGTAGTATTTAGGTAGCTGCTTGTTAGTACCTGGCAGTCTCTCTAGTTCAGCTGAAATTTCATTTGTTATGTTATAGAAGTTGGTTCAGAGTGAATTTGTGTCTGAGCATGAAGTGCTAAACGGGGTTTTGTTAGACAAGGTTGTATCAGAACACAGTTGTGAATCAGGCAGAGGGCAAATAACTATCGTATGGTGAAATGTGTGTTTTTTAAGAAGGCATTTCGAAGAGTGATGTGTTTTAAGTATTGTTTATGTAGTTTTTCGCACAGAAGTCTTGAAAGGTAATTTACATGTTTTTTAACAGGACTGAATGGAAAAACAGGGCCTGTAATGGAAAAACAAAGCCTGTAACAGAAAAAGGGTCTTCCAACAGCATCCATTTTATAAGAACATAGTCTAGCTAGCACCTAACTTGTCTCAGTTTTTGCAGTGGTGAGCAGTGGCAATGAAGGCTTCATATTCTAAGGAAGTCTGAGGTATTGGAAATTAGCAGCTTTCTTAGTATACCTGCATGTTTAAAAGGGATCATTTTACTCCTGAGTTTTTATCTGTATTGAGACCTTAGAATATAAGCTTTGAAGGAAGTTTCCATGTGTTAGTGTGATTTGCCTATTCAGGCAACATCTTAGTTCTCTTGTTCAATAGAGATAATAGTTTTTTTATTTTAAGTGGTGAAATACCATGCATACTAGGCTTTGTAACTATGTTTTCCCCTGTCTAAATAAATGTCACTCTTTTATCTAGAAATAACCATATTCCATACAAAATGTCAGTTCCTTCTTTCTGCCTTTTCTTGTTTTCCTGTGAACATTTTCCTGGGTGCAGTGATTTTTCTCAAAAGAAAGGCAGTGGGTCACAGAACCTGCCCATGAGCCCCGTTGCAGGAGCGGTGGGAGGTGTGACGGTGTGTGTGCCACCACTCGGGAATTTTGCTCCTTGCCTCTGCAGCCCTTTAGGAACCTGGTGCTGGGTGGTTTCTGGCTGGTGCTGTGCTGCTCCAGCTGCGGGCTCTCTGTCGCTGGTGCTGTGTGTTCACCGCAGCCGCTGCCAGCCCGCGCTGCCGGCCTGCGGGACGCCTGTAGCACCTGCTGGGGCTTCTGTTCAGGGCTCTGCAGGGGCCCACAGTAAACCCCTGCTGAAGACCTCAGCTGTCACTTTGATTGTGGATTTGCCCTTTTTGATTCTCTCTATGAGACAGCAGAGTGCCTGGAGATTTGTTTTGAGTTGTCTGAACTTGGTGAATATAGTTAGTAAGAAGCTGACCAAGGTCACCATCCTGTAAGTGAGCTTATTTACCACTGTAGACATGAAAAACTTTTATCATATGTGACCTGCCTTCTTGGTATGAAAGCTTTTTGAGTCAGTTTGTGACAGGTTAGTGTCAAACATTACAAAAGCGGCACATAGCAGCCTGCACGTACATTTCTCTGTGCATTTTTCAGTTCACCTTCTGCATTTCCTGTACAGTTTTGATGATTGATAGTTGTCTTTAAAATCTGTCTTTTAAGTAGAGCTGCACCTTTTCATAAAAATGAAGAGGAGATGATACAAGGGAAATTGAAATGAAATAAAATAAATGCATATTTCAGTATTTGAAAGAAATTGGATACCATAGTAATATTTGTATGCAGAAGTTTTAGAATTAAAACATAGCATGCACATGCAAATGTTTAAATACATGGACAAACATTAACACACTTTTTTTTCTTTTTTTTTTAAATTGTTTTATTGAAATTGTTTCTTTTCCTTGAATGAGCATAGCTGTTATAACTGGGCTAAGTTAGGAGTGGAGCTTTCTGGGCTTTTATAACTGTGTAAAGCTTGAAGGGATCTCAGGCCCGTTTCTTTTCTGGATGTTGTCTATGGTAACATGTAAAATCCAGTTAAAATATATGTTACATGTACTGTTACAGTAAGAGATGTTACTGTATCCACTCTTTGGTTAAATCAACACAGGTTGGGGATGTATGTATGATATAAAACAGCAAAAACTTAAACATGTTGGTTGGGTCCTCTTTGCCTTGGCATTATTTACCAGTTTTGATGAAGTTCCCTAGCAAATCTGTACCTTTTGGGGATGTGCCAAAGGATTAAGGAAACACCTTCACTTACATTGGTTTTAAAAAATGTCAGATGGGATGACCCTTTTAATTTCAGGTCTAAATTTCATCCCAGACAAAATGAAAGAATAATTGAAGATAAGCTTGCATATCTGAAAGCTCACCTTTTTCCCCCAAACACAAGTTGGTCTAATGAAATGTACTAGCATTGCCTACAGATCAAGACTGTTGTAATTTATGCTATTTAGCATAGCATATGGGAGCTTAGATCTAGTCAACAAATGTGAAATAGTATTTTGTTGAAATCAGAAGCATTTGGTAAAAGAACTAAGGTAGGTGTACTTGTTTGGTTTTTTTTTTTTTTAAAGTATGCCACTAGACAGTGTTAACACCCCACATCTTCACTTTCATGTAGTGACAATCTCTAGTGCAGCATTTCTCTATTAAAGTGTAATATAAGAATTGAAGAACAATGAAGATTTGAGACTGGTGTGGTGTATTGTAGAAGTCCTAAGAAAAAGTTTATCTTCATTAATGATTTGCCTGAGTGATGCAACTTAAATACTTCCACAGAGACACAAATTGCTTTAATGAAAACTTAAACCTCAAGAAACTTCAGAATCAATGGTAGTGCATCATGGATGTCAAGGCTAGTGGAGTTCCATCCACAATAAAGACATGGCCCTAGTTCTTGATTGTGCTACTATATCTAATGATAGAAGAATGAGACCCTCCAATTCTCAAACAAACAAAAGATCTTAAAGAAATGGATGATTTTAAGCTGGCGCCAGTGTTATAACTGGTATTACTGTATCATTTCCATATTAGAAGAGACTAGAATATACTTAAAGTTTCCAGAAAACACATGGTCAGACATTAAAAGCACCAAGTTTACAAATACATAAAGTATGTTTAGTTCTAGTTGGATTAAAGTGTTCCACTCCTCAATCATCTGGAAAAAAAGAAGTGGATTTTTATGGAGTAAAGTTAAAGAGTGGAAGTTAAGTACAGTCTTTATTCTTAATGTACTAGTAAGTTTTGAAATTTAGAATAATATGTAATTTAAAATAGTCTCCTTGATTTTGTAAGAAGGAAAAAAATATTGGAGTGTCTTGTGTAAGCAATGAAATACATTGTAGTGGTCTCCAACATGGTAATGAAAAACCTGTGGCCATATCTCTTGAAGTGAGCTTTGTATAGCACATTCATGGCTGTATTCCACTGCTCATAATGGCAGTCGGTTTTAGCTGTATAATGTTTCCAGTGGAACCAACAGGTTGCTGTAGGAATGTAGATACTAGAGAAGGATGAGTTTTTTGAGGCATGTAGGTTTGATATTACTACAAAAATAAAGCGTAACTGTATCTTTTTCCTGTAATTGCATCTGTAGATAAGAAGCCAAGAAATAGGGGTCATACATGGAAGAATTTATTCTTCCACCCATTTTATCCAACTGTATTACAGCCCTTTAGAACCATGATTCTGAATTCAGCAAGTTAGGTAGGACTAGGTAACAGCATGCTTTGTCATGTGTTAAATAATTGCTACCTGGATAGCTATTAAAAGTCAGTAACATGAAGAACATAAAAGCATGATTATTTCAGTTTTGTCCTTGAAATGTGGGTCAAAGTTTACATTCGTTGTACAAAGAGTCATAGCAAGAATGAAGAGAGCACTAAAGGGTATCTCTGCTTTCTGTTAATTGTTCGTGAAGGTTAAGTAAAATCGGTATATTTGAATTGAATATTAAGTTTGCCATCTGGGAAGAAGGAAATAAAAATAAAGAGTAGGTAAATAAATCGTTTTAGTGTTCCAATCAGTGAAGAAGACAGAGGAAAAAAACCCTCTACAGAGTAGCCGTAATAATACTAATGGCCAAAATTTCTTACTATGTCTTGGACCATTTTTCATAGCTTTTACATTTGAAATACTTTAACTTAAATCAACACTGCCTCTTCTTGTAAGTCTTGATTTGGTGGGTTTTTTAGATTAGGAGGGAAAAGGTTTTTTGTGGGTGCAGAAAATGCTTTCTGAGTACGTTCTCTGTTTTTTAACCTATGAACTTCCTTGCCTATCAATAGAAATGTATTATGGCTGTGAATGTGTATTTCTCTCTCTGCAATTTTACATATCCTGCATGAAGCAGGCAAGATTTTTTTGAGCATCCTATTTACAGTATGTATACACACAAAGTTTTATTACGGTGTACTAAAAAAAAATCATAGGACAACATTTGTTTTTGTTTTATTATCTTCTTAAAGCTATATTTAAAGATGGAATAAACTAAAACCTTAGTTCCTCAAACATGAAGGTTTCTTAGACAGAACTCTTGACTTTATCTTTTTCCTTCATGCTAAACGAAAATCTGAAAGGAGATTTTACCTGAGCATATTTAACACCATCTCCATGACAACCAGCTAATTAATCACTATCAGTCTGGCTTTGGTCCTCTTCAGTGAACTGATACTTTCCAGCTTTTTTTCACATATCTTCTGTGTTTTCTATGAAGGTCATTTATTTAGTGACATTATGTCCTTGGGAGTAGGAGCCTTTTCATACAAGAAACAATTTTCTTTAAAGCAGTTTAAATGTACCTGTGGTTTCCTCTGTTTTGCTTCCTGCACAGTAGTAGGGAGATTTTAAGGTTAGGGTTTTGGGTTTTTTCTGTCTTCTTGCTTTTTCTGAAATTTCCATTTTTTTTCTTTTGGGCATAAGGGTTCAGTAGTACATTATGTGGCCACATTGCAGTACAGAAATGTCCAAGCTGAGTTTGCATCTAAGTAGTATAGTAAGTAAGAATGGGCTAAGGGTTCAAAGTAGTATAGTAAGTAAGAATGGGCTAAAGGTTCAACTAGTTCTTTTGCTTCTTGGGACAGAATTGGCTGGTCTGAGCCTCTGTTGCTGCATTGCTGTAAGTATTCATGCTTGCTTCTGTAAGTCATCACTGCACTATCATGCAGTCAGAGTTTCTGCAATGTTAGAGGTATTTGGAGTCAATCAACATGCTTGTCGTGGCTACTGCATAATTTTTTACATTTATAAATTTGGTTAGAAGGCCTGATAATAGTATTACTGTTGCAAGTAATTGCAAATTTTCTCCTATGATAGCAGTCTTCAGCCTGTGAACTCTTAAGAACATAAAGTCTATAGAACCTAATGTCTGTAGGTGCTCAGACCAGTCATCCATATAGTTCAATATCCTGTCATTCCTAACAGACTCTCATAGAGGATACTTGTGATAGACTCTAGGGGCAAGAGATAAGATGAGGTTGTGCAGGATATTTTCCCCAGGACATTTTCCCAATCTTTGCTTGTCTGTGGCTAAAGAGTTCAAAGTTTGCAAGCAGTAAAAAGAATGGAAGCTGAGGCTAGGAAAGAAAAGTATTTATCCATCTTGACCACATATTGCATTTTTAAGTTTTCATTTTGTTTCTGAATGACTATTCACTGCTTCTTACAAATTAAATATGTTTATACATATGAATTTATACATATTATGTAAAATTGACTATACCCCTCATTCCTGCGTCTCCTTTTCACTGGCTCATATTTAGTTCCAATCCATGTTTTCCTTTCATGTCTCGTGACTGTATTATTGTTTGAAGTTATTCCATATATTTACTCTTTGGGTGCCATATTGTTTGCAGATAGTTTGTGGGACACCTTAATCATCTATACAATTTAGTAGTATAGAATTTAGTACTTCTAAAAGCTGGATATTGGTATTCAGGTGTAGTTTAGAACTCTTGAAGATAGAAGCAGTACATTAAAAGAAGTGCCAGTAGATTTGTGTAGAAAAGCAATAGGAGAATCTGTATTTTGACTGAATATTTTACATATTGTTGAAAGTAAGAAATGCATATAAGCATACTGTTAAGCTGGTTTTAAAGTGTGCGAAAAACAATAAAGAAAGCAATGATGTTTGGGCAACTCCTTTATTTTTTTCACATGTACTGGGCAAACAAAACAGTTTCAGAAGGGCGAAATGAACTGGGAAGGGCTGGAAATAATTTTGGTAGTTCCCTAACAACAAACATTAGTTGTTTTTTAATATTTTTTTAACATATTGTATGAGAATATGTAACTGAAGATAATAGATACGGATATTTTACATAATAAATTACTAAGGCGTTTGATCTGAGCAGCTCTGAGCAGTTAAGTACTTGGGATTTATATGAAGTAAAGTGGTGACAGGAAACTTGCATAGAGTTGGAGATGAGTTGAGCTGCAGAAGTGACCATAAAGATGGAAAACACTCTTTTTTGTGGTAGATTATGTCTACTCTGAAGCATTTTCATTCAGCTACTTATTTGACATTGTGATTATCTGGATTTAAACATTTTAATGATTTTATCTCTCTTTTTGTTTTTGTTTTTGTTTTTGTTTTGTTTTGTTTTGTTTTGTTGGTTCCTGACATGCTATTGAACTATTACTCTGAAGATTGCTGTGTTCACTGTATCCTGGCTTGCTTGTTCTGTGAATTTCTCACCCTCTGTAACATTGTTCTGGGACAAGCATCCTGTGGCATCTGCACGTCGGATGCCTGCTGCTGCTGCTGCGGGGACGAGATGGGGGATGACTGTAACTGCCCATGTGATATGGACTGTGGCATAATGGATGCGTGTTGTGAATCTGCAGATTGCTTGGAGATCTGCATGGAATGCTGTGGGATCTGCTTCCCATCATGAAATATTTATCCCTTTCTATATTATTCTCTATAAAACTGGAGAGCTTTTCTTTAAATATATTTGAAGAAAGACAAGGTAAGATTTTCACACTTGCACTGTTAATTCCCTTTATATAAATATTTTTTTAAAAAGCAATCCTCAAATCTGTATTCTAACACAAATTGTATAGTTTTGTATTTGAAACTAAAGCTACATTCCAGCTTCCTTTTGGCTTTGCAAATGGAAGAGTTTACTGAAAGTGAATTATAGGCCTGATACTGCAGGCCATATGAAGGCAAAATTGCCATTTGAATCGAGTGATAGATTTTGGTCAGAGAACAGACTGCAAGGCAAAGCCTTAAGTATTTGCCTTTATCTACTTTAATGTTTAAACACTCAAATGCCACCATGCATAACATGCCTTTACAGGCATTCTGAAAATCAGAATATCTATATTTCTCTCTCTTTGGGTTGAAAGCAACTTTGCTCTATTGTTTTAAACTTAGTTCAAAAGCCAGCATCAGAAATCAGAATTGGCTTTACTACAGTGGTCATGTTGGCAGTATGCCTTTTGTTTTGAATATCTCATTGATTAGACAGTAATTCCTGGTATTTTCCATTGTTGAGATTATCTGACAATCTAAAGTCAGCATAAGTTTTGCCCTGGATTGGAAGAGTACCAGGATTTCTTTGTCATCAATCAAGACAGAATAGAGACCTTATCATTTTAGTTCAGTACTATTATTACTTGAAATGCTTCGTCTTAGAAAGAGACTTTGGAAATCTGTGTAGACAGGAAATATATCCTTAGAGTATCAAACTAATACACAAAAACACTTCAAAAATTTGCTATAATAGGAAAATTATTAGAAGTTAACTCAAGAATCTAAACCAGTTCTTTAAGTGGCCTGGTCAGTGTTTGTGGTTTGGAGCCAGTGTCACATAGCTTAGTATTTATTTCTTTAGAGTGTAAGATCTACAGAGGGTAGCAGAATTTAAACAGTGTATAAGAACAAATTAAAACTGACTTGATCAAGGAATTCTGCCATTATATGCAACAAGCAAGTGAAAAAAAGGTTTATTCTCACATACATTTTAAATTTTGTTTTTAAATAACTGTGTAAAAAAAGATCATTTGAAAATATAGGATATGCTTCAAAAATAAAAGGATTGGTATTTAAAATGTTTGAAAAATACAGTTAAGATCTGTTGGACCTAACTGTATATTCCCTATTACGCCATTAAGTTTTTCCAAGAAATCTCTCTCTTTTGTAATTGTAATTGTGGAACACATTAAGAGGTTTATGGCATTCCCAAATTTAGGAAATTAAAGTACCCGTTTTCTTTACCATCTGCTAATTTTTCCCCTCCATGTCTGTTGCTCACAAACTTTTCTGTGTAAACCACCCACACATCTTGATCTCACAGACTTAAACTTTCCTGTTTACACTCCAGATACTCCATTTGTAGAGTGTAGATTTGTAGATCTCCTAAATTCAGGCTTTGTTACAGGAGTCATCAATAGCCAATAGCATCTGTGTTGAGTGAATTGGCCATAAATGTCTTTCTACTATAGTGAATTCAATTTATGCAAATGTGACAAGCTAAAGATCACAGGAGTGTGAAGCTAAGTCGACAAGTGGTCTGATATTAACCAAAACTTCTTCTTGTGAACACTGACTAGTAGTGCCTACTACTGCAAGTTATCACTGAAGCCAAATCCTTAACTATACTAGGGAGCTGGGAAGTGTTACGCTTTGCCTTAGCATATGCAATATTGTGGTGTATTCTGATGCAATGCAGATTCACCCTCAGAGGGTTTCCTAATCTGTTTTTTGATGTTTGCTGCAAGTATTATTCTTATACTGGGTTTTTTTTTCCATGTATTGGGCCAGATTCTGATCTGTATTACGTAAATTAAGTGCATTTCCATTCATGTCAGAATTTTCTATTGGTTAAATTCCAGTCAGAGAGCACAAAAATATTATGGTAATAGGCAGGCTAATAAGGAATAATATAGTTAAATTGATAAATTCCCAGTGCTCAGAATCAGGCTCATGGGGCTCAATTATGACTCCTAAAAGGCTGAACCACATTGGGAAGGGGGAAGAGGTGCCTTGGTTGAGTGGCATTGCCTGGAGGCATTTTGTCTTTGTAAGGCATAATGCCTCTGGGGAAACTGGGGGCATCACAGTGAGCATTGGGACTCAATGCACCTTGGAAAAAGTCTAGACAACACTTTGTCCATTGTAGGTCTGTGGTTGACACCGTGGTTGTGGGAACATGTTCTCTGAGGCTAGACAGCACCATGTCTTTCCTCTGTGTCCTTCTGGTCACAGAGAGGTGAATTATGGCTGTTTCTTGTCTGATTGTGCTTTTGGGACAGGGAAGAGGACTTCCAGTCTCTTGTCTTGCCTCAGTATCCATGCCCTGCTGGAGCAGTTCCAGTTCTGTGCTTGGAAAATGCATATTTGTGTATTTTAGTGAATGCTAGATCTTACTAAAAATTACTATTACCACAGGTTGATATGGTTAAAAAAAAAAAACCAAAACCAATCCTTTGCCCGTGTAAAAGTTATCTATAGAGTTTGCCCTGCACGAGCGCTTGTTTCTACTTACTGGAACTTACTGGCTTTGTGATTTATTGAAATTATGAAAACAGTAATTACCAGAACTTTGTTCATGCATATGTGTATATACTTTTTCTCACACACATGGACATACACACACAGATATGTATTTCCCCACTTTATTTGTGAAATGCTAGGAAGTGAAAATAATGTTATTAAACCTGATGATGATTAGAAGTATCAAAGTATTACAGGCAATTGAAAAATTAAAAATTGTGTATTTTATTTGACATTTAAATGTAATCTGCTACTGTTTGTCATAGATATATTAGCACTTTAGAAAAACGTATCTTTGTAGCAGAGAATATTAGCATGTAGTTTAAGGAATTCCTTTCTATATTTATATCCTTAAATTCTGTTTTGTAATTTTCATTCTATAATCAATCTTGTAAGCACCTTGTGTAATTTAAAAAAAAGCAGAATTAGAAGTCAAATGTGAAAATACAGTTTAAATAAAATGAAAACATTAGAACTTACTTGTCTATTTTATAATAATTCTTGTGAACTTGTACAGTATTTCAGGTTATAGTTCTGCAAACTGGCCCATTTGAAAAATATGCTGTTTCTATTTTATCTCAATTGGATGTGCTACTTGCAAACACTATTTTGAAATAAAGATCTTTATTTTGAAACTTTTGGATGTCACCTTCTTCTAATCTTGCTTTGTTACTCCTCTGAAGAATAATTTCATGTCTTTTTGTGGTTTTTTTTCTTCTGCTTTAACCCTTCCTAAAGGTGTTGGCCTTTGAGGGACTTGCACAGAGGGTGAACCGGTGTGCAAGTTGTTGTACAGGTGGAGCTCAGCCAACTCAGACACTAGAAGCTGTGCTAACGTGACCCTCCAGCAGTAAAAAAGTTTGTCATTAAGAGGGAAAATTCATTCTGGGGTGAAAATGGATTAATTAGGTGAAATTCCAGTAATGATTAAATTTTATCAAAATGAAAGTTATTTTAAAACATCTACAGCAAGTCTTCAGTTTATTAAAAACAAGCTGAACCAAGAGTGTAATCAGCTCTTAGTATTCATATATTTTTTTCATGTTGGCTTAAGCTAAGTGTGAACATCCCTATCCTACTTTAAAAGTTCAGAAACTGCATGTCTATAGACTTTTGCACTAATTTTTCTACATCTATACCCCTGCAGAGGGTCAAAACCAATTGCTTCTCTGGCCATTACAGAGGAGAGATGATAAAACTGGCAGAAATTGTGTTTGAGTGTGTATCATGAAGTCTTCCATTGAGAATGTGCACCAAAATACTTTTTTTAGTAAATGAACTGATAAACACATAGACAAATAGTATCATTTGACACCTATTTTGGTTGGTTTAGTTATCTATAAGAATTCCAGAAAAAAATGGCTCCTGTAAAGGAGGATGGGGAGCATTCAGGAGCTTTTGGATTGAATAATGGCTCTATTTCAGTCATAGTTCTCATGTTAAGAACTGTGTATTGGCTTAAATGAATCACTGATTTTATAATATTCTAAATGAGAAACTTTTCTGAGCTCCTTGCACACTCAGGCTTTTTTTTCAAATCTCAATGGTTGCAATATATGATGTATGTTCTTGGAGAGCAGTGCCAATTATATTGATGTATCTCCATGATAAAGCTTTGAATATCTCCAGTCTTGTAACTTTCTAAAAGGTAACAGATCATAGAATGAATGATGTATCTGAAATCTTACTCTTGGCCCCAAAATTAGGTTAAACATTAAAGAAATATCTCCCTAATGTACTAGACATTGAGTGCATACACCATGTACTGGAAGACTTCACATTGTTTTGCTGGTGACAGTAGTAGCTCTAGAATCCTACAGATACTAATCTTGCTTTTTTCCCTTACCTTCCTAACCTTTTGCCAGCTCTTAGCACTTCCAAAGAGAGCAGGGAGACCTTAACTCAATTTTAATGTTGAAAGAAGTTCAGTAAAAATAATACACTGCACTCACTTCTGAGATGCACTTGTTGAGTGTGCTCAGTGTACTTGAATGTGAAATTGGTTGCTTGTACAAAGTTAAACACTTGCTTATGCTATTTTCCAGTGATTTGGTGCTAGTGTCATAAAAGGATGGGTTTTCTCTCCTTTAGAAATCTTTAATATCATGGGATATTTCTACTATAGTTGTAAAGAGAACATTTCCCGAACTATCATTCTGCAAAACAGGTAGATGTTTAATTTGATTAAATGTTCTTAATGTCTTTACAGCTTTTAATCATAGCTTCATAGAATGGCTTGGGTTGGGAGAGACCTTAAGCACTGTATGATTCCAACCCACTTGCCATGGGCAGGGACAACTTCAACTAGATCAGGTTGCTCAGAGCCCCATCCAACCTGGCTTTGAATACTTCCAGGGGTGAGGCATCCACAACTTCTCTGGACAACCTGTTCTAGTGCCTCATCACCCTCACACTGGGAATTGCTTCCCAATATCTAATCTAAACCTCCCTTCTTTCAGCTTTAAGCCCATTCTTCTTCGTCCTATCACTACATGACCTTGTAAATAGTCTCTCATTTTCCATTTAGGCTCACTTCAGGAAGGCTGGAAGGCTGCAGTTAGGCGAACCAAAAGCTCTTTTTTCCAGGCTGAGCAATTCCAATTCTCCTATCAGTTCAGCACACTTAATAAAACACTGCGTACAATCCTGTTTTCCTATTTTATGTACACATATTATAGCAATTGTTAGTACATTACCATTCAGTACTCATAAAAATGGAATGTAAGATGAAAGACTGTATAATACATTTTATACATTTAATAGTGCCTTACTGATTTTTATTCTGGTATGCATATGCTATTTTAACCGACAAAATGCCCTACTATAATTGGAGCTCTTTATATCATCTCAGCAGGATATGTAATTGGTGCCCAAGCACTGCACAATTCCTCTTCAATCAGTGATGTAGGATTCAGAAATTTGTCTCATCTCCAAGTTGCTCAAAGTGACCACACTGTGAATATACTGTACTCTGATATGTTTCATGTTACAGTCCTACTTTTTTAGGCACTAGATACATTGTGCCTACCTTTGTTTCCATAGCTTTTTTGCAAAGTAGAATGTTTGGTTTTGTTTTTCTTTTAAATTTTGGTTCAAAGAGAGTTGAAAGGGTCTTCATTATGGAAGTCTGGGACAATACCAAGATACACGTTGCATTTTAAGTTGCTTGTTCATCTTTTCTGTGTTCTCTGCTATGTGCAACTTCTAGTCAAAGAGACTTGTAAAAGTGTTATCTTTGGAATTTTGGACTTAGCATCTAAATAACTGAAGCTCAATGTTGAAATATTTGAAAATGAAAATTTATTGATTATCTCTTTTTTGCTCAAATAAAGCACCAGAAGTTCTATCAAGATGGATTCTGCAGAATTTTGCAAAGTGACAATCTTCAAAGTAGTTCTGCTTTCAAGAATAAGACTAGCATGTTAGTTTCAAATTAGCACATTTTAGAGTAGCATATATATATGTGTGTGTGTGTATATATATTTGCTGGTTTTTTGATTCTGAGCTACCTTCAGTTACTGAGGACTAATTAAGAACAAGCTGGGAAGTATAAATGTATTAAAATAAATGTGGTATTTCTTTCTTCCCTAGGAAATGCAATTCCATTTGTCTGTTTCTTCCTGTGAGGAGGAGACACCTTGATTACATATTTAATGTAGACTAACAGGAGTGGTTTAGAATCCACAATAACTTCAAGGTCATTAGAAGTAGCGTGTGAAGGATAAAGGGAAATGTGTTGCAAGGATCCCACTACTCTTGACAACTGCTGTCTCTGCCTCAATAATCTGCTTTGCAACTACCAAGCTTTCATGGGGTTAAGTTTAAGAAAATTAAGGTATCCATGGCTGAAATTTTATATAGAAACTCTTGTTTCTTCAGAAAGAGTAATTAGACATATTTATACAATTACATTTTAGTAAACTATTATGTCAGCTTAACTGTAACACATATTCTGGTTAAAGTACATTAAAGCAATCCAGAAGTAATTTAGCTGCAGAAGGCATTATTTTTTATCTAATTATTTGCAAATTAATGAATAAAATTAAATTCCAATCACTGAAAAAAATGAAGCAATGGTGAGAATCAGAACTACAGATTAGTTAAAGCTATGCAATGCATAACAGAATTAAAGCCGCCTTTTATTCAAATTCAATGCTTAAAAAAGAACAAATCCATCATCTTGAAATTTGACTTGTAGCTTGACATTAAAAATAATATGAGTAGAATTTTCAGTGGGGTAAGCACAAAACTAGTTCAAGTAGTGTCACTCTCAATTAATGTACTCAGGTGCTGTGCCCATTAAAATTCCCACTTGTGGGTTCAGCTCTCTATGCAAATGGGGTCATTACCTGGAGAATTTAATTGGGTATGACACTGGGAGTAGGAATTTTCCTTTCAAAATAAACCTTCTTGCACACATTTTCACTAGAAATTTGATTGTTACATATACTTCATATTGTTTGGCTCTATAAATATTTACCAAAATTGAGAATGTCCTCACTTACTTATTCTTTTACAGGTGATTCATAATGCATCAAAATGATTTTTAGATTGTTCCATGTATTGCATATGCAAGTCTTGTTACAAAATCTGTGGTGAAAAATCTTTTTTTTTGTGTGTTAAAATGGTATATTTACATGTATCACATCCTTTTGAAACTGATGTTAATTTCTATAATGTCTGAAAACAGAACATTAATAATTTTTGTAGTATATGTACATGTAAATGAAAAAAAGGTTATTTCATACTGAACCCCTACCTTACACATGATTTGGAAAGGACAAAAATTTATTGTGTTTCTGACTAATATTAACTTCCAACTTTTCTGGACGTTACTTTGTATAATCACTTGTATAAATAAGGCTAATACTGAAAGATGTTAATCCCAAAATGTACATAAAAATCTTGTGGAAACACAGAATTACATGATTGGGTGAAAGTTCTAGAGAACTTCTAGTTCAGCAGTCTACGCTATAACAGTGTCTGAAAACATCTTGGAAGCCTCTGATAAAGGGAATTTGGACACTAGAGATAGTTCTCACTCTTGCTACAGTAGAGTTTAACAGATAGAAAGCTTTTTTCCCTTACATCCATTTAATCTTACTTCCATTTCTGCAAATAAAACTGATGTACCCATGTTCTATTCCCAGCATATGTGTAGAACAATCACCATTCTCTGGTCAAAACCTTTCATATAATAACCTTTCATATAGTTTGTATATTCCTGTCCAGTTTCGCTTGTCTAATCCAAAGAAATCTAGTCCCCACCTGTTGTTTTTGGTGCAACATTCATTTCAGGCATTATAAACTGTATGAGCTGTGCTTCTCATTTCAAACTATGACAAGACTGAGGGAGCAACTCATGAAGGAATTTTTTTTCTGCTAATAAGAAGCACAGATGGTAGATAGTGTATTGAGGTAAGAAATACATCAATGTCTATAATGTGCAGGGATTTCTGTGTCATGAAAGTTGACAGTATTTCACTTGCACCTTAACTTCTATAAAGGAAAGTCGAAAGAATCAGCATTATGATCATCTACATAATCCCTTGAAAGATTTTCATGGGATTTGCAGAACACTTTAAAAATTTCCAGAATGGAGACCTGCAAGTGTTGTATTAGCAAACAAACTGAGAAAATGAATCGACCATGTCATTAAAGCATATCTACATTTGTTACTTCTGTATTTTCACTCCATCTCAGCTTTCAACTTCATGCCACTCTTGGCCACTTGGTTTACTAATCCAGCATCCTCTGTATTTTCACTGAAGCTTCCTGTCCAGTTCTATTGGGTCTTACTGCTTCTTTGATGCTTAATACATATTTATGAAAGGAAAAAAATTGCTATTGAAGAGTGATGTTTTTTCTTATTGAACTTACCTTTAACCTTGTAGAAGCCTTGCAATATGGTTTTAAGATCATAGGTGGGAGTGGATTTTAACATAAACAAACTGTGTTTCAACTGTTAGTGCTCCCTTACTATTCTTCATGTTCAAAAATGGCAATTAGAATAATTTTATTCACAGAGAAAATCTAATGTATGTCCATGTAGTTTTATGGAAAATACTTCTCAATTATTATTCACTAATGAGAATAAAAAGTTTTATAAAAATAATTGTATAGTAATAATATAATTTAGTTCTTAAGACTTTTGATTTAGGACTTATGTGACATCTTGATTTGCAATATTGTTCTTTAATATGTACAGGTGATGTAGACTGAAACCAAATAACTGATAGGTCTCAAAACCGTAGTTGTCAAATGAAAACATGTTAAAAGGATGATTTTAGAGAGGTTCTGAGGAAATTGGTACTGTGCCAGCAACTCTTCAACATTTTAATCAACGATCTGGAAACATTCCAGCAGAATTTGTAGATTAATCGATAGTTATTGGAACAGTAAATTAAATACATATCATTACAAGGTGCTTATTTAGAGCAATCTGAACCTTGTAGGATGGATCTCTTCTCAGAAAATGTTTTTCCATGCCTATGATGGGGAAAGGAAATATTCAGAATTTACTTCATATAAAAAAGAATAATTTCAAACACTTTGAAAGGACTTGAGGATCATGGTGAAGATGGTACTGAACAATGAGTTTCAGCTGAAATCCTGCAGCCTTTCATGGTGACCTTTTGATATTTCAATGGATAGTACAGTGAGTCCAAGCAAGGAAGAGTGAGTATGCTAAGGAAATCAGTTTCAGAACACCCTTTCAGTCCTTCAGGTTTTGAAAAACAGAAAGTTCAAATCAGAACATTGGAAATTACTTAGAGATATAAAATCACTTTAAGAAGAGAGAATTTCAGAGTGTATTCTACTTAAGTTTATCCTGCAGAAGACTGAGCTGTGACTTCATCACACTGTACTTGTATCTTCACAGGCACAATTGAGACTGCTTTGAAGCTTTTCTTATTCTGCCAGAGAGATACAGAAAGAAGCAAACTCTAAAGCCAAACAAAAATGAATGTCCAATTTCTTATCCAAATGTAGCTGTGAAGATAGTAAGGAGTTGAACAAACCATCAAACCCAGCATTTGATTACTCACCTCCTGGTAGTCTTGGTCCACAACTGATCCTTTTCTCAGTTACACTTAACTTTGAAAGGCTCTGTGTGTGTATATGAATACATACATACATACATACATACATATATATATATATGTATAGCATATACAGAGAAAAAATGTAGTCAAGAAATGCTGAACTGGACAGAATTTAATTTCCTTTCATATTAGAGAGGTTAGATGAGATGGTACAGTACTACCTCATAGATACCAGTCTAGGGGCAGGACTAGATTACCCTGTGTGAAGGGGGTTTGTAGAGTTCTTACTTTTGTCAAACATTAAAATAAAATAAATACCTTTTTTTTTTTTTTTTTTTTTTTTTTTTTTTTTTTTTTTTTTTTTTTTTGCCGCACCACTGCAGAATCTCCGCAACACAAATATGTATGTCCTCTATCACAGTAGTTGTCCCGGATAATATGTGGTCACAGATGATTGCCATATCAGCATTCAAATATGGTGAATGTAGGGTATAGTTCTGGACCAATAATTCAAATAAAGATTAATTTCTATTTCAAAAATGTAAAACACATTAGATGTTAATTTCAAGGGCAAAATGAAATCGAAGTCCCTAAGAAAATACCTTAAATTGGATGAATAACCTGTAAAACAAACATCATAGATAAAAAGTGAATTTGCTTAATACAAAAAACATTAATAAAATGGGCTGTGAAAGGAAGATAAGCAGCAGTGTTAAGATAAATTGTTCACTCATAGTGAAATAAATCATGGAAGTTCATCTGTGATATAGAAGTTTATGGAAAATTCACAAGACAAAATGCATTCCAGTGTATTTAACAAAGGACTCATGGGATTTGTGTGATGTGAGCTGCCAGTATAGGCTCATCATGACCATTACAAATCTACTCTGAAATGTTAAAAAAGCAAAAATGCAGAGCTAGAAGGTCCAATTCCTCTGGGTTGAGAAAAGGAAGTGGGTACTGACTGTTCTTTGTACACTATCCTTCCACACCTTGCAATGCAGGAAATTATAGAGCAGGTGGAGAGGTCAGACGTGTGTGGAGACTTTACTGCGTATTTCACTTCCCTGCTCCTTAGTTAGAGGTTAATAAAATGCTGTGTTACATTGATTCAGCTATAAATTTGCATTCCCCTACTCCAGAAGAAATTTAGCAGGCAAACTGTGCCATTAGGTTTATTTTTTTATTTATTTCCCTTAGGCTTCCTTGGTCCTGTGTTACTCTTAAGGGAGTCAAATGATAAAATGAAAATTGACCCCTATGGAAATCATTAGTACTTTGTAAGACTGTATTATGTGACATGGGGCTTTCTCCAATGACCAAATGAATTTTACCCTTTTCTTTTCTTGGTTTCCAGAAAGAAAAGGGTTTAATAATCCACTGTGATGTATATGCTTGCATGTGTGTTTATTCATTTTCTTACTCTCTACTAAGGCCTTTTAAGCCTTGTGGTCTCGTTGAAATGAAATGAAAAGTGAGAGCAATTTTAAAAAGCCAATGAAAATCAAAGGAGACTGATCTTATTCTTACTCCAGTGAGAGGACAGTGGCAGAATTTGGTCAGCTCCTGTAAGCTGTCAGGGAATCCACAGAAAGGAGACTTACTAAAAATGTTTAATAGTGAAAAACTTGCAGTTGAAGTTCATATTTTATTAAATGCATGGAAATCAAGCTGAGCAATTGAAATCACACAAATGGAAATTAGTTCTTCAACTCATGGAACTAGCTCTTCTGCATGGTTTAAGCTTGACTCTCATACAGATGAACAGTTTAAATTATTTTCAAAATAAATCCTATTTCTTTGTCTCCTGTTTTGTAACATTTACTTTTGGAAATCATTAAAGGGGAATACCATAAAGTATTTGGAAATACTTTATGGTATTCCCCTTTAATGATTCAAGGTTTCCCCCTCTCACCCACAAACAGATTTCTAAGTCCATTTTTCCAAGAAAGTGTTGAGGAAGAAAACTAGAAATGACGGAAAAAAATTATTTGCCAGTAGTCAAGAAAGAAGACCGAAGGATTGAAAAAGAAACTGTTGTTACTGACATATTTGCTTGTTTATTTCCTTTTTTACCAATAATACTTTTTGACTCAAGACTAAACTTTTTTTAAAAATTTTCCAAATAATAAGCTAAAGCAAGTTTTAAAAATAAATATTTCATAATTAAAACAATAAATAATATACCATATAATTGTGCTCCAAGTTAGCATTAATAAAGTATTATATGTGTAATTTTTACACCTAGAAGTATCTTTGTGGTTGTCATATTTTACTGTACACAAAGCTTGATTGTTGCAGAGTAGACATCTGCCAGAAACATTTCAGTTTAGCATGATGAATTTACTGTAACCCTGTCAAAAATTACATAGCAATGCCAAAGTATCGCTTTGAATATAGGTTGAAAAACAGAAATAAGTGTGTTGAGGAAGGTTTTCAAATTCTCTCATGAATCCAGTCATTACTGCTGTTACAGCTGGGCACATAGGAATGCTGCTGCTCCATGGGGGATTCCTGGAAAGTGAACATTACTTACTTAATCAGGGTAGTGAAAGGCAAAGTCATGTTGACTATAGGTGCCCTGCGTATGTTATCAGCATATCAGCAAGGACACTGCTGCACAAAGGGCAGGCAATTTGCACAAAAGTGCAAAGGCTTTTTGAGGCCTTCTGTTAAAATTAAATTGAGAAGGGCACACTTGTTTGCAATATCCTCTGTGGTGATTGTATTTCAGATGCTTGATTCTTTACTAATTACATATGAAACACTCTTTCCAGCGCTGCTTGGGTTAATATGCTTGTTGAAATCTTGTGTCTGAATGATTTGGGCCAAATTTGAGCTCCGATAAACAATAGAAGAGGCAATAAGGAAAAGTACATGCTCTCTGGAGGCTTAGTAGTAATTCTCTAGGACCCTGACATTTCAAGAAATAGGAAATCAGGAAAGGTGAGTATCAGGAAAGGTAAGTACTCCTGCATTTTTGATAAAAGATTTTTCAGTGTCTCATGTGGTTTAAATAATTGTAGGATATCTCACTTTTTTCTCAGGTTAGATCTTTTTGTATTTTCAATAGAGGCCAAAGATTATTCTAGCATAAATCAAATAGATGCTAAGATATGATCCTGGGATGTTCTCAAACACTATGTTTGTATGTTTTATAAAAATATTGTTTACGAAAGAGAATTATAAATCTGCATAGGTCTTCTGTCTGCCTACTGGTATGAATATTACTATAACCTTCAGCTAAATCCTGGAATCCAGGGTATCATGTCAATACATAGTCTTCTTTAATGGGCTTTTAAACCCTAGACAGCAGAACTGATAGTTCATATGTAGATAAGATTATGGTAAATGATTATTTACTGAGATTAATATACTAAACAACAGACATACATTGTTTGCTCTGTTATCTTTTTCTATTGTTACATGGTTTCAAACACTATGTACAAAGGTCTGACGGAAGTGTAGCAAGGGGTCCATCTGTTTTTGCTGATATGGAAAAGAACTTCACCATTAAAACCCATATTAAAAGAGGGAACCTGCGTTTTCCTCTTACCTTTTTCTTCTCAGAATTGTGTTTCAGAACACTGGGACAGATGGAGTCAAGCAGTTTGAGAGCAAAAATAACCAAAACCAAAGTGAAACCAAAACGAAAACCTCCTGAGAGGTGGTGGCATGGAAAACTGGAAGCTATGTTCAAAAACAGCCAAAGGGAGAATTTCTTTTTTCTTTCAGTGAGCTTTGGTGAGGTATGAGGGAAAGCACCTGTCTGTGAACTTTCCTTTCAATAGCTACAATCGCGGAATTTATGTCTATAAAATGTATTGCTATGTGAGTATAAATGTTAATATTTGTTCACGCATATGAGTTCCTCTCTAACTAAATATTCTTGCTTGGATTGCTTATGGCTCACATCCTACCCTGCCTTGCTCCTGTAAATTACCAGCCCTGCCCTGCTGACGGACTGACAAGATACCCTCTTCTGCTACAGCTGAATTAAGGCTGATGCACATTACCCACAGTGCTGCCTGACAAATTGAATCATCTGCTCTAAGTGATTTTGCCTGTTTCAGAGTACTGGGAAACTCAAAGGGCATCAAGTCAAATTACACATTGATTGCTGTTTGCCCTGTAGCTTTTGCACACAGAAGGAATCACATACAACACTTAGAAGATTAGTGGAGACTGCATCAAGGGAATATCACATGTAAGTATGTGCAAGTTGGACTTCTCTGGTTGGTAGTAGCATTGCAAGTCTAGCCATTCAGAAAAGAGCAAAATTTATGTTAATGTGTGCCTCCCAGTTGACACAGATATAGACTATATAACTCTTCCTGTAGAACTTCCAATTCTCAACTTAGCCACACCATAATTCATGTTTGGTTTGGGATTATTTTTCCTTCATCAAATAAACAAAATGTCAGAATATCACAATTAGAATTATGTCAACATCATTTTATATAGAAAAAAACCCCATATCTATTAATGTTTATGAACTACTCTATATAAGAATATCTTTAACAGCAGAGATGACTGATCTGTGATGGTATGATCTACAGCTATCCAGATTCGGGGTGACAAACAGGTAGCTGGATGCTTGAGAACAAAACTTTTGTTTTCAGTCTTTGGAACCCAGAGATTCATACTTCCTTAAAAAGCTATAGCAAAAAAAAAAAAAAAAAAAAAAAAAAAAAAAAAAAAAAAAAAAAAAATTAAATTAAAGAAAAAAAAGATTCGCCTATGAAAAGAGATTGTCTCCATGTGGAGGTTGGCCTTTTCTGGCAGGCAACAATAAGAAAAGAGGACTTTGTCTTAAGCTGTGCCATTGGAAAGAAATCCTTCACAGAAATGGTGATTCAGCATTGGAATGGGCTGCCCACCATCCCTAGAGGTGTTTAGGGAAAGATTGGATATGACACTCAGTGCCATGGTCTAGTTGAGGTGGTATTCAGTCATAGGTTGGACCTGATTATCTCAGTCTTTTTCAATCTAAAAAACGTCTGTGGTTCTGTGAACGTCTTGTTGCAATAGCTGACATTTGAAAGACAATGCAAGATACTATACAAGTTGCAGTGATATACCAGGCATCAGCACAAAGATTTATCTTTATTTCGTTAGCAATGCTTGTACTAGCTGGGACTTCTTCTTTCTCCTTCTTATGCTGACAAGGAAATTTGCACAAACTCATAGAATCATCAAGGCTGGAAGAGACCTCTAGGATCATCCAATCTAACCATCCACCCCTAAACCACTGACCAGCATCACTCAGTGCCAGATCCAGATGCCTCTTGAATATGATAAATGCACAGCATGCTTCTCAGAGAAGCGTTGTAAATATTACAGAATAATAAGCCTCTGTGTATCTTAGTTTATTGATCTATAATTCATATAGAGTAGGATAAAGTTCAGCATGGATCTCTGTGTTCAGATTTTTTGAAAGGTCTTCCAAGTCATTTAGTCCAGCAAATGATCAAGATGATTTCTAATTTCTGTCTGTTGCTGTGAAAATTTCTTATTTGTTCCAGTTTTCTTACAGTTAACAATTAAAAGCAATAAAACTATTTCTCTAAAATTTTGTTTCCATTTCTAAGAAAACAGCCAACTTGCTTTATATTCTTGGTGTTCTCACTTACAGTCATAGACATAGATATGATATGTAAATATATCGCAAAAATATGTTCTCTAGCTATTTCTATGAATTGATGTTGCCAGTCAAGGAGAGGTGACAGCAAATGAAATGGGATTAATATTGTTGTGTGTGTACAAACTTCAGGGTTATTTTCTTGTCACATTCTGTGTTTTGAACAGATCCTTTAGTTCTTTCACCCAATGTGTACTATTCTGTCATGATCAACGTATTAGAAAGAATATGCTGCTCAGAACTCTTCCTAACACAACTTCTGTTTGTTTGCCTGAGCTGAAAGCGTTTTTGTTTGGTTTGCTCTTTCAGTGAATTCCTTCCAAAGAAGCAAAGAAAACTTTCATTTTTAGTAGCTTTCTTCACCAGATATGAAAGTGGTTTGGATTCATGGAAAGACAGTCTTTGGACTTGACCTAAAAATCTACTCTATCTGTTATTTAAGGTCAAATGTCTCAGTAAAACCTTCCAAAAAAGTGACTCATTAACTTGTGCTTTTATCAGGTCCCTCCTGCAATTTTTTTTCCTCCAGCTTTCTTGATTTCAGAAATGATAATGATGGCATTTGAGATTTCTGGGAATTTCTGCATTGTGATGAAAGTTGTGAACAGAGAGGTTTTTTTCTAATTCTGCTTCTGGGCTATCTCTGATCTTTGTAATGTACAGTGTAGTGCTGTCTTCCCTAGGCAGTTCTCTTATAATTTTCTTAACTTGCTCTTCTGTTCCATCTATGGGGGTAGCTTGTGGAGCTATGTAAAGCAATTGTTCACAACAGTAGCTAAACTGCGGAAGAACATTCCTAAGGATTCAACAGAAAAGAAGAATTATTAACATTTGTCTTTCTTTTAAGCTCAAAATGAGGAAAAGTAGAGGTCCCACAAGCCTCCAAAAAGCCCTCCACCTTTACCTGTCAAGGCAACAAAACTTGTACCTCTTCTAAATGCAGCATTCCCCTAGTTCTGTAGAAACTACTTTGTTGTATTAAGGTCAGAATAAGTAAAAAGAAAGACTTTATTCAAAGCCACAGGTTTGTTCATAAGCATGTATTGTAAGAACTGGAACAACTTTTCTTTCCTCCCCTACCTGCACATACTGGCAAATCACCACTCTTAGTAGAAAGCAATAGATAGCAGAAGTAAATTGCTGTTCTCTCTGTGAAAAAAAAAAAAAAAAAAAAATTTTTGAATTAATATCCAGTTATGAGGAGTTTAATCTGTTTTTCAGTCATTGGTACTATAAATAGTTGATTTTGGTCCTCTTGATTTAAATTTTTAGAGTTTATTCCCTGCCTCAAATCACAGTTGTGGGCACTGGAGCTCCTGTGGGCCGGACAGCCTGCCTCCTCATGGGGCTTCCAGAATGCATCGTAGCAGCTGGCACTGAGAGATTATCTACTGCTTCTTATCTTCCTCCGAGTTTGGCTTCCCTGGTATGCAAGCTTGCTATTTTTCTTCTTTAATGTTGCTTTGATTGCTTGTTGTCATTACTTTGGGCTTGAGCCAGTGTTTACTAGTGAAGAAAGAAAGATATATTCAAAGAGTTTATCACAATATTTCATCTTGAAAAGTAATTGATGCTCATCCTGAAGTATTTGAATCCTGTGCTTGAGGCCACAAAAGCTTTGTTTTCTGGTTGGTAGCAGCTGTTTCTTAATTATTAAGAAACTATTAGAACCTTAATCTGAACCTGCAACATTTTTTGCTGGGTCTTTTCCTATAGTGTTGTTTTTATATATTAGACTGTCTCAATTTGCTAAAACCAAACTGACTGCTACATCAGGAAGCATTTTTATCCTGTTTCCCTTATGTTTTGTTTTGCCTCACGATGAAGATTTATGTTATGGAATAACCATAAGAGGCAGCCAAACTAAAAATCCATCAAAAACTGTCAAATTGTCCCAATTCTCCTTTTATTTTACTGGCGATTTTAACAGAAATATTTGTGCTATTTTGAAACCAGACAGTTATAACACTTGTACTTGGGGCAGCCAAGTACACATTTTCCCATAATTTGAAAATCATGTTTTCCCACAGATGGTACAACAGTGATTTGGGGTTTGCTTTTTCCAGTGTAACTTTGCTGTGTTTTTATCTTAATTGTCTTCATTTATTTATTGTTCTTTCACCTTTATTGCACTGTGTTTAGGCCTGTCTTTTTCATGGCTGTTCATGACAGTCTCTTGTCCTTGTAGAGAGCTTCTGTCCCAGAAGTTCAGAAATTCATCACAGCATGGCCAGTCAGCCAGTCTTTCAGAGTGAAATTAACTGGAACTTAGGTACTTTTCCAGTTGAAGGACAAACCTCTTCTTCCAGCAACCCATATTTCAACAACGAGTAAAGTGAAGTATTGTAGACAACAGTAAATAAAAACACATGGTTTCCTGCAGCTGGAGTCTTAGTCTTGCATTAGGCTTTCCACAGTCAGAGCTAAAAGTGGCAGCCTTTAAATACTGGTGGTACTGCAGCCCATGGTTTTGCAAATTCAAAACTCTCCTTTTGGCTAAATTTGAGTTTATGGCTGTCATCACAAAAGTACCAAAAGAGAATACTGTTTTGCTGCATTTCCTTTTGGAATTACTGCTGGGAAATCAGTGAAGGCCAGTCTGGTTATTTTATAGGAGATATAGTTTCTGTACTGAAGGTTGAAAATCGCTCAACTTTATTTAACAGCACTGCTCTCCTTTTAACTAGACCCTCCATTCCCCTGTCCTGGGATACCTTCCTTCTGAAATTGGCAGAGTTGTCTAATAGTGGAGTTATACAGCTTGTAAAAAATAGGCTAATCTTGTTGTTTTAATCTTGTTGTATGTGTTAGTGTTCACTTTCTGTGTTGCTCTTGCAGAAATTGCCGTAGTCTTAAAACCTCATCTGAAAATGTTATGAGCCTGTCACTTTTTTTCCTCTTGATTCACATTTCAAAGAGATTTGCTTCTTTTTATCATCCTGTCTGCGTTCCCACTACAGTTTTACATTATGATATTGAAGCAGTCTTTGATCGTTTTGTAGTTTGCGTAAGTCCTTGTGTAATATGTTCACTTGCTTGTCTGTTAGCATGTTCACTTGGTTGTCTAGAAGGCTGCATATCAGTGACACAACCTGCACAAACCTAGTCTCATCTGCCTCGGTTTTCTGAATGGCTGCTCTATTTTGCATGATGTCCTATATAATTGTCTGAATGTTTGGCTGAACCCCTTTTGATAATTAATATATTATTTACCAGGGTTTTTTATTAATAAATTTCCTCCACCCTTCTCTACTTTTTCTCAATAAGAAGAATTGGATATTCACAGAGTACTTGTCACTACATTTTCCCATTTTTTTTCCCACCCCTTACACTGACATGATTTTTCTACAATGATAGAAAAATTAGTGTTTGTTATGCTGCTGATAGTTAGCATATGATAATGAAAATTACTTTACTGTTTTCAATAATATTCACCCTCTTTAAGCACTCTTGTTGAGTTTTGGCATCCCTGTACAAGGGCTGTTATCTTAGAGAACATATGAAACAGAAAGCATGCTTGTTACATTGGTAGAGGTCAATTACACTTAGGTTATAAGTTTGACTGAAATGAAGAAGGCTAATGAGTGAGGAACAAGTATGTGTGTGAGTGACAGAATCCTTTTTACTGTGTTTATGGGCAAGTACCACACACTGTCTCCCCATTACACTCACTAGACTGATTTTTTGGAGGTTATTGACTTCTAATGTTTATTTCTGATTGTGGGATGTAAAATCCAGCTATGTAAAATCTTGTTATGAGACTGATGCCATAATAAAGGCTCAAGAAATGCCTAGCGGTAGTCCTGTCCCACCCAAAGACCCAACACATCTGATAACACTTAGTGATGATTTTGTGACTATTTTTAGAGGAATGTATGGGAAGTGAATTTATGTGCATTTGCATATGTAATCAGAAGGAATTTAAGAGCGATATAAATAAGCATGGCAAACTTCCAGGCAAATTTTATTTTACCTATTATATTTTTATTTTCCTTTTGTTTTTTGCTTTTGTTTGGTTTGGTTTTGGTTTTGTTTTATGGTATTGCATAAAATCTTACAGAAAAAAGAGCGGGATTTCTGCTTGCTATGTAGTACTTGGGACTAGTGATGGGAAACAGGCAGCAGCCAGAAAAGTTCCTGTAGGGAGAGGAAGGTGTAGGAATGGGACCTAAACTTTCATTGTGGCTGCATTCTGCATAGCCTGAAAGCCTCAGGGAAACTTCCAAGTGTTATGGTAGGTAGGCTAAGAAGTACTGATCCAGTCTGAAGATAACCAAAGCACAGCTGAGGGTGGGGAGTCTTGAAACTGATTAAAAGTAATCACAGCCCTGTGGCCTGAGGCATGCAGAAAACAGAACCATTAATGCTATCTGGGAATCCATATAATGTCCTACATAGCAATTGCCAGTAAAGGGGAAAAAAATTCTCCAACACTACTTCTTGAAGCCAGGGAAATTTCTTCTTTCTGCTGGTATGCCGAGTGGGAGAATTATCCTGAAGTGGCTCGAATTTCAGCCCTGGTGCTTGTGGGGAGGTGTTGCAGAGTGAGCATTCTAAATCCAAGGGGTGCCTTGACTTTTTGAATTTCTTAATTAACAATCCAACTTATACTCATCTTCATTTATAAACCAATAGAAGCTATGCTGCCAGATACCTACATCTTATTTTGTGCTTGATATATTGTAATATATGGAATAACACTGGGAGGAAATTGCTGAAAAATAATTGCAACAAGATATTTCAGTAATGACTTAGACAGAACCCGCTGTGAATACCCATATGCTGTTGACTTCAGTAAGAATATCTGCTGTAATAAACACAATAGAGCTCTATTTTCAGTTTAATAGAAAGATTTGTGTAAAAAAAAAAGAAAAAGAGATGAATTGCATTACTCAGTTGTCTCTCTTGAATTATCTTACCCATATGTGGTTGCTCTTAGAATTAACCAATTTATTATTTTCTAAAGAGCAACTGGGGAACTGTTTAATATATAAAACTGAAAGCAATGTAATTAAAAACAGAGGGGCAGAAATAATATTGTGTCGTCACAGTTTAGAAACCAAGTCTCCATTAGTTTGTTTCAGCATTTATCTCAATAGGATGCTTTCGGCACAGCACGTTTATTCCACCTGTTTGTAAAACTATAAACCTCTTCATTCATATTTCTTCTGTGATTTTTTTTTTCATTTTAATGTGGACCTTTCATTTTAATATTTAAAGCAAGTTTCAGCTTGTTTTAAATAAGTTCCTTATTTTCATGTACACATAAAAATAGACCAAATCACAGAGGCAGCTGAGAGCCCTTGGAAGAGAATTTAAGAAATATAATAAAAAAAATATATTTCAGGATTTTTTTTAAGGTCACATGTTTGCTATGCATTTTGAATTCTGAAGTTTTGATAGTCCTTGTGAAAGATGTTTCAGTATTGGAATATGTAGGTACGTATTCTCTGAATGTGTCCATGACTTTTGTTCTTGGTACACAAAGTAATTATGTATGTGCTGGGTAATGATGCAACCATTGCCACTGGGTCTAATTGACCTACATAGATGCTGTATATAATATCTGCCCATGTGTTTCTAAGGGTTAGGATTATAGATAATTATATTTTTTACCCTAGGTGACCATTGTTTTAAAAAATAATGGTTATAGTTTTAGAAATCAGGGTATAGTCACACTTAGCAGAAATAATTCTTCACAAGTGCCACAAATTGTTACTCTTTTGCATTATTTAGGGTAGCTCAGATAGGGTCCTTTGAACTATAGGATTTTTTTCTCACTTTATTAAAAGACTGAATTTTCCTTATTTTTTCAATGTCATACATTTTATAGTGCTTCCTTATTAATGCCTTTGTTTTAAAAATGGGGCAGAGGAGTCCTGATCTCAGCAAATATCTTAGTGAGTATACTTTTGCTTTGGGGCAAGCACAACTTAATATTCATAAATCTTGAAATGCAGAGGCAAAACGTGAAGAGAATCATGTAGATTCTCAAGCAGTAGGTATTGGGGCTAAATATCTGATGTGAACAACTTATCAGAGGATTGGCAACATTATGAAAGTATCACGTAAGAGCCACACTATTTCTAAGTTTCAAAAGAACTAGGGAAAGCTCCCTAGTACTAGTTGGCATTTCAATATAATACGGTTAAGAAGAAAATACCTCATATAAATGAACCCCAACACACCAACGTAAAAAGGAAACAATAAAGTAGAAACCAGTACGATAAAATAAAAATAGTTCTTTGTGATAGCCTGAAATATGAAAAACAATTAAAGTTGCTTTTTAAATTGACAGGTAAATAGTTCATATTATAAAAGACACAGCAAATCAAATGTTGCATGTGTGGTTAGAAAAATGTTTATTTCTAATTGATGAAAAAGTCTCAATAGGTGCCTATATTATGCACTACTTGCTATGTTAGTATTAACAGTCATTGTGTCAGTTTGTACTATGGATAAAATTTGAAGACAACTATAATAAAAAATAGTTCGTAACAAAAATCCATCCCTCTAAATGAAGCTCAGAGTTGTGCTAAAGATGACCCAAGAGGAAAGCAGCCTTTGTTACATACTGATGACAGGAAAAGTCAGTTCCTGTGTCAACATACCTTTGGAAAAAGCATTCTGCCAGCAGTTTTCTCCCTTTGATACTAAGGGGAGTCAGTATTCTGGATTATATGGAAACAGGATGGAATAGAGATGGTGGGGAACAGCCCAGACACAAAAGCCTAGTCTAGAGTTGTACATACAAGTCTTGATATGGGGTTGCCTCAGCTGCTTCAGAGCCAGCAGGATTCTGATTGGAAAAGTCCTGTGATTACCCTTAAGTGACTCTGGGAATGTGAGCTGTTTCTCATTGTGTGGTGTGTGTCCCTGTCTATGTTTGATTCAGAGAAAATATGTATTGCTTCCAAGTCAGTTATGAGGGACCTGTCCTACAAGCCCATTCACAGGCACAGAATCCTTCTCTAGCACAGCTCATGCCTGGGAATTTCCACATTTAATGACCTATGTCAACTACGCATTTTTTCATTGTCATTTTAAAGAATTCTATTGAAGATGAACAGGAAGGAAGAGAATCCATCTTTCTCAGCTCTGATGGTTTTGCAGGTCTAGATGCATTAAAAAGCATTAAAATTTTCTTTTTCTTCCTTACTGAAGTCAGCAGATCCCACTCAGAGTGCTCAAAAGGACTGACTCTGTGGAATAAAACTATGCTATTGTTACTCAGAAATTGTACTTCAGGACAGAAGAGAAAAAAAAAAAGACTTGAGAAGGGCAGGACTACTCCATTTTACCTGTGGCTCGTTGATGTTAGCTACTGCAGTTTGTCAGATTCCTATTTCTTTGGTCATTGCTAGAGATATTTTCTAGAATATATTCACTTTAATGTCTTTTCTTTGTGCAGATGTGTTTTGGGGTTTTTTAAATTTATTTGAATTTATTGAAATTTATTGAATAGTATTTGAGTATGTTGATACCAAATTATAAACTGTACTTAAACTAGGAAAATCTGTAGAAACCTGAAAACAGATAGATGAAATATGACAGTGAGATGTGGAGAGAGATCCATTTCACAGCTCTGGTAAAGGTCTGTTTGTATTTATCTCAAAGCTGATGTCCTCATACGACAGTTTCTGCAGCAAAATTAGGAGGATGAGCATCCCAACAAACATACAAATTACATAAATTATTATTATTATAATTTTCCTTCTTAGAAATTACATCTGTCTGCATATGTGATCCCAGTTTTGCAAAATTTTCAGTGTTAATTTTGGAGAAGATTTTCTTTTTTACTTTTTTTATTTCAAGTAAGAAAGATTTGAAATTATCTTTGCTGTATGTTCTGTGAAAAACATCATGCTCTAGTAGATAAAAGACTTATATATTTCATATTTTCTGTACATCGTTTTAGATGTTGTTTAAACTTTTAGGGTGTACTAATGTGGTCTGTCCACAAAATTCAGAGCTCAGTTTGTGGAAATGCACTTTAGGTAATTCCCTGTCATTTCAGCATCAGTAGGGCAGTGTGGGCAAGTTTATGAAAAACATTAATTTTATTCTCTGCCCTTAAATCCTAGGATAAATTTATGTTATTTAGCATATAGAAAAGTGTGGCAGACTTTCAGAACAGAGTTAGGCAGACAAGTACAGTAACGGAAAGTTTTTGGCCTGGGGAGTGCAGGAGAGCATGAAGACCTGTCAGTCAACGCTGGACTGCCACCTGGTGCTCGTAGGGTAGGAGCTGCCTGCCTGGGCTTTTCCTAGCCCTCACCTTCCAAATTAATTGAAGTCAACAAGAGAACCTGCCCGTTTTCTTAATTGTTCATAACTTTAGAACTGCATGATACAAATTAATACATTTCTTAGCAGTTTAATAATGTACAATGACAAACTTTGTTAGGTTTGAATTGTGTCTTTAAATTATTTAGAGGTCTTAACTATTCATTAAAAAATCATTTTCATAAAACATGTAATTGTGTTTTTATAGAAGAAATTATGTATATTCTGAGTGTGGAAACACTGTAGAAGTTTAGTTAATTAGCTGTTTCTGAAATATCCTTTTGAAGAAATGCATGTGGGCATGATTTTACTTGGCATTAGTTGTCTCATTTTGGTTTCTACAAAAAGAATGGCCTAATGCACTGAATTCTGTAAATATTCAGGATGCTTCTTTGAGTCTGTCAGAATCCCGTGGGTTGGATGGATATATCAAATCTTACTCTTTTCATATAATTTTGGGTTCATGTTGTTCTGCTTCAGCCATTAAAGTGAGGTGGCTGGGCTCCTTCTGTGGTCTGCAGAAGCAGAGGAGCACTCCCAGAGGGCAATGCATCCTACGTGAAATTGGGCTCTGAAGACAGAAAAAAAATGGAATCAGCTCTAGAAATGGCCATTCCTCCCACTCACTGTAGCCCTAGAAGTCAGATTAGAAAAGTAAAGTTAATGAGAGGAATTTTACTTACCCTGTCTTATTCGGAAATTTCTACTTTTGGATACAAAGAGCATACCTCAGCTATGAGCCATGACTGGCTGATGCTGCATATTAATTTTCAATACATTTCCCTCCATGCTATGAAATAATCATTTAATAAAGCTTTCAGGGGCAGTGTGAACCATAATAATATAGCTTTAATAGATCCGTTCCTTGGGAACTTAAATCAAGGCTTATGTCCAATGCCAGTATTAAGGTAAAGTCTCCCAAAAGCAGCCGGGTCCCTTGTGTAACACAGTCTTAGATATTATGAACCAATTTTGGTCATATTTTTCTTGGTGGGAATGTTGACAATAGTGCTCAGTATAGACCTCTGATGAAGAAAAAAACAACACCCCA
The DNA here is from genome assembly GCF_965231275.1 of Zosterops lateralis. Classification (NCBI taxonomy): domain Eukaryota; kingdom Metazoa; phylum Chordata; class Aves; order Passeriformes; family Zosteropidae; genus Zosterops; species Zosterops lateralis. The sequence continues at coordinate 48,827,740 of NC_139765.1, forward strand.
GTTTAGAAGATATACAGAAAATATAGCAAATGATAATATTTACACTGATTAAATTCACTTGCATGATCTGGTCACAAATCTTAAAAGAAATTATTGAAACATACTGTATTACTTACTTGCAGTATATTCTATTTCTGCTCCTCCTGTTGCTTAATAATTTTAAAAATTTTGTACATTTATGTAGTATGTTTTAATACAAGAAATGCTAAATTCCTTTGGGTAGTTATGACCCTGTTGCAGTTTTTAGCCAGGGAACCAGATCTTGTTATCAAAAGGGGCTGGAGACAGGTTACTGTGTTATAGCTTTAGAGAATATAGCATAAAAACAGCTGTAGCACCATTCTGGGTGTTGATACAGAGGTTTTTCTACTCTGTGCTTACCTAGTGCTAGGATGTATGTTGGAGATAACCTTTACTTCACTTCTCCTTTTAGAGAAAAGAAAAAATGTCGAACTTCAGGGTCCATGAACCCCAGCAGTCTCTGTGTTGAGATTTTGTGCAGGGTCTGCAAATACAGTAGAAAGATGGATATGAGCATTATTATATGATTGTCAGCATTTCTGCTCAGCAAAGTGATAGACAAAAGGTTCATCACAAATTCTTGATTAAATAAGTTCCCTCATAATGAGGCTTTGAAAAAGTGACTGGGTACACTTCTACTTAGAATAATATTTTGTATTAAAGGTCGTTGTAATTTTTGAAGTCTTTAGGCAATACTTATTTTTCTGTTATGTTCTGTGTAACATAAATAGCAAAAATATACATTTTTAAGTTGGTTAAATTTTGATTGGATGATACGTCATTCTTTATTATGTATAAGCAACATACATATGAAAGTAGAAAAGCTTATAAAAAATTTACTATTGTAATTTTTAGTAGGATATTTAAAATACCTGGGCAGAATACCTAGTCATGCACATATATAACATTAGATTTGAACATGTAAACAAATGAAAGTTCAGCACTTTGACCAGCCTGAAATTAATATATTATCAACATAATTAGACTTTTATTGTTCTTGTTGCAAAACAAATTCATTAGCAGTGGTTAGAAAAGTGTAAAACTTGGAACCAGTTTCCAACTGGACAAATGTAAGATTTGATAACATCTTAAAAGACTGTACAATTAGAAGATTAGAGGTGTAGGACTGTCTTATAGTTGACAGCCCATCAACTAGCAAATGCTTTAATGACACTCTGGTCAATAACAAATAAGTTTTAAAAATTCCCATGACCTTACAGGTTTTTCAAATCTTGAGAAAAAAAGGTAATCTCAATCCTTGATTTTCCTTTTGGCAGTTTCTGCAAGGGAGGTGGAAAGAGTCTGTTAGAAAGGAATAGTTCAATTGAAACAAATTCCTCTTTCTTTTGTCTCTAAGTGAGCTGCACTGTGAAAGAACATGAAACGTGAATGCACTGCCTAAGAGGTTTACATTAAAAGATAAGGTACAGTCTGAGGGTAACTATTAACATCTCCATTGTACAGCAAATACTCAGAATAGTAAAACATTGCTGTTCAAGGAACAAGAAGTAAAACAGAGCTTTACTGTTTTTTAAAGGTTCTCTGTAGATATCTAAATTTTTCATGTATGTCTTTGTTGCTTTGTTAAGAGCTGTTATTAGAGCTGCTTGAAGAAACTCCAAGTTATTGAGGTGTATGAAGTCATCTGAGAAGAGATGAAAATGCCCTTCATTAGTAAATATATTAATATATTCTGATTTTGAAAATGATGCTTCAATTTAGCAGGAGAGATTTTTTTTCTAACAAAAATTTGTGATTTGTGTTTCTTTGTGGATCAAACTTCCAGACAAAAGTTTTAAGTAGTCAAATTTGTTTGAAACATTACATGTTTGCAGTTATGCATGTAATTTTTCTATGTGGGGGCCTGGATAGGGGCTAACTCCTAAGTTAATGAAATTTAATGGTAAAGTAATCCACATCAATTTCAATGGACATTAGATCAGGCCTTATGCGCAGATGTAGATAATTGCCAACTGGGACTAGAATATACAAACATTGAGGTAACTAGTATTTAATTTACTTTTAAATGTATAGGCTCCTGGACTGGACTCCTGAAAAACATTTAAAATACGACTTTCTTGTTACCTTCACATTGTGATAGGCAAAAAGAAAGCAATATTGTATATGCTGATAACATCCTAAATGCTGCCCCCTCTTTTGGGATAAAGGACGAGTTGTGAGATCTCTCCAGATCATCAAAGTTGCTTTCTATTTTAATTGTATAAATGTAAGAATAGCTGCTTAGGGATGTTGAAAGGGTTCAAAATAGATGTACTCACTATGCTCTTTATTCTTCATTCTATCAACTCTTTTTTTACATACTTTGCTGGCAAAATATCCTTAAATTCTTTCATTAAGCTAGCAGTTTAAGTGAAAAAATCGAAGTCAAAAACCATATTTCTGCAGCAAATTTTTATCCTCCAGTGCAATATGCCATAGAGTACAATTACAGATGGAGTCCTACTAGGAAAAAGGTATGGCCACAGAGCAGACATTGTTGTTACTTACACTGGACTGAGTCCACTGACTTCAAAGAAGTCCGTATAAATTAAAAATATTTTACTTGACATGTGAATACAGAGCACAAACTAGCATTTCTTGAAACTATTAATTCAAAAATATTAATACAGTTAAATTAATTAGAATTGCAGAAATATATCAAAATGTACGTACATAATTTTATTGTTTACTTCACTGAGCTGAATATGGAAGTCGAACCAAAACCACTATTCCGAACAAAGATTTTTTTTTTTCTTTTACAAAATATTAGTGTAGCTTTGATTGCTGAAATTTTGTGGGAGCCACATGAGAAGATTCAGGACTGAAAATTTCTGTTTCACCACTCCTCAGGAAATAGTGTAAAAGTCTTCTGAAAGAGATCTGTGAAATAGCTTCTAGGTCTGGACAAAAGGAGCTTAGAAGAGATAGTGTTGTGGTTTGAAAGCAAAATGAATGAGAGGCTTCAAGTCAGAGATATAATTTAATAAGAAGAAAGGTAAAAAGGTAAAAGTAAAATAACATAAATGCAATAACACAAAGAATCACTGATAGAGTCAGAATACAACCTGAGCAGGATGGTGGAAGCAGTCTAAGTGAGGTGCTCTTCCTGAAGCAGTGATCCTGTAGAAAGGTCTGGCAGCCCTGCTCCTCTGGGAATCCAGTGGATAAGTGCCCTTGCACTGTCCCACATACCAGCTTATATCCAGGTGAGAATGCTTGGCTCCTCCCCCTGGGCAGAGCATCTCACAATAGCATGAGAAGTGTGAAATGGGTCCTTGATGGCCCATTAACAGAGATAACCCCTGGAGGGAGTTACCTGTGACTCATGGGCCATTAGCAGAAGACATCCCAAAAGTCATTAGCAGAAGACACCCCAAAGGCGTTAATGGGCCATTAGCAGAAGAGGCAGGGGGCTTGGGAAAACACTAGCCCACCTGGTTTCAACAGTTCATGAAGATCGTGATAGAATAAATACTTTGTGTACATCCTACACTGCAACCTAGGACAGATAGTAAGAGTGATTTCCTAATTCAAGTGAAGTCCTTTTTCCCTTTCCTTTCTCTCCTTCCACTAAAACAGTATGTGACTGAAGACCAGAATGGGGACTAATCTCACCTATTGTTGTGGATCTATACCTGAATGAGTTACCTCAACAATTGTGGGAGTCCATGGAGAGAAATAGGCATTTTTGGGTAAAATTTATCTGACCTGTTTTAGTGGAAGTGTGGCTCAGAGGTGACTGCTGCTGCCTCTGACTATGAAGAGAGTCTTGGGTCAAAGGAGTGTGAGAAGTTATATTTCACTTTGTTGGGTTTTTTTTTCAATGGCCAACTGGGTTTGTGACCTAAACCCATTTCTTTTTTCATGGAAGATATCTGTTTTTATTAAAAAAAGTGTAAGAACCATGTGTCAGAAGGCTGGAAGGCTGCTACTCTAGTGCTTTTAGTACAGAGATTAAAAGGGCTGTAGGTCATCTTCCCTGTCTCTCTAGTAATAAATGGATAGCTGGATTGCCGAGCTACGTTACCTCTTCTGGGGATTTTCTTTAGGCAGATTAGCTAGGAAAGGCTACTACTGTATGTATAATGTCTTGATCATGCAGCACTCCTCTGGCAAAGGAGAACTGGGGGACAACTCTTGGCAGACAATATGGAAGGATTTCCATACGAAAATATTTCCCCTTCTTACATTTTCTTTCCTATTTGAAATTTTCCATGGGGTAAGTTTTCTGACTAATTCTGACTGCAAATATATTTCAATGGCTTTGTTCCAGTATTCTACTTTTTATCCCAGTCCCAAAGGGGAAAATGGTTTGAGTTATCCAAAATAACCATGATGAATGAAACTTTAGTCCTGATTAGGACATGAAAAAAGGCTGAATTTAGCCAACATAAATTATTTTATTTTAAACATTGATTGTTTTGTACAAATATTTTGTTCAAGCAAAGCAACTCATAGAAATGAAACTGAATATGATTACTCAAAACTAATTTGATGAAAAAACAAGATATTTTAAAAATATCTTTGTTTTCTGCTTGATAGACAAAGTTTTGACTTTTCATTGGACGACAAGAATATTTTAATCAATTTTTTTCTCTACGGTGATGAGCAACATTTCCCACTTGTATGTAAAATTCTATTTTTTAAATAAGATAGCAGCCATTATCCAGCTTGTAAAAGAAGTGTGAAACAGTTTTCTTCTTCTCTAACCCACTGCAGATTTCACCACTGGAAAAGTAAATAGTTTATTACATTAGCTTAATTTAGATTAATCAGGCTATTTTACAGTAAAAGCTGTAGAACACATCACAGATCTTAATTACACCTTCTGGTTTTCACAAAATTGTAATAGATTTGTGGTTATTATCTCTCTCGGGAAGATAATTTTCTGGTCTCCCCAACTTACCAGCAGGATGTGAATGTTACAAACATGCTATGTCTTCAGGTGATACTTCTGGTTTGTGTTGCTACTGACTGCTCTTCTCTCCAATCTCCTTGGCCCATCAGGCCGTGTTTCCCCATATCTGGGTAGCAGGGTGAAGGTTTTTGGGGGCCCTGTACTATTCAAGTCAATGGGTGTTTTTAGCACAAACTCTTTCAGTTCCCCAGTAAAGGGCCTTCTGTGCTGCAGCACTGAACAAGTGGGCAGTGATAAACTCACAAACTCCATTGTCCTCAGGGAGGAAGGTCTATAGCGTCAGAATGAAGGACACACTGGAAATACACAGAAGACATGCTCCAAAAAGTATGAACACCAGCGAGAAAGTAACCATGGATTTCAGTCTCTTTTGGGTATGACTCAGGTATACAGGTATATAACACAAGTCATGCTGTGTAGTACATATTTATTGTGATAAACTTGTATTTTAATATAGAATACATAAAAGCAAAAATGTGTACAATTTTCTGATATTGGTTTAGTTTGGTTTTCTTTTTTTTCTGTTGGATGGTAGCAAAATTGCTGTTTTTCTTTGAAGACGACTTATAATCACTAATGCATATATATTTTTTAACAGAACTGAAATACTTATCAAACCTAATTACACATGAAATCTAAAAACTTTGTGTTGTATTTTGATTATGAGGATAGGGTTTGTGAGAACTTTCTATTGTCAAAGAAGTGTGCAAGCAAACACAATTGTTCAAAAAAGCCTTTGAATAAAAATTCCATAGATAATGCTTTAAATTTTTAAATAGTTTGGGGTGTTTTTTCTGTGATAGATCTATTCTTTTTGATGTTAGTGATAACATACATTCCATCGATCTGTCTCCCCAATGACCTGCAGAAGTTTGGTGGTATATCTATTAAAACATTGCTTAAGTTCATCTTGTTTTTTCTACACTAAGTTATTCCTTCCTTCACAAATTATCCAGTGTTGAGAGGGAGCAGGAAAAAAAAAATCCCATGTCTATGAGCAATATTTTCCACTGGTCTTGAAAGAGCAATTAAGGAATGTTCTATTTATTCTTCCATAGCCAATATTTATCTGTTGGAATATTTTATTTTCCTCTCTCTACTCATAGTATTTTTCAAATATTTCTCATTTCCTTTAAAGTAATTCTATGTTTTCTTGTGTTAGACAGTTGTATTTTCCAGTGAATGCTAGATTATACATGATATTGGGATGAATAACTGGGAAAAAAGAGAATCTCTTTTTATCATCATAATTTACATTTTCACACTGTAATATATTTTTTCAAGGAATTCCTATGGGAAAGATACACTTATGAAATTACATGATTCTTCTAAAAGTTAAAGTATTTTGAACCAGTTTTTACTGAAATCAACAAAACAGTTCAGGATAAATTTGTATAATCACCAAACATAAAGGAGTACAATATTTGTTGCATTTTTACTGTATATTTAATTGAGCTAATAATAATAAGTCATAAACCTCCAAATCTCTTTTGAAAAAATGTTCTCAAATTCAAAATACATTACAAATTGCTTCATTTTGCATTGCTTATTCAGAGTACACAATTATGTGTACTTACTTATATATCTTATATCACTTGTGTACTTACTTATATCACTTACTATGTGATATCCAGATAGATTTTTGCATGCTATACTTAGATTTATACAAGGTGAACATATTGATTGTATTGCACAAGAAAAATTCCTTTGCAGGTTAATCAAGACTGGAAATATTGTAAAGACTCATTGCATAAAAAAGAAGTGAATTTCCACAGTAATTTAACCATGAACGTTTTCATTTTAAATTATATTTATGTAGGTGTGGATAAATGTTCTATAAAATCCTCTTGTACAGATGTACCAGAGGTATTGCAATAGAAAACATTATAAAGCGTTAGTTACAGACTATGTATAGTTGATATTTCATAGAAGTTATGATTATTAAAAAAAAAAATAAAAACCCAAACATAAAATGCACACATAAGAACCCTTTAGTATTATAAGCATTGTAATAACTACATTCTGGAAATTCAAAGTCTCAAACAGTTCTATAACTCATCCTATTCAAACCTAATACAGCACAATGCAATTTTTACAGTGCCCTTTGTGCTAGTATCCTGGAGCACTTTAAAATGAATAAAGTTAAAATTAGCAATGTAGCACTCAATTTCCTAAAGGAGTTACTTTAGAAAAACTAAGTAAAATCAATGCCTTAAATGTTTGGATTTAAAACCCTGGCAATTGAAGCTGTTTTTATTTCAAGTAGCAAAGTATTCCAGATCTCCTGAAGAAAATGTCTGAAGGCTCTATAGGTTTAGGATATCAAAAAAGTATTTAGGAATTATGAAACCATCATCTATCAATCTCTGAGTGCATACTGATAGGCATGGAAAGCAAATGTAATGTCTAAGTAGAGCTATATAGCTGTCTCTGCATCAAATAGCAAGCTAGTAGTTTATTTGCATTTCTATCACGCATTTCACCTGAAGATCTCAAACCAGTCCATCTGTTAATTCCAGCAGAACAATATAAAACACTTAAAAAATACAACAAAAAATACTATGAACTCCAGTAGCATGCTGGAAAAAGGAGTTTTGTATGAGCAGCAGGTGAGGTGCAACCCTCCAACAGACGACAAGGTCAATTGCACATCAGGGGGCATCACTTGCATAATGGGTCTGTCTCTTCATAAGTGATTTTATTGAATTATAGTTTTGAAGATGATTATTGCACATCCTGTATTTACATATGGAACCATCATTTGCAAGAAAGAGTTTTGTAGAAAGCTGGCAATTGCAGTTGTACCCGCAAGCAGTATAGAATCAATGCCTGTGTTCTCTCCTCTCTCTTGAGGAAGCACTTAAATATGTACCAGAATGCCAAGATAGAAAAAAAGGAATCCACGATGAGGTCCTGATAAGCAAGCAGAACTCCTGCTATTTCTGCTAACCAGCTTGATTTTATCAAAAGAAAGAAATAAATTTGTTTTCAAACAGGATAAAATTGGAAAGTCACCTTTCAAATTATAGAAAATAGTTATAGTTTATTTTGATAGTTTTTCGAGGGACATGAAACAGGAATGAAATAGTTTCATACATGTGACAGGAACTTGAACTGCTCATCATTCTTAGGATGAGGAATATGGTCATAAATGAGTCCTCTAAGCAGGAATCTGGGTATTCTTCACCTTGATTGACTGCTGGTGGGCAGGAAAGCAAAGGTCTGCAATGGGCATCTATTAGCACAATTCATTCAGTCACCTGTGTTGTAAGGCAACATGGAAGCAAGAGGTAGGATGTGTTGTCACCTGCAACTTTTCTTTGTAGCCATAGTTTGCCTTATCTTTTATATCCTCTTTTGAGTTTCCTTTCTCTTGTCTTTACTATCGCTGCAATTCACTCTATAGCAAACCACTAACTTCTTTACTTGACTAGTTATCTCTAATTTCTGTTGTGCCCCAGGAAGATAATAATTCATCAGGAGGGAGACCTGATTTACTGCATCTGCTTTGAGCAGATCAAATGACTTCTGGAACTTCTTTCTACCCTGTGTAGTTATATCATTCTACAATTAATGCTGAGTTAGGTTATCTTTTCCTTTATATATTTCTGCTTTAATTTACTATTGGAATCGAGGCCCAGGTGCTGCTTAGTTGTTTAAAAGTGTTGGTGTCATTGTTCTCCATGTCTTTAAATAATCTGTTTCTGAATTCAGTGAGTAAATGGAAGCAGTTTATAAAAGCTTGCAGTTTTATGAAAGTATCTACATCTTTCTTTCTCTCTCTCTAGTGATACCTGCACTGATTTTGTCCATGGTAACATGAACTGCCAAAAAGACATTTGTGCAGGCTCTGCATTCAGTTGTGGCTTAGAAGGAGGCAATTATTTTGAACAGCACTTCACTGTTTTCTGAAACTGCTGAGACCAGGATTGATTTGGGAATATTAATAATTTGTAAAAACTTTTTTTTCTTTTTTTTTTTTTTTTTAAGTAAGTTTTATGCTCCGACAAAGACAGCCTATTGACATAGCAGGACAGACTTTGTGTGGCAGGAAACACTATAGGCACCAATTACAAAAATAATCTGCATTGTGAACCTTATTTTAAATATGTATTTCTGCTTTCATGAGAAGCTTTTCTTAATTTGTTGTGTGATGAAAGACTACTAAAAACTAAGCAAGTCTGAAAAGAAAAAATATGAAACCCTTTGCTGATGGGACTTTGCCACAGAGGTGGCAGGAGCGCATGGGAGAAAAAGAAGGGAGACAGAGATATTCTGGGTGTAGAGAAAAGTGTTGTCTTTGCATCGGAAAGAAAGTGTGTCGGAACATGTCTTGTGTTATGAGGAATGAAAAAATACCCTGGTGCTGGGAAAATTACAGAAATTAGGATCTACAGGAGTAACCAGAAACTGCAGATGAACTCGGCCTGTTAAAGTTCACAGCACTGCTGTGTGACTTGCTGCTGTGTGACTCAAGGTTCCCATCCATTTCTGAGGTACAAGAAGTGTTTGAAATTGGATTTCTTTTGTCATGTTCTGAATGACCAGAAAATAAGCCAGTGAAACAGCTAGCAGAAAAGCAGCTGCCTCAATGGAAAAGACAGGGCTGTAAAGAGAGGTCATTATTAGAAGGCATAACCAGAAAGAAGAAGAAGGAAAGTACAATACTATTCCTCCCTACCTTTGTGCAGCTGGGCTCTACAGGAAGGTGGCCTGGAGGAGGAAGACACAAACATAGTGTCTGTTCCAGACAGTGTCTCTAATGGATATCTAGTTCCTCATCACCAGCCTTCCCTCTCCAAGGGATTTTGATACTGTGGTTTTTTTTTTTTAAAGTTCCTACATTAAGTTAAAGTAACATAAATGTTAGCTTGTAAGTTTCTGCTACATCTAGCAGAAGCAAACACACTAGCTTAACAAGAGAGTAAGAATGGTCACTTTAAACATTTGTTTAACTAGGGATTCCAGTTCTTGTTTTAGACTTTTTTCTATTCTATCCATCCACAGTGTGACATTTTTACAATGAAAACCCTCTGTCACCTGTTCCATACCATTAAGGTGGTCTTGTGTGTCAGGTTGTGTGTGTTTTGGCTCACAAGAAGAGGCAATTTACACTTAGAGGCAATGATGCAGACTACTCATAGGAAGAAAGGGTTGAGAGGTGAAATAAGTTATGAATACTTTCAGGAAACTGGGCTTTCAAAACTGATATATTTGCTGACAGGAAGAATTTTCTGACATTGTCATCAGATTATTTTCTTCTTGATTCTTGAGTTCTCTTTACTGGTTGCTGCTCTTTTGCACAGTTCACCCCTTTGTCTGAATCAGTCGTCAAACAGTCACCATGTTTGCATGGAATGGTTGGCCATATGTGCTCTCACCCTTGGAAGGTGTGCACATACTCTGTTGCCTTGTCCAGAATGTCATGGTAATGCAGGTCTGAAAATAGAGCTCCTAGTTAAGAGGAAAGCTCAGTCATTATCTCTTCTGGCTTTGATGGGATTTAGAACATGGTCAAGTGCAGGCTTTATATTTTCCAGAGTGGAGAAATCAAAAAAGAAAATGAAGAAAACAATTTCAAATTCTAAATGCCATAAACAATTAAACAACTGTTTTCCAAGAAACAAGGACTGGATAATTAATTCCTTCATGAGCTATTGTGTGCATGCTAGGAAGGTAGAGATTGAAGAACAATGATAGAAAACTCTGAAGTACTTGACAGATGCTTTTAAAGTGATAATAATAGCTACAATGTAAGACTGTATATTGCTCAGGGACGTTTACTGAACTATCAGGTATTCATTTGGCTATAGGCAAACACAGATCAATGGCAACTGACTGAAAAGGATAAGGGGTAATTTTTTTTTTTCCTCAACAGTTCTTCTAAAATAAGTCTCTTTAAATTTGTGACAGAGTCGGTCATGTGCATCATATTATGGCAGGTTACATCACATGATTTTATGTAGCCTGCTGGTAACATCACTTTGCATTATACATTTAAAGAAATACCACTTCTTTTCACGTAGGGTAGAAGACAGTAATCAGCTGACAAGTATTCTCCTGTTATCCAAGAGAAGAAGCCAAGTATCAAATCTAATACTTTCCACCCCCAACAAATAATTTTCTGTAAATGCTTGTGCATGACAGAATGCCAGCAGATAGTGGGTATTTCACAGCTGGTGACTCTCTTATTGTTTAACTGTGATGTCTGCATCTTATCACACTGTGCAAATTATTTAGCAACTGCCATATTATTTATAGGTATGAATTGCACAAATTAATCTCATAAATAATTCATTTTTTTGCTGTGAATTAACATTCTGCCACAGTTAAAAATCTAATTTTTTGGAACAAGTATCAATTGCTATGGGCACGTTGTGATTTTTCAAGCCAGTAGATTTTGAAAAGCAAGTTGCAGTGAAAAGAATGAGAACGTTTTTTTCCTTTAACTCTACACACCACTAGGAAGAAGCTTTCAGATGGTGAAAAGTACTGCCATGGTCTTTAAGAAGAATTATGTCATGTTCAGGCATTTGCATAAATAGGAAAAGCTTTGGATTTCATCCTAACAGTATGTCAGTCTGTCATGACGTTCCACCAATTTGTAAACAAAAACTAACTTAAATGAGTAACGATCCATTTATAAAACTGAAACAAAAAAAGAATAACATTCTTTTTCTTTCCCCAGTAAGACATAAGAATGTCATTGTGGACCTAACAGAAAGACAGTCGCAAGTTTGTTTGCTAGTAGACTCCTAGGGAGCTGAACACAAAAATCCAATAAATAATTAGCTCTCCTGTGACAGGCTTCTGAATTACTGTGATACATTAATTGGACAAAATTAGCATGAATTAAGGCAAATAAGTATAACATGTAATTTATTACTTACTAAGCACGGTGCTGCAGTGGAAGCCTCAGATTTCCCTTAAGATTGCTTTAACAGCTATAATGCATTCCTTAATTTACTCTGTGGAAAATCAATTTTTTCAGAGTTCATTAAGCACCAATATGTTACAATGCAAGTCCCTAGAGCACAGAACTACAATACGTTATGCAAATTCATACCAGTGTGTTACCAATATGTAAATAGCAATAATACTATTGTCAGCTTTCTATTGATAGACATACTGAAAAGGATAATGCTTAAAACTTCTTCAACTCTTTTGACTTGTTTCTGATATTAATCACTACTCTTTTTAAATGCCATTCCTTAGGAGAGCTATTACTTTAAAAATCTTTTTCACTTACGTTTCATTAATGAGAGTACTCTGAAGTCTCTGTTAGCAAAAAAAGTGGCAGATAAAGCTTTCTAACATGTTTATAAGCATCATGCCTTCCACAATGAGAACTCAATATTTTTAGTAGGTGCATAAATGGATGATGCTGACTGACAGTTATGACAGATATATACCATACAACAAATGAAAGAGAAGGCATTCCTAAACTATAAGCTCTACAAATACATACATTTATTTCCTTGCTTCTAGCACAAAAAATGAAAATAAAATTACATATAGTACTAATTCCAGCTCTTGAACTTTAACCCAGTGGTACCTAAACACCACATAAATGCTCTCTAACCCACCCCTCCACTGAGCACAATGTCGTATAGTCTGAAATATCCCTTTGGCCAGTTTGGGTCATCTGTCCCAGCTGGGTCTCCTCCTAGTTTCTTGTGCCCCTCAGCCTCCTTACTGATGGGGTGGTGTGAGAAGCAGATAAGTCCTTGATTTAGAGTAAACCCTGCTTAGCAGCAACTAAAACATCAGTGTGTTATCAGCATTATTCTCATTCTAAATCCAAAACACAGCACTATACCAGCTATTAGGAAGCAAATTAAATCTATCCCAGCTGAAACCAGGACACCAGACAGTCAAATGTGAACCACTGGCATTAAGAAAATGAAGTCACAGATTGTTCGATATTCACCTAATCATATGACAGACTCCAAAGCTATCACAATAATGGCCTCCGGAGCTCTTTGGGGAGACAGATGTCACCAGTGGAAAGATGATTTCCATGTCTTGGCACTCTGAAATTGTCAGACTGAGGGAGGGAAAAGGATAGTAGGATTCTGCTAGTGAGGAAGCATCCTTTGTGGAAGGAGGAGCCATGTCTCACTCCTGTCATTTTCCCTTTAATCAGATTTGTTTTGAATAAAATCGTTTCTGCCTCACTCTGAGAAGCCAGGAATGGCTTTGTCATAAACTATAAATGCCTGCATTTAAGTCCACAATTTGGCCCTGATCTGGAACAATAAGGGCCAGGTCAGCAGATTTGGCTTGAAGGGTTTGGACCTGTGAAGACAGGAGGGTTTTTTTGAGTATATAAAACTGATCCTTTGAGTTCTGGTGAGGCTAGTAGAAGAACAGGACATTTGATCATGATCTTTTCAGCCTCAGATTAGTAAGCAATTGATAAAACTATTTGGCCTGTAACTACTTCAGAATTTAGCCCACAGAACACTTGTTTGAAGATTTTTTGTGGTTGTCTAGTTCTAATGAACCATAAAAGTTTTAATTTGTTAGGACCGCCTTGTTTATGAAAGCAACGAAGTGAGGCTTGTATGTAATTTTGTTTACTATCATGTTTGTAGTGTTTCTTACTGAAATACAGGAAATACTCTTCTAGAGATAAAAATTTACTGTGTAAAAAAATACCCACTAATACACAGATATATATTCAGCACTTCCCTGAGTCCAGAATTTCATATACTGTGATTATGGCACCCCATGCCTTGCAACTATAATCATACAGATGACTGATCCTCTCCACATGCCCATCCATTAAAGAATACTACTACTGTATTCTTCAGAAGACAGGTAAAGCAAAACTAATGCATCCTTGATGTTTTCAGTGTGTATCTACTCTGGAACTATTTTAAAAATAAATATGTATTTGAACCTGAGCATATATTAGAGATGAAATCAGTCTAGAAATTGAGATTTGCTTCAGGCTTAAATCTCACCCCTTGACATGCTCAGCCATTCAACATATTTCAGTGCTAGTACTTGATGCTATAGTTGTGTGCCAGTGGAAAATGGATCCCTCCAGAACTGAATCGGGTTCTTGCAGACTCTGACCCTTTAAGGATAGAAGAGGTATGGAGTTATTGAAAAATATTTATCTTTTGTTTATGTAAATGACAACTTTAAATAAGGAGAAAGTAGCAATATCTGGCTCCATCTATGCAGGGGTTTTATATACAACAGACATTTTGTATTTGTGCTTTCACAATCCCTGCAATTACTCAAAATAGTATTATATATGTTCTGGTAAAAAATACTTTTCAAATAGCTTTGTGTACCAAAGTAAGTGGGCATTTTTGAATTCAGATTAGTGTATTTGTATTTTCTATGGACTATTAAATAGCATGCTTAAAAGTATTCCCTCAGAGAACCTTAAAGAATCTGGAATGAGTATGAAAGGTGAAAAGCTGTGAAAATTCTATTATCCTTATTGTTCATGTAAGCTGAGTAGCAGAAAACACATGCAGAGAAATACTGCGGTCCACATAGGTTATATATATATATATATATTATATATATATAATATATATATTATTATTATATATATATTATATTATATTATTATATTATATATATATTTTATATATATATATATAATGTGTGTGTGTGTGCATACAAAAAATTCACCTTCTCTTAAACTGTAAGACAATTTAAAAAGAAGCTTGATGAAGTAAAATCTGGTTATTAAAGAATACAAGGAAGATAGTTTTCTCTGATCTGAGAAAACATGAGGGTTTAGTTTTGTTGTTTGTTTTATTTTAAACAAGAACCTGCTAAATGCACAGGGCACGTGTTTACAGATAGCATGTGAAAGAGCAGCAGCTGCAGTGTTTGCTGGCTGAGTCAGACCAAGTTACAGTTACAGAAGTGTGAGAGTTTAAACCTCTGAGGCTCCTCTTGCCTTGCTGCCGTTCTTCACCACTCGTTTCAAGTCTCCCGGAGGCCTGCCCTGACTCACTACCGTGTGCTGAGGAGTGGAGCACTAATGTTTGTGACATCTTCTGATTGGGTTTGGAAGTTCATTTTAACACATTGCACAGGGGCAGCAGTGGCTCAAAAATAATGTGTGTCAAGGATTATTACTGCTGTACTGACTATGAATCTGTGCAAAGTCTTCCACATTTTACTTACAATGCCCCAATTAATGCTAGAAATATTTCTGTCAAAACCAGCTCTCAGATGTCACGGTGTTTTTCTATTCTGTTCATTCTTAACTACCTCCATATTCTTGTCTAGAGTTGAGAGTGAAGGCATTTTTTTGCCTTCCTGTTATTTATCATTTGAAAATGATAATAAAAAATAATGTACAGAGAGCATATGGAAATTTTATCTAATTGTATACAATTACCTTTTAATTGTCAAATACTATGAATTTATAAAGCAATCAAAGTAATTTTTCAGAAGAATTTGTCCCTAACTCTAGGCATTAATATGTTAGGTGCTGGTTTCTATCATCACGTATGACTTAATATTAAAAAACAGTTAGTTTGACTAACTTTCTAATCACATACATTTCTTTCTATCATCTTCCATCTTGCAGAATATTGAAAGCTACTAGAATGGACATTATATCTTCTGTCTTTATCCATGGTATGTCTCTTAAATAAAATTTTTAAAATGTTACAAATGGCTAAGGAATAGACTCTACCTATCTATCCACGGGTGGACTGCACTAATCTGCACCAATCCTTTCAATTCTGTAGTGTTTTTTGACTTCAAGACTTTTTCTCTTTTGATTACACAATAGCTCAGTCTGTAAAGAAAAGTTGGAGAGAATCTTCTCATTAGCCTCTTTTATTCTTGCAGTTAGCTCTGGTTGATCATCGGTCATAGCATTTTGGGGAATCAAATCTCTGTAAGCTGAGGAGTAGCTGGAACGCAGATATCACTTCTCTGAGTGCTCTGGTCATTAAGGTATTTTGCAAAAAGCCATTCATCAGGTCTGGGGCTGGAGCCTCAAAGCAGAACCATACCTGAACTTTTGTGATGGGCCAAAGTTCAGACACACCTGATTGTGACTAACCCTAGCCAGCCTGGGTTTTTTGATCTCTCTTCTGAGTAGTTTCACTCTGTCGATTGTAGAACATTTTTGGTACCAAGGTACACATTCTGGATCTCTTGAGTGAGGTCAGTTGCCTACCTGCTTTTTGGAGATCTTTAAGTGCTAATGTAATGTCGTAACATTAAGTCATTGCCATCTGGATTAATCAAGCTCTTATTGGTTATAGCAGGTGTGTCAAGAAACCACTGAAATACCACATACTTCCTTTTCATGTAATACTAATTTGTCCCTTCTCTTGTGGAGCCCAGGTATTTAATAACTGGCTACAATGATAGGAAATTTGACAGAACTATGCCAGGAATTTACTCAGTGTATGGCTTCATGTGGAAATGAAAAGAGGAGTATGGGGTGAAGCACCCTTAATGGCTGTAGAAGGTCTGATTCTTTTTTGCTCCCTGTTGGAATTACAGGTCATTATTTTCCTGCTTTCTTTTAGCATTGAGGGAATAGTGACACATACCTGAATTTATCCTTTAACTCTCAATCACATTCTCTCCAAATGTAACAATTCCCTTCTGATCTTTGTTGTTACTAAAATTGTTATATGTGTCTGCCCTTATGTGTGCCTTATGGTCCCTCACTTAAGCTGCATGTCTAAAACCAGCTTGCAAATATGTGTTTGCGTTAACAGATAAATGTCACCTGCATTCTTCTCAACAAAGTCAAAATCAGTGAGCTATAAGGCAAACAATTCAAATGCTACTGAGCCACGGGGGAAGTTGGCTACCCACAGGTATGGCAGGGTAATTATCTATCTGTTCACAATCTGTCCACAGCTTGAAATTGAGTTAATTTTATTTACTCTTTCAAAGAAAAATTGAAGCCCCAAGAATAGATGATTGTCATAAACTTGTCCAAAAAAATTAAAGTTAAGACCCTGTTTCAGAGTCCTCTATCTTTATTATGCAGTATACTTCTCTGCATCTCATTAGGGTATGACCACATATATTTGCAAGAGAAATAACCTGTGTACAGAGGCATCAACCTGATCACTGGAACTTGTCTTTTCTTTTAAGAGCTCCACCTAAAGATATTTTGATAGAGCTAAATAGGTGGAATGAAAGGAATAAAGGTATCTTGTGTTTGCGGTTGTGTTTAGGACAATGTTTGCCTGGTACTTCTGGGGAGAATTTTTTTGTTTTGTTTTGTTTTGCTCTGAGAATATTTCTGGTGCCTCATGGTAGATGTCAAGTCTCATTTGATTCATTATAAGGTATCTCCTTGCCTTCACTATCAGGAGTCTTCTGACAGAAGAAGATATATTGTCCCAGATATTGTAATGCATTGGCAGTAGTTAGAGTACCTAAATTGCCTCTCCTTTTTTGTTCCTGTTATCTGTGTTTTCTCCTGTTGCACAATGAAAAGATGCATCCAACAAGCTAAGCAAAATGAAGGGGTTGTTCCTTATATTACTTTGTCACTCTAGGACTTGTGCTTGCCACACAAGTGATATTCCTTAAGCTTCCTTGGATTCTATCCTCCAAAATTTTCATCATGCCCTTAGACCTATGTAATTCTGCTTCTACTTAGCTATTGTCATCAACATATATTTGGCCATTTCACCTGTTTTACTGATGAATTCAGCCTTCATGCCACAGTTTACCACTGTTACGGAATACTTTTGGCTTGGCAAAGCATTAGCATCTCTGCACTTACAGTGAGATACCTACAAGAAATCTCTCTGTGGAGGGGAAGCTGAATGTTGTTTTTGTACAAGGCTAACACTTAAACTTTATGTAGTTAGATCTCTGCAAAAATTGATATTGTTTTGATTTGCAGATTATTTTTAGGGAAGAAAGCAAGATGCAAAATATTGTGTAATCACATCTAAACATATATTAAGTCTGTAAGACACACACACACAAACACAGACACACATCTGCATTTCAACTTTGTTGCTTAACTGTTAATCATTACCAGGAATGTTTTCTTTCTGAATAAAATTCTGTCACTTGTTCCCCCTGCTCTGGCCAATCTTATTTTGGCATCCATCCCCATTCATAGCAAACATTTCCTTTTGCCTACCCTTCCTGGAGGCTGATATGCAGATGATGGCAAGCTCTAAGGGGGTAGGGAGAATGTTATCTGCCCAACGCTATCAATCTCTTTACTCTTTAGTCTTTCAGATCTTGTTCTCCTTTTTTACTAATTATTGCCTTTGAACATTTCTAAAGACTTACTGTGCTTATGTTCCTTGTCTTGGATTGTAAATAATTTTGAGCAAATATTTGTGGGTTTCTTGCTTTCTATTCCATTTATCCCTTTTAGGTAAAACTCTAACATAGAAAATATCTCTAAGGCTTCCAACAAGGTTTGCAAGTTCTAAATGTCAGTTGCTTTCATTCCCTTTTTTTTTTTTTTTTTTTTTTTTTTTTAAATGGGGCATTTCTGTTCCAAATAGACTGTCATTACAGAAGTAACTTTAATGCTTCATAAAGCACAAATCCTCTTTGACTTCTCTGCGTGGTCTCCAATATCAAACGTTTCCTTTCTTGTACTTTTGTCCCCAAAAGGTCTTTAAGAATGAGACCTGTCTGGATCCCACATGAATTTCTTTTTTTCAACACCCAGAGTTGGTTAATAACCTGGTCAAGTCTTTCTTTTGTGACTACTGTTTATTTGCTCCCATATATTCTATATATTGATGGGAACCTCAATATAATTCAGGCTGTGCAGCATCTGATTGTAACAGATTGGTTTTCACTCCCAGAAAGCAGCACATCAAAGCCGACACAGATCAATAATACTTTCCCCTTCCTATCCGTGGATAGTGTTGCAGGTTTCTGTTCTACAGCCATAAGAAAATGCCTACAAAAATCCAGATAGTGATCACTAAGTAGCAAATACAGAATCAAATAACTGGCACAGTACCTTGCACATGAAGTACCACTTGAAGAGCAAGTTGTTGGTTCTTAGTAAAAGAAACTTGAAGTGTGTATCTTTAAGAGCCTTTTTCCCCCCCTTTTCATTTCTTCCCTTTTACTTGGGCTCCTTCACACAGTGCTATTCTCCCTTTTTATACAGTAGCTCTGATAGTGAATGCTTCCAGTCCCATCTAGTCATCACAGGATGCAAACATTAAATGAAAACTTTTTCAATTAAATTTTACATTGGTTGATCAGCCAGAAGTGGGAAATATTTAGGTGAATGTGAGTAGTTGGTATCTGGATGGCAATTAGTGTCAACTTCCAATACCCTGAGGCAGGGACTCGAATATTTCACCTGTGGAGGAGGGGGTCAGGGCTTTTTCATCCATTCTTTTCTTTGCCTTTTAATTCCCTAACTCCCATAATCTGGCAATGTATTATGCAGCGCAGACCAGGAAGGTGGGCTGCAGTAAATGCTGCTTTATGGATCAAGCAGTAGGAAGTGCTATACTCTTCCCCCCAGAGACTGAAAGCTTTACATCAATCAGCATACTGACAATGACTGCTTTTGAACTTACCTGTAGTATAGCAGTGTGGAAAATCATTATCCAGCATTCAATTTTTTAAAGAACACACATAATTTGAACACTGAAGCACTGTACGGCCATTTTGTCTGACTCTGAGCACCTTTTTGATTGATCGCCTCTCTCTGTGCCACAAGGAGGAGACAGGATGTATTCTTTGCCTTTTGCGTATAGTGCCCAAGTAATCTCACATGCTATAATGAAGCGTGAGGAAATTTATGCCATCAACACTGGTGTAAATTTAAATACAGCACAAAATGTTCCAAATCTTGTTAGGCACGAAATTTGAAGTGAATTTGAGTATCCTGTGCCACACAAACTCAATGGGTGGCAAATACTAAATGCTGTGCTGTGGTATGAATTTAAATCTTAATTTTGTTTTGCTGTGAATGATGTGATGAGATATGGTCTTGAGAATGGTGTAAGGGTACAAATATGGAACTTAGCCCCTATTAATCAGGAGTTTTCACAGTACATATTTAGTTGCAGATCCAAGAATGTGCTCTATGTCTGAACTCATTTCACTACAGGATCAAGACTGTCATAAATAGAATCAACAGCATAGAGAGCTCTGTTTAGCCTTGGATTCTTCATTTGAAATAACTAGTGCATGGACTTAAAACAATGGCAAGAATCCAAAGGCAATTACACACTTTTCTGATGAGGGAAAACCCAGCTTCAATCTTCATAGCAAGTAGGCAGCTTCATCTTCTTTGAAAAACAGATTATTCCACATCTACTCTTTAGAATAGATTCTCTCTTGCTAGTCACTGGATCTGTATTCTGGATAATGGGAGTGCTGGGTGTAATCACTCTTGGTCCTCATGCAGACCAAGGGAAAAAAAATCTTAATTTCATATCTTCTTTTCAGGAATAGTAATTTAATTTCCTCTTCTATTTGCTCTATATTGTTCAACTTCTCTATATTTCCCTAGTTAATTCAGTACTCATGTCCTGAAAAGTTTGACTCTTTATTGGTGGTCTTGAATATTCAACAGAGAAGAAATGCTAATGCTTACAAATTGAAAAATTAAAGACAACCTGGAAGCATTTTTCTTTATTAACTTCATTTATTTTTGTGGTTGGAGTTAATGGGTTTTTTTACAAAAATCTCACTCTCATCAAAGTCCAAGACTATGCCATCTTCTTAGTATTTTGTGTATCTCTGATCTAAAGATTTAAACAAGCCATTAGTTCTGAGACGAATCTTCTAGTGGCAAAACTTCTACTGGCAAATCTTCTAGTGGTCTGCATTGTTCTTTGAACTTCACCTAGGCAACTGTTCAGATCAAACTGCAAAGCCTACCTCATTACTGATACTTGCTCTACTCACCCCGTAATTATTTTGTGGTTCTGCTAGAAATAAGAGGACCGAGGGAAAAAACTGAAAAGAAAGGAAAGAAAGGTTGAAATATTTCAGGGCAGTGAGTTGTGAATCATTTTGTATCTTAGAAGGTATTTTTTGCAAGGTTTTGCATTCAATCCTACAGAAGTTAAGCTTCACAGATTAAGATTTCCCCAATTCAGAAGAGGCTCCTGAAGGAACCAGTTCCATATAGTCCTGCAAGCACCCTTAAAGGTCTACTACTCAGTGACCCTTCTTTTGACTGAGGAGACCTGGAAATTGCTATTTTGCAGTTGTCTGTCAACATTGTTTTGTGTTTCAGCCAGAAGGCATCATCCCAGAGTGACAATAGACTTTGTCTATTTGAAGTCTTCTTCTTTTGTCTTCTTTGAAGTCAGTGGCAGCACTGTCTGCCTAAGGATTGCAAGATTTTGCATTCCCAAAGTCTGTGAGCATTACTGAGTTTAACTGTCTTTATTGCATTAGATCAAAACTCTGATCAAATGTAAAGTGCCAAAAAATATCAGATATGCTTTCTACATACTATAGAAGACTCCTGGTTGACGTGTAAAAGTTAGGTCTTACCTCTTTCTGTTCTCATGGTAATGCTTTTACCCCAGAGCTGAATGTGTGCATAGCTGACATCAGTATGTATCCTCTTCTGTCTTAACCTAACAGAATAATGACAATGATTTTAGTTAGCGATTTTCACTTTGTACTCTGTAATGCTGAGAGACTAAAATAACAGAAACTTGTTAACAAATGCCTTTCTCTAAAATGTCAGACATGATTCTTCCCACCTCGTTTTGCTGGGAAGAACACCAACTTTTTCCAAGGCATTTGTATTCTATGTGTGTTGCTCTGTAGTTTGATATTGTTTGGCTTCATGTGAATGTGTGAGCACTGAAGATGTAGGAAACAGAAACAAGACTATTCTGCTTTCAACCTTCTTTCTTTTTAGTATATGAAGCAGGACATCTAATTGTTTCTTGAATGACCTCCAAGGTCTTTGTGGAATGAGATTGTTGTCTTCGGTGTACAGAAGAGCATCCACACTCTATTCATTTATTGTAACTTAATTATAGGATGCATGTAATAATTTGGAGACAGTCAATGAATTTGCCTCTCATGCAAGTCATCACGGGACTCTGGGAAATAGATGCACATGTTCATTTATTGTAAAATACACAGATTAATTATTTCACCTGATATCTGTACTTGTAAACTGCCAGCTGAAGCTGAGGATGACAATGAGCTATGGATGACATATATTAGGTATGGTCTACCACTCTACTGAAGGCATTGGATATTATGTGAGTGGAAGCAGTGTAGAATGCTTAGAATTAAACCCATTTTATGCTAGACAGTTATTGTGTTCCCCTTTTCCATGCTACATCAAACCATTTTTTTGAAGATGCATTTGTTCACAAATGCCAACATATACACTACAGCATTCCTCCGCTGCTCCTCCCTTTAATCATAGTTTAGTGAGATTAAAGAGATATGTTTGTGTCTTTAGAGTAGTTTAATTTCATTTCATAACTATGTATTCTCTCACTTGTTATTTTCTGTAAAAGCCATGATTGGCTCCACATTTTTCTGAACTATTAGTAATGTAATCTTGCTCCACTAGAAGCAGTCAGGAATGTATCACTGCTTTTAACAGGTGCTGTCTTGCCTCCATGTAAAATGACTGCGTTATGGAGCAGTAGGTGGTCTGCTGAAGAGCCCTTTTGCTTCCAAGTATTTGTAATGCTTGAAGGTTGGGCTTGTTGTTAGTTTTTAACAGTTGTTTTATTTTGAATTGTGTAAGAACTGTATATGGTTTATATATTATTTAGTCTGCAAAGAGTATTAAATTTAAGTATCTCTTTAGTGTCTCTTTAAATGCAATTTGATTACTTTTGAAAACTCAAAGTAATATTTAATAACTGTTAGTTTTCTTTTAGAGAGTTCTTACCAAGGAAACAGGAGTTCTTACAGCTACATGGGATAATTAACTTGAAGCTTGTCTGTCTCTTGGGGGACATCAGATATGTAAATGAGAAACTTAAGTCTGAACAAGACATGCCAGGGAATCACTAAAAGTTTTATTACACTGAAGCATTGGTATTAAAATCCTAAACATTATAATATACTATTATAAACCACTGCATTTTAAAAAGCAAATATGTGTGGGGATTTTATTAAAATTTGCAATATGAAATCACAGCAGTATGTAGATTTCAGTTTTTTAAGAGATTCAGTGAAATTTTGAAACCTTCAGTAGAAATCATGGACTGTTATAGAAAAATTACATATTACAATAATACTTTCTTTCAGTATCAAAATTATAAAGGAATAAATTTGTATAACTAGGAATATTCCCTGTCCCCAATTCCAGAACTGAAGCTGATTGTACTTCAATCTATCACATGCCATACTGAGAGTTATCCAGGTAAGGAAACTTACCACACTATTGCACTGCTGAGAACAAAACTAAGGCTAATGTTAAGAAGATTTTTTTTTTTGTGCCCTTTCAAAAATTTCTTAATAATTACCGAACCAATTAAACATGCATCCAACCAAAACATAAGGAACTTCACTGATAAAACTTTGCACAAAACCACTTTTCACTAGAACCTGTTAGTGTTCCTATTAACAATGTCATCAGTGTCAGTGTCAGCGGCTAAGTGGATATAAAGATCACCTGGCCTTCCAACTCTTCAGGGGTGGCCCCTTTTTGGACTAAAGACACATCTGGCATAGAGAACTTCTATATTATCGTTGTAACTATGAATCCTTTCTGGAATAGAGAGCATCCACTTTAATTGACTTGAATGTAATGTCTCTTGTATATGCAATTCATAAAAAACACATATTCAAGATTTTAGGTAGATTTTTGCATACCAATAAGTTGTTTTCTTATTGGTTACCTGCTTGAAATATGTGTCTGCAATGCAAGTGTGTAATGCAAGAATATAAATAATATTATTTCTTTAGCAGGCCTTAGTGATAGTCTGCAACTCTTATTTGAGCTAAGCCCAATGCAGGAGGAAAGCAAATGTTCTAGTAGAGAACTCATCACTCTGATCTACTGATCAAACACCACTGTTTAAATCAGCAACAGATGAAAGATTCAAAGCTAAATTAAATGAAATTGAAAAAAATAAAACTTCCCAGTTTTTATGTATTGAATTTGTTTTCATCTCATTCTGTTTTCCTATCAGATATTACCTGCATTCAGATCAAAGTGACAATGTCTGGCTTTTTGCAGACATTTTGATTTTGAATGAAGGTTTAAATTTTATTAATTTTTTTAATGTGCTATTTTTCACATTTTTCCTAATTTTATTATTTTTTTTCCTGTTTGTTGTTATTTAATCCAATGAATGGAGTTCAATAAGATATAAGATGTTAATTTCATGTACTAGAGACCTGTTCGGAGCTCTTCATCTTCAACTGCATTTAAATTCAGAGGGAAGAAAGAAATTATGACATGTTTGACCGTTCTAGTTTGGACTGAGATTTGCAGATAAGAGCATATTACTAATTTGAAGTGTCACTTTCTGACTAGCTCTCTAACATTTGTATTCTAGAATTATTCTGGAAACATTAGGTTCCATTTGTGGAAATTATGTGTCATGAATTTCAGAACTCTTGAAGTAAAACATACAGTGGTAGTTTATAAATTGTTTCTAATATTGGTTAATTCCAGTCATGATCTGTATAAAATGTGCACAAATTTTGCAGGTTGTGTGAATTTTGCCAGTGGAAATCAAGAAAGAAAGAAAAACTATTTGATGCATGAAAATGTACATACTAAAAATAGACTTGTATACAGTTGAAATGCAAAATGCAAGAGTCATCACATGTATCATTCATTTAATCTTGTATTCAATTAATTTACAGCAACTTTCTTCAAACATGAAGAATGTTGTAGCAATTAAAATAGAAATTGACTCAAGCAACCCATTTATTTTTTAAGCATCTCACTTTTAAAATTGTCAATGAAAAATATTATTAAAGTAAAATGTTAAATACATGAATATTAATAATATTAATAATAAACTAAGAAAAATCAAATGCCAGGCTATATATTAATTTTATAAACTTACTGGTATTCCGTAAAATATATTTATGATACATATTTTCAATCACTTAAGCTGTTCTAATGTAGTGTGACTTAACTGAATATGTTCTTTAAATTTGGTTTTAAAGCTTGTTATTTTTCTTTTTTTTTTTTTTTTTTTTTTTTGTGAGAACACACTACCTTTGATTTAATTTTTTTGACACTGTGCCCACTGCACAGTAGAAAAAAATAAAGTGTAATTGTAGTTTTGTCCTTAACAGCACAGGACAAATAAATGTCAAAATCAAATGGCGGTATCCCCCAAGGGAAAACATACTTCAGTTATGAAATATTCTTCCCCAGCTCCCATTACTATTCCCATGAACACCTAGGTGAAGCTGCCTCAGGACCTAATCAGATACTGATCATTTGCATATAATAAAAAATCATGCAAAGATGTTTTAGCGCATTCGCAGAAAAAGTGCATAATATATCTTTAAAAGGTTCTGTATTAAAAACTGGTGCTGCTGTGGCTCTGGATGAATGGTTTGAATGGGACAGGCCTGGTGAGAAACGAATATCTGCTTATATTGTTGGTGTCTTGTCAGCTTAGCACCACATTTAATAAATCTGTTTGGAGGTGGCATGGTGCTGTTTTTGATATATATCTTAAAAAGGAGGTGGTATTGATAAAATTTCAGACTGTCTCAGGAACAATAGTAATAAAAATTATATATAAAAAAGTCATTAAGGCAGTTTGAAAAAATGAGATGGTTTTAGGAAAAAGGTTCTCCTTAGGATTTATTAGCACTCTAATTACATTATTACTCAGAGCAAGTGAAACCCATCACTGCTGGTTTATAAATATATTGTGATAGCCTTTGTAATATAAAATCCTGAACAGCTTGCAATTGTGAATTGTCCTCAGCTACTGTTATATTCAAGAGACATGATAATTCCTGAAGTTGAATGGAACCTTTTAAGGTTATCAGAAAACTGTGAAGTGGTGTGATAACTAACTAGTTTGGATTTCAGTTCACATTTATTTTTATTAGGAAAATAAATGTTGAGAAATGTTGTGGGCCAAATAAAAGCATAATAGACATAAACAGACAGATGTATAGACAGACAGACAATCCTTTCTCGTCATAACAATTTTTAGATTATTTTCTTATAAGAATACAGGCTGAAAGGGAGGGTAAGGAAACTTTTTGAAGTGGTGGAACCACCTTTTTCTCTTTGTCAACTAAGCAATTATTTACTTTCAAGCAGTTTTGTTTTGAATTTTAATTTGGTTTTCTGCAGAAATAGATACAAATTTAAAAGAGATATTTTAAATTATTTCAAAATATTACAACAAGTACCTTGTGATGATACTTAGAGAGAAATTTGAAAGCTCTTTTTTCTGTCTTAGTTTTCATTGAATTTTTGGGGGTTTTGAAAATTATTTTAATATCTTAAATGCCATCATTTTCCTAGGACATGTAATTTCTTTTCTGCCCAGACCTAATTCTGAAATTAAGTAATTCTTAAAATTGCATCTGCCTGCACATTTTACCCTTGAAAATTTTTTGTGTGAATGGTTTGATTGGTAGAGTCTGAGTAAATGTATAGGAGAAAAGGTTAATTCTCCTCCCACAAAACCACAAGCTTTGTGTGGTGGGGCCTCTGGAAAGGATGAGATGGGAGCATGCTGTACTGAGATGAAGAAGTGAGTCTATAATCTGTCAGTTCTTCTGGGAATCTAATTGTATTCCCTCTCCCCTTCTTGTGTCCTATGTGCTGTTCTCAGGTGAGCAATAATATGACTTTACTGAAGAGGCTGCTGAGGAGCTCTTCTGAGAGTCAGCTAAACCAGACAGTCCAACTCCTGTCAAGCATTTTGCACAGTGTTTATACACTTGCTCCTCATTCTTTACCCCTCTGCTCCCAAGCTGTATCTATCTGAAATACAGATACAGAAACATATGGAGACTTGGATCTAATAAAGTTTTGCCATGGTTTCTCCTGCCTGTTAGTACCACTTCTGGTACTAACCGAGCGGAAAGCCTCATCTCCCTGGCTTGCCACTCACTGTACTGACAGGATGCCAGTGCATCCAAAGAAAAAGACAGAGAGAAAGTTGTGAGAAGAAAAGATGTGGGAGAAGGTCCAGCAACCCTAGCTTTCTGCACCCAGGTGTCTCCTGTGGAAGTGCAAAGACTATCATAAGAATGGTTCTCTGTCAGCACACGACAGTGCCAGGAAGAGTGAAGGAGGATACCAAAGCAGGATATTAATTGTAGTTAAATGAATGAAGGGGCATGCACAGAAAAATCATGTGCCTTAGCTTTTCAAGGCTGCATGGCCATGTCCAGTCATGTTACAGCAAGGCAAGAAACATCTGCATTCTGTTTCACCCTCTAGTTTTGCCCCAGGAAGATCTAGGTGAGCTAAGTAGTTAGGCACCCTTCTTAAGGTTCCTCCAGTAGTTTTCCAGCCAGGAAAGAACAGAAGGGAAGAGCTGGCTGATAGCAATACAACAGGCAAGTACACAGCCCATGAAACAACCCTTACTTTCCACCCAGCTTTTCGTACACATATGCACAGTATTACTCAACCAAATCAAAGACACACCTACTTTTGTGTTTTTAGTTGTGTTCAAGAGCAAATTTCCTGATAACCCTCTTTTACTGAGCTTTCATTGACTTTGCAGGGTATCTCAGGGACCACAGATCTCTATTCTTTTGAGATGAACAATGCTGGAACTGATGTTGTCCTGTTCACATGATAGTAAGCATCCAGGCTCTGGGACCCCATTACAGCCAGCTAGAATAAAAACTCCAAACCACATAGAATTTGATGTTGATTCCACATATCAGTGGTGTCATTCCACAAATCCACCCTTGCCAATTTGTGCACTCCTTCTGCAGGTACAACTGAAATTATCTTTGCTTTTGAATGAACTTATCCATCCTACTGTTTCAGATGGCTGTGTATTGAAAATACGACAGAAATAGCCAATTTCAACCAACACCATTTTTAAAAAAATAGGTTAGATTCAGTGAACATTCTTAAAAGAAGATACAATTAAAATCAGATATTTTAAACTGATTTTCTTATCTAAACTATTTTAAGTTTCTTATTTCGAGATGTAAATTTATGGCTACCATTTGTCCTCATTCTGCTATTTCCTAATTCTGTCATTCTTTTAGCTTTTTAAAATGTATAATTCATTACTTATTTCCTTGTCATGCATCACATAAACACAAGCATTTCCTCAATTTTTTTTTCCGTCTTGTGTCTCTTCTGCTTCCCACTATGATTTATGAGGGCTAAATTCCCACTTTCTTCCTTGTGTATTTGAATGTTCACCTAAACACATATTGTTAAGTTTTAAAGACACATAATTATGTTTTAATATCAACATTGGGGTAGCTTAATAAGAGAAGTAGTGTTGTCACCTTCCCAAGCTCAGTTTTCCATCTGTTTCCAGCCTTAGGCATTGCATCCATTTACAGTCTGTTAGCAATTGCAGGTTTACTTCACAACTATAAAAATAAAGAAATAATATTTTTATTTTCATGGAAAAGATTTTATTTGAAAGTTTAGAATATGGAGAATTTCAGTGTAACATATGGGCTACAGATTATATGAAGTAAGTCAATTTGGCCTATTGCCTTAAAGTTCAACTGGTCCTTTGACACCATTACGGCACAAGCAGTGGTGTAAATCAGAAAATTTGCATGCAGTTGAGTCAACATCTGTATTGTATGTTAAATGAGAAATATAAAATTTGATTATTTGCTTTTAAGGGCACAATCTTCTCCACTGAAAGGGTGACCAGGCATTGGAACAAGCTCCTCAGGGGAGTGGTGAAATCAGCATCCCTGGAAGTGTTCAAGAAACATCTAGATGTGGCACCTGGGGACATGGCTTTGTGGTGAGATTGAAGTGTTAGGTTAACAGTTGAACTTGGTGATCTTGTAGGTCTTTTCCAACCCTAAAAATCATTATGTTATTATGATTTATTTAGTTGCAGAATGGGATAGATAGGTATATAGGTATAAATGTAGGTAGCTAGATAGGTAGGTAAGTAGATAGATAGATAGATAGATAGATAGATAGATAGATAGATAGATGGATGAAAACCTTGCTCCTGAAAAGGAGCACATTCTGAATATGCATGGCTATCAACACAGTCTAAAGACTGATGTAAAGTAATTCAACTGCTGCTGATGTAAAGTAATTCAGCTGCTAAACCATAAAAAAGTACTGGAGGCAGGATTGCATAGGTGATTATATTGTCTTTGTTTCTTCCAACTTACAGCTACCAGAAATTTTCTGATTTTCTTGCTGTTGATCTGGGTGAAGGAGGGTTACATTTGCTGTTGTTGCTGAGAAGACATGTATAACTTGCAGGAAAGTTAAAGCTTGCTTGGAGGAGACACCATGCCTTAACCCACTTGGAGGATTTATCTGTAGGTAGGTAAGCAACAGATTGTCTGAAACTTTCAACCTTCTATTTTTTGGCTCCTCTAGCCATATTTTCACTACAGGGAAAAAGTGAGATACTTTTGTGGCTTGTTTTACAATGAAGACAGCGTGACTGTGAAAACAGAAGCATCCCTCTTCCGTGGTTCTGGAGGCACAGCTGAACTGAGTGGGGACTGTCTTGATTCACAGCAACAGCACATGTATGGGACACAGGCTAGCTTCACTATTTGCCCAGCTTCTGCTTACATGGATGTTCCCTCACTGTAGACTGCAAAGTCACATATATAGTCACACTAGAAAAGATCTAGTACTGTAAGTGAATATACTCAAATCCAAGATTAATTCAGTTCTACGGGGTGAGTTCTCTTTCCTGAAGGGTATTTATATGCTACATAATTATTTCCTTTAATTCCATTTCTAATGAGAGGAACATTGGAGGGGCAGATTTTCTGATGTTGCAGATGGTCTTTTTTTTCCTTGGCCTCTGTGGACCAGCAACAGTGAAAACTTGCTGAAAACTGTCCCTGATTAATGAGCACATAATCTTGGTTGTGGTGATGCCAACTCTCTGTACTCCTGCCCTGTAGGATTGATTTCAGAGCTAATCCTTGCACCTGTGTGGGCCAGCGGCCTCACACGCTCATTAGTTCCAGTGTGGGCAGGGCTGCCCAGCTGTGGAGGAGGGTCAGGACTTTCCCTGCAAGCTTAGTGCCGTTTGCTTGCAGTGAGTCACCACCGACCCTTCAGTCATGTTCATTATGCTTTGACAACCAGTATCCTTGTTCCTATCTCCTCTACTTAAGAGGCACATAAAACCAATCCTTTTCTATTTTGTAATGTTTATGAAATATTTCCATAAACAAAGAATGTGTTGGAAAAACAGGTACAAGTTGTCTGACTTTATCATGTGCAGGCACATTTCTCAGTGGTATTGCTGTAAGGAGTTGACAAAGGCAAATTTATTGAAAGTTTCATATATAAATTCTAGGTCATTTCTTTACATGAGTAGAGACTATGTGGTTCTCGTCCTCCTGAAAAATCCATTTTTTTCTGAAAGCTTCCTTTGTGCTAGATGACGTAGAGATTAAAAACACTAGCTGCTTTATTCAAAACATGTTTGACTTAAATTACAATAAATTACTTTGCAGCCAGACATCTGAAAGCCATGTGCTAAATAAACCGTACATTATGTTAAAATTCCCCTGAAGTTGTAGGAATATGAGAGGCAAAGAAGAAGAAGATGATTTTGGCAGCTGTAGTCAATACACTGAGGCTGAACTGAGCTTTGCTTACATGGTCCTTCTAAGAAGAAAGACATATGTCTTCAATGTGACTCGAGTATATTGCAAACACAAGCTGATACAGAGGTCATTGCTGTTGGCAGATGTTACTACAGAACAAGGCACTGGTTCCAGACAGGGAGCTAGAGTCTACCTACCACAATATGCATATATGTTCTGGTACATTTTAAACTCATTTAACTGCTGAGCTTTAGTGATTCCTCTGGCAACTCCACAGAACATTGCTCGAAGTAGCAAATAACAGAGTCACTGCACCCATTTTGCTCCCGTGAATTCTCTTAAAAGCACTTTGCAGAAATTTGCAAAGGTATAGGGCAAGGCTGCTACTGTTGGAACAAAAAGCTGGCATCATCAAATAGAAATGCACTTCTTTTGTTAACTTCCTAGTTGATTATTATTTATATTAATTTAATTAATATGCCTGATATTTGCAACTGTATTATTCATCCAGGAAATAGAAAGCTTCTCCATCAGCCTGAGTGAAATGATTTTTACCATAGAAAATAATGCTGCCAGGTGGTGCACATGTTTAGAGAAACAAATATTACTATGGCAAATTATGCACAGAGTATTCTAATTTCTAAAAAGGGTCTAGGTTTTCAAGCACTTTACTTGAACAAGAAGATTTAATTTATTTGTTATTTTATGAAGCATTTTTATGTGTAGAAAAAGTGCTACTTGTTTGCACATGCTGGTTATGTGGCATTCTTACATGATTTCATGCTTTGCTGATGGAAAATTAGACCCTTGTGTATTATAAAAGAATAGAAGATCGCTATAGAATCAGGATGCGATTGCCTCAGGACATTCTGTTGACAGCTAGAAATATATACAGACAAAGCAATGTCACTGGATGCTAATGTGAACTATACAAGTTGATGAGTACTGTAAATCCCTGTAAAAAGAGAAGTCTATACCCTTTTATTTTGCAGGGTTTTGCCTTTAAAATTACCACTAATAACTCTTATGTAATTGTGTTACGTATAATCATTATTAAGATTTTGTAATTATGGACTTGATTAAGCACAAATATAGGTTTTTTATAATATATCTATATTCATGAAAAAATAATGTTTACTTGTTTACCAAGCCTTTACTTCACATTTAGTTAAAGCTATTATTAATTTAAGGGGGAAATTTGAGTATATAGGGAATGCCAGACTGATCCAGTATTGACTTAGAGAAGCACTGCTCAGTTTTGAAACTAAAGCAAAATACATCAAATTAGCCCCAGCATTACAGGAGCCTATCTGGCCTTTTGATGTTTTCTACATCATCCCCTATAATAAGCCCAGATGTTCCAAATAGATGAGATCTCGGTAAAAAAGCAGGAATTTGTTTCTACCAAGCCTAATTCCATGATTACCAATAGATTGCAATACTGTATCGTTACCGAAGTGTAAATATTTGGTTTGCTGCTTCCATTTTCTGAAAGACTCTCTTAACAACTCGGCTCAAGTCAAGCTGTTTTGATATTTTCTGCTTCTGTCCATCTTTCTTATTTGTTTAATCTTTAAAAAGAGAGCAGATGTGTAAGACTGCAACAACACAGTATCTACACAGAAATCTCTGTCTTCCCCAGCTATATTATCATGATAGCGCTTTGGACATCAAATATTTATCCTAATTACCATTCTGCTCTAATCTGAATATATTTTATAAGTCAGCAACAGAAGTCTTTTTTATTCTGAGAGAAGAAAAAGATATTTTGTTTTCAGATACATTCCTGGTGAGGCAGAATCACTCTGACTCTGACCCTGGGAACAAGTGGGCAGCAGCAGGGCCTAGCCATATATATTTCATTTGAATTGGCATCCTGAATTTACTTATATGTTTATTATTTGTTTGTCTAATTGTTCATTAATCTTATATTTGCTTACTAGGTAAGTATTTACTCATTCTAGCCATTTTATTCCAACTACCTTTGTTCCATATATGGAATTTAGAAAAAGGGCAATACCTTGAAGATCTGAAGTTGTCATATGTCTAGCACTTATATTGTCTTCTTTTCTTGTTAGGAAGTAATCATGGGACTAAAATCTGAAATGTATCAAAAGTCATATTTGTGTTTAGAAAAATTAAAGGCCAGCAAATTTTCATGAACCTAATTGGTTGGCATAATGTAGAAAAGAGCTGCAAAGTCACTGGAGGATAATAAGCAGGTTCTAGTAGGGCAAGCTTTACAAAGCAAAACTCAGATTTTTTTAAAAGGAGAACAAATTTTTATATTCTAAATTCTGTATTTAAGAAGTCTTTTACAGGCCTTCCTTGTGGCCAACTATTACAATCTCTAAGTAGTTTTTGGATAACAGACAAGAATTATTTTAGGAAAAAAGACCTTCAAGACAAGGAAAAGGAATGGAAGAATTTTTTTTCCATAAGAAAGGCTAGCAATGGTTCATGGATTAATTTGTGGTCCTGTATTATGTAATACAGTTATTAATAAATTACATTTGAAAATATATTATAAATGAACAGAAGATTACTATGGAATCAGGATGTGATTGCCTCAGGGGTAGAGTAAAGCAAGTAATCAAACTTTGCAGAACATTAATAAAGCTTGTGAGGAATTTCAAGAGGACTTATTTAAAGTAGGTAATAAGAAACACCATGACAAACAAAACTCAAAACATATTATTATTATTTTAGAAACCTTGAAAACTTTATGGGCAGTTCACGGAACTTATGTGCACAGTATATGATAGTTGTTAAAAAGGGAATTAATTAAATATTCATATATTAAGATGATGGAGAAAGAATTTAAAACTTTCTAGTGTCAAGATATGAAATGAATGTATGATTTCATAGAAGATACCCTGCAGGGTCATTGTTGTCCTTGTAGATATGTGGGGGAAAGCACCAAGGAACAAGAGTGGCATCTTAAAACTGTGCAATGGGAATTTAGGGTGTTTTGCTTCATGGAAGAGAAAAACAAAGAACAATTTAGGATCAGACAAAAGAAAAAGAAATGGTAATGATCTGTTCTTGCCTTGCAAAGCCAGAAGGATGGCCAAAATTGAAGGGCAATGAATCCAAATCTTGTAAATAGAAATATATCTTCACATACAGATTAAGCCAAGGAACTGGTGTCGGGAGGTCACAAGTTTCATGGAAATCCAGTACAGGGTGGAAATGTATCAAATTAAAAAATATATCCAGATAATCCTGAAAGAACTAAAAAAACCTTCCAGAACACAGAACCTCACTCATCGGAAAAGAATCCAATCTTGGAAAGAACATAAATTCCTCAGATTCAGATTTTGTACCAAATGCCAGCCATTAGGAATGCTGAGGCTGTTTTCCTGGGGACAGATGGTCTGCTTTCTGACTAGAATGGAGTTTCTTGCCCCACTTTCCGAGGAGGCATGTAGTGTTGAGAAGTGTCAAGGTAGCAGTTGCTACAATACATTAAGGGAATTTTGGCAAACTATTCTCTAGTAAGATATTTCGTGTGCCCCTGCTAAATCCTTTCTAGTTGGCGAGCCTTCCCTGGACTCCTCGGAGTAAAGCTGCTGCCCTGGCTGGCCATTACTAGCCCCTTCCAAGCCTACCTAACCCCAGCTGCTCTGGGCTCCAACTGCAGAGGAGCAGGGAAAATCTGGGGAAGTGTAGCCATAGTTACCAGTCCAGGGAATTAACAGATTTTAAATATGTTAATACCCACTGATGCTTTTATGCAAAAAGTACTGAAGAATTTTTTGGGCAAATGTATTCTAATAGCCAGTTCTCCCAAGATGGTAGTCACCTATCCATTGAAAGCTACTAGCATGTACCTCTTATGTTGTGTAATGCCAATATTTTCATCCCTCTATGGAAGGTCCTTGTTCCGGATAAGGACTTGAACAAATTGAATATGTAGAAATGTATTAATAAATAAATTTCACTGGTACTGCATTTATTTTATGTAGTACTTCATTAATACAAATGATGTTTCTTCCCACCTCCTGATTTTCCTTCTTCATTCCGTCCTGTCTATATGATGTTGTAATTCATCAACACAAGCTTCATGATACTGTTATGAATAATTTACTGAGCTATGGAACCAAGATACTTTATACCATACACAATAGTTCTATATTAAAACACTTACAATCCATAAGTAAAACTCAAATTAGACAGCAGGACAATTAAAATCAACTTTACATACCTAAGCATCGTATAAACTTTTCTATAGCCTCAAATAAACTGGAAACCCCTAAACAACATTGCTCCAAATTAGTCTGATTCAGGTTGGTATCCCTTGCACTCAGGTTCCTATTTAATTAAAGTACATTTAATATAAAATGTGGAGTAAGAGTTTGGAAGCAAAATTTTCTTTTCTGAACATGTATTGACAGAAGTCAGTATCTATATGTTACTACCTCTAGTGTTAGAAAATGCTAGGAATGGTTTTAGGAACCATCAGACAGTAATTTTACTAGGTGCAATATTTAAAATAACAGCTATAAGGACAAAGCAGCAAAAATTGATTTCTCCTTTATGTTTTAACATCTCACTCTTTCCATTTAATTATAATGAAGTGAGTAGCCACAACTCTCATGTTTAGCCCATCCTGCTTCCAAAGTTTTTTGTGAAATCACTTCAAATTTATTATATAAAAAGTGTCATCTGAAAAAATTGTAAAATTGGCCAAAAATTACTAGCTTAATATTATCTTGTGGCATCCATACTTGTTATTTAATTGTTTTCTGTTATGTCTTTAAAATTAGCTTGTAATTAGTATATTTGTTTTTTTGAAAGACTAGGTCCTTTCTTTGTTATAAGTCTATGGATCTCTAAGGAAATGGCTGAGAAACAAATATTTTTATTTAATTTCCCTTTTTTGGGAATAACCTTAATATAATATATATATATACATATATTTATATAACATATTTTAATATATAATACTTCTAACATACCATTCTGCATTGAGAAACAAATTTCTAGTTGAAAGACAAACTAGTAACATTTCAGAGAGAAAAAAAATGAAAATATTGTACCACTATGTGATTAAAATGTAAAGGCAAAATAGTAGAGTTCAAACAGTTGTTGAAAGAAGCAAAATTTTATGAATCTTTGTGTAGTGAGAGCTCTGTGTCAAAGCAAATATTGGAAGATAGAAGGCTTGTGGAATTTTTGCTTTTCATCCAGGATACTGACAGTATTTCTAGCCCTGCCTCTTAAATCTGGAAGATGTGGTGATAATGATCTATTTAAATTAAACACTTGAATTTGTGACTTGCTCATGTTAGGTGAAAAGTTACCTATATTCATAAATGGCCCAGGGCCAAATTCAGCCCATACATATGCCCCTTTCCAGACCACTGAATGCCTCTAAAATCAGAACATGGCCATCACACTTGATAAATTGTAAATGGATGCAAACCTTCATTTTTCTGTGTTCAGTTATGCATTCTTAAACCACAAAATGAGCCGAGTACTGGACAGAGCATACACCCCTGGAGCCACTCAGAAGACATATGGCATAATCCAAGGCAGGTGTTTGTAAATCCAAAAGATCACATTAGACCCCTTAGGCTACAATCTGAATGACAGCAGTGGGATTTTGTAGTTTATCTAGGACCCTAAATTAAGTTGTCACCCTTAATTTGTGGGATAACATCTACCAGGGGCAAAAACAAGTTAGAAACTTTTTCTTCTTTTACATATTCAAGTATTCCAGTTGCTGAATTCCCTTACTTGTAATGTATGTGTTTAAATCATCATTTAACTCTTAGTTAAGACTTTGTTGTCTTTTTTTTTTAAAATTTATTTCTAAGAATAGAAATAGGTGTCCAGTGAACAGTCAATGACTATGAGATTTTCGAGATTGTCTGGAACATGCAGTTGTTCTTTTCCAGCTAGATCAGTCGAATACATACTGAATTATGGAAACTCCCTTTGATTGATGAGTTCGGATCAGCTTTGGCAGATGCACATTAAAAAGGAGTAGATGAATACATATAAACCATTGAGCTTAGCAGAAAGTACTGCTCAACACTGTAAACTGCCAACTTTATCATCTTTAAGTAAAAAATACAGTTTTTCTTCCCAACAAAGACTTTTTATAAAAGCAATAAGGTAACTGCATGAAGTGTGCTTATCATGATATAATCACACCCCAGGGGGAATGAGAGGTGCTCGGCTGCACCTCATGCTTTGTAATGACCCAGGGGTGTGATTATCTTATGATAACCACACTCCCTGTCATGCCTTATTGCTTATATATTCCACATGTCATAATGAATCCTGAAGCACTTTCTAGGCCTCATAGCAAAGGCAATGACTTTGAAGTATAGGAAGTAGTCAGATTTTCTAGGTACATACAGATTAATATTGTATACATTAGGAGGAATTATGAATGACTACTTATCTGTACTAGCCAGGCCATAGTTTTTTAACTGTTTCTAGGTTTTGTAGGTTTCATGTGGTATGTTATGAGAATGTGCTTAAATTGTTCTCTGGAAGGGCAGCACAAGAAGTATAAAAGGTTGATGACCATACTTCAGGACTGTGGGGAAAGATAGCAGCAGTGACATTGCCACCTTTGCACTTTCCTGTTGGGATAATTCTATGAAGTCATATAGAACTATAACAATCTGATTTTACCACAAAAATCTTTGAATGTTTACGAGCTCTTTAATTGAATATTGAAGTAACTGAGTAGAAAAATCTGAACTTTGATATGCAAAATATTTTCAGAGGACGGAAAAAAGCTTGAGAGACCTGTATCTACAATGCTGACTGAATATCTCATCAATTTCTCTTTACTGAAGCAATATGAAGGAGTTGGGGGTTATTTGGAAGCATTATTTAAAAACAATCTGCACTTCAACAATAAAAATAGTAATAAATCCTAATGAAAATGATTGGGGTTAATAACAGGTCCATAAGGAACTGGGACATCAAGAGGCTTCTGAATTCACAATTAAAGGTTGACATAAAAGACAACAGGATAATAAACTAAGCAATTATCTTTGATATACCTTATGGTATAATAGCACCACAGGGTGAATCTGCACCTCAGGGAATGGGATTCTCACTAACTTTGCAACCTTGTTAATCTGATGTATGTAGCAGTCAACGTTTAAATACTACTACACTTGTCAGGAAAATCTACAGTCCTGTTTTTTTCCTGTCATCATAAATAGGTTGATAAAGATGATGGCCTATCATTATGGCCATTGGTTCATTGCAAGCATCAGCTCTGAGATCAGCTAAGTTAACAGCAGGCCACCACAAGTTACTCTGTGTGTCTAAAATAAAGCTTATTTAGTTCTATAGTGTGCAAATGGAGTATTACTGATTACCATAAAGGTCAGACATGCACATTTTAACTGGTGGTAATGAGTAGTTTTAAAGATGTTTGAGTCTTTTCTTAATCTTGCCATGTCATAAGCCTTCTATTGTTATGCACCAAAGAATGTGCCTTTAATTGAACCATTTGCCCTATTTTATCTTGATCACAGAGTGGGTTGTGTGATGTTAGTGCTGATAAACGCCTACCACATGTCCTAATAATTACTAGCCTTCATTATATTGTCTAGTGAAGTAACACGAAGTATGTCTGTAAAACAAAAAGGCTCCAAAATGTTGAAAGCAATACTGAAATAGTTTTGTGTACTGTACCAAACTGCTCTAAATGTGAGTCCTTTGAAAGAGGAGTATATATATAAAAACAAACTTTCAATTCTGATAAATGAAAATACAATCTCTCACAGTTTCACATGTAACAGTTCTGAGCAATTGGTTCCTCTCATATTTCATAAGAAAGAGCTTTGTTTAAAAATGGTGAGGTCAAATAGTTCAGAATGGTGATAACCACAAATATTAAGACAGTTGCATAAAATACTATTTGTGTGTGTATGTGTGTATTTCGAAAAAAAATGGGAAGAAATCTACTAGTTCTCAAAGTCTGAACAAAGTCGGTATCACTGCAAATTTAACCTCCACCCCCTCCATCTTTCAAGGCTTTGTATTTAATGAAGATTTATTTATAATAACTGAAGTAATACCTTTCCAATTCCCTTCTCTCCCTATCAGATAAAAAACCAAACAATGTCATCAGTGTCTCCACAGAGGTGAGAAATTTTACAAGATAATGTAAATTACAAGATGGTGTGCTTGTGTAACATTTTTGAGTTGTTCAGTTTCAAATATCAATGAAATCCTTGACAAAGTAGAGATGTCCCTTGTCTTTGCATTTTTTATTTAAAAACATTCCAAAATATTGATGTTACCACCATAGGGGTTATCTAAATTTTTTTATCATCATTCTCAGCAGTTTTTTCTTTTTCTTTTCCTTTTTTTTTTTTTTTTTCTTCAGAGAGGAGTCTTATATTTGCCAAATTTTACTTTTCTTTAACTCCTTGTAAGTCTTTTGTAGCATTCCAGTCAAACAACACGCAAAAATGCAAACCTAAGTGGAACAAATGAAACTTTTCTAAATTCTTTCACAAGCAAAAATTCTCTAAGATGAAACTGTCTGGGTTCATATACCTCTACCTGATATATAAATGTCCTGAAACCAAATAAGAAAAAAGGAAAAAATGGGTTGACTTGTTTTTTGTTGGATTGCGGTTTTTATGCATATCAAAGTCAAATGAACAGCAAATTGAGAAGAATTCACTTATGGTTAGAAACGCAGCGATATTCATAACTACATAATTGTGTAAATCTGTCCTTATTTATGTGAACTTCTTGTAAGATTTACTTCAGGGTATAACCTGTGAAGTGTTAATGATCTTACACTTGCAGTCCTGACTGTCATATCAAATTATAGTACTGTTGGATTTATTTTTCAAGTAGTTGCAACATGGATTAAACTTTGTTGTATCTACTACTAAGCAATTCATTAAATGGGTTAGAATCATTGCTGATTATTAAAATTAGTAATGTATCAGTGGCTGAAGTATATGATTCTGCTGCCAATACATAATTAGATGCTTTTTAATATAATCATGCATAAAAAAGGTTTTTCATTAAGTTATACTGTGATTCAAATAATTTTATGTTGAGCTAATTTAACAAAAAATCTGTAGACTGAAATCAGTAACAAATATAAAAAGCTATCAGTTATTTATCTTCCTCAAGATAGAAGAATTTTTCAGATAGTTTTGCTTGTAAAAATGTATGCTTTCATACGCCCGTAATAGAAGAGTGTGGCAATGCAAAAAATGCATATTATTAATCCATATTATTAAAGTTTCTGATTCTGAGTCTATTCTTATAGAATATTTTCCATTCCATGTCTGTGGTATAGGTGTTATCAATGTACCCAAGTGAGAGAAGCATCAACTTTTCTTTATGACATGTCAGTACAGCTAGAAAATTATTAATTCGGTTATTTATGACTCTTGAACTGTAAGATTGCTGATGTGTACATATATATATATAAATTGGTTGTGCAGCAGGAAAAGTTTCCATAGAAAACATGTTTTTCAGGGCAGGAATAGTAAGCTTACCAAGGGAAACCATGCCGTGGTTTGACATAGGCCCAACACCAGACACCCATGAATGTTGCTCACTCACCCTGCCCTGCCACATCTGGGCAGAGGAGAGAAAAAGAAATTAACAAAGGGTTCATGAGTTGAGATAAGGACCAGGAAAAAAAACTTCAAGGGCAGGTTCAACTTAAAGTTGCATACCAGAATCAGAGGAGGAAAATGAGACTTAAAAGAGGCCATTAAAAACGCCTTTTCTTCTCCCAGCCCCTCTCTCCTTTCTACTGACAGCACATGAGGACGGGGGGTTTGGTCAGTTTATCACCTGAGGTTTTCTTCTGCTGCTCCAGAAGAAGAGTCCTTCCCCTGTGAGGCACTGGGGTCCCTTCCATGGGAGACAGTTCTCCATTAACTTCTCTAGCCTGGGTCCACTCTTACAAACAGCAGTCTTGACAAAACTGCTGCAATGTGAGTCCCTCCCACAGGCACACAGCTCTCCCAAAACTGCTGCCACATGGGTCTCTCTTTCCCCGGGGTGCAGTTGTCCAGCGATAGGCTGCTCCAGCCTGGAAACAGGGCCTCTCTCTCTCTGTTGGGTCTCCCACTGGATCACAGCCTCCTCCAGGCTCCACCTGCTCCAGCATGGGCCCCTCCCTCACGGGCTGTGGTGGATCTCTGTGTTCCCCATGGATCCCCACGGGCTGTGGGTGGATCTCTGCATTCCCTGTGGATCCCCATGGGCTGTGAGTGGATCTCAGCATCCCCCATGGATCCCCAAGGGCTGCAGGGGCACAGCTGCCTCACCATAGTCTCACCATGGCCTGCAGAGGAATCTCAGCTCCAGGGCCTGGAGCACCTCCTGCCCCTCCTTCTCCCCTGACCTTGGTGTCTCCATGTTGTTTTCCCTCACATGTTCTCACCTCCTCCTCTTCTCAGACCAGAAAAAAAAATGTATGTCTTTGTTTTAATTTTCTTCTTAAACATGTTACCACAGAGGCATTACCAACATCTCTATTTGGCCCTGCAAAGCCTCCTCCTTTCCTGTTTAAGTTGATTTTAAGACCTGTTAGAAGACCTGATAGTATAATAGAGGTTAGTGACTGCCATGCAGAAGCACTTTAATGTTTTTTAGATATTCTAATTAAAATTTATCTCTTACTTTTATATGCCACTATTTATTGTTGAAACTTGCAGGCACTCTGGATATATGAGCATCCCATCATCCAGGAAGGAGAAAAGAACAAATAAAAAAAGATTTATTCTTCTTTACCTCAACTAGTAGTACCTATATGCTCCTGTAGCCTACTAACTTGGAATTTATTCCCACCAAGGACCCATGTGTGTATATATGTATATACTGATTGGCAGCTGACCTTTGGATAAGAACTTTTGTGAAACTTAGATGACAGTGGAAAGGGAGTTTCTGATTCTCTGTGTGTGTACTCGTATTGCCCCAAATGAATGAGTGTCCACAGAGAAGGAAGACAGTTATTAATGATGATAGGAAACTCTTCCTTGGTTCTAATAGTATGTATTGATCACCATTTTAGTTTCTTTAAAATCAGAAATTAAAATGGTGAATAGCTGCTTTTTAATATATTTTTAAAAATCCCTATGGTGTATACCCATAGCTGAAAATCAAATACCTCTGTGCATGATGCTTGGATCTCTTTTGCAAGACAACTTGAAAAAGGGAATTACTATGAAATTATATGTAAGAGGAGCTCAAGCCTTTTGCTGTCACAACATAGGCAGGAAGTGCCATAAATATGAGTTTTTATTAAGGATAGTGGAAAGTGTATCCCATGAGGATGGTAGCCTATTGAATACATGGGATCCGTTTAGATGTTTGATGTTGCAGGTATAGAGATTAGGTTTAATAGAAATACATGGCTAGAGATGAATGTCCCTAAAGTAGAAAGCTTACTTTTTTAAATTGATTTCTGGAGACACCTAGAAGAGAAAGAAACAGTTACAGCCTAAGACTTACTGTGATTTTGCAGTGCAGCTGATCACAGTTCTTTGGGCTGAACTGACCCATAGCACAGAAAAAAAACCTACTTGAAAATCCAAAACCTTCTGCCTCACACAGAGAGTGTGTGAGGGACACAGAGAGCCATGGATAGAGTGGTCATTGTTGAGTCTGCAGCTCTAATCCACACAACTTGTATACTGACAGTGCAATTATTGTAGTAATTCCTATAGGAACCTTGGAATAAGAGAGTTTTGCTTTTGTGTGTATGTGGAAGTGTGTTTCTAGAATCCTTCTCCTTCATGCACTGATTTGTGAACGCTGGGCACAGGTAATGTGCTCTTACAACACCTCACAGAATCTGCTAAGTTTTATTGCACAAGGTTTTTAATTCTTTTGATGTCTTTCAACAGTACAATGACAATTATTGCTGGTTAAAAGTAAATGTGTTCTTTACCATTCTCTTTTAACCACATTGTAAATCATTATTTTAATATATTTTGTTAAATGTGGTGAGATCTAAGTATATGGTGTTAAAAATATTTTACTGCTCTTTGTGCTTGAGGCATTTCTAGCAAGCTAAAAGATCTTTACAGGCATTGACAAGTCGTACTGTGTCTGTGGAGAAATGATTTAGAAAAAAGAAAATATATATTTTAATATAAAATAATAAACAAAGATTTTTGCTGTGAATTAATAAAATTAATATTTAATAAAATCCCTGACTTATTTTGTTTATGCAGCTTCTCTCTCTGTCAGTTTTGTCCATTGCTCAGTGCTATTGCCAAAGAGCATAAGTGATTTTTTTTCTTAGAAACCCTGCAATTGATCAAAGTGCACATCTTTTACAAACCTCTCAAAATTCATAATACTGGTGGTAAGATGTGGCGCATGGGTTTTTTAAAGCCAATTTTAATTTTAATGTTTTATCAGTCCTTTTGTGTCACTGTACAAAATGATACAGGGTGTCTGACATCAAAATCAGCAATACAGATTGCCTTTAAAAATAAAGAATGTGTTGCCTCTGTCTGAGACCTAGTTATGTCTCATATATAACAGAAGGCACCTTTTGTTCTTTAGTTAATTAGCTCATTATACTGTAGGTACATAATTCTTTAAGCAAATTCATTTGAACAGGAATCAGAAAAAAGTTATGGATGATAAATTCAGACTGCAGAAATGTTAAAGATGTTGACTTTCCATGAAAAATGCATGTGGTAGCATGAAAGAATTTAAGCTTGTGGAACAAATGCTCCTGTAATGTTTTAATTCCTATCAGCAGAAAGACTTTCTATTGTTTGTAAATAAAAAGGAAATATTTCACTGTGGCACTTCCATCTGTTACCTTAACAATAAGTGAAGTCATGCAGTTAATCACAGCATTTTGTAAAAAAGGAATTAAACTTGAAGCTCTGCTCTTATATCCCCATGCAGTTATAAAACACTTACCCACCAAGAACAACTGATTCTGACTGTTAGTGTTGTGTTTTAATTCCAGTATGGGCTAGTTCAGAACTCAAAGACATGGATTTCCTACTGGGTGCTGAGATCTGCTGCCAGAAATGGCTTCTGTCCAAGGAAATGTGCTACCTTTTCAAGATAAATGTTCCTGGGTGAAAGAACGATGGGACTGCAGAATGTGTTTTCTCACAACATATTTATTGAAGTTTAATCTTCCAAGTATTTAATTTAAATGTGCTATCAAACATAATAATAAAAAGAAACTAAAAATCTTGAAGCTAGCTTCATGGCTCAGACCTCTAATCCTTTCTAGTACTCGTGGTTTGCTCTTCTGACGGCTGTGACTCCCACCAACGTGAGGCTCTCAGAGCTGGCAGTCAGGCTATCATGACCAGCTCTGCCAGGCAAATTTTCATTTAGGCTGCTAAATAAAAGCTGCTTTTACAAATTTCAACTTTGACTGCCTTTTTTTTTTTTTTTTTTTTATTTAAAGACCTTGATTTTTCCTAGAGAAGGGAATCTGGGGTAATAGTGGCACATACTGGGAATTCTAAGGTCATTGTATTTATCTGTGCAGCTCACCTTGAACTAGACAATATGCTATTTTGGAAACCTTATCGCTCTGGGGATTTTTTGCTGGTGAGTATATGAGTATACTCGGTCATCTGGTCCAAGCATCCCTAGTGGTGAATGTAGAGACAGTAAAGTGTTATATTCATTATAGAGAATTCCTGAGGAAATCTGAAAAAACTGTTCAAAGGGAACCAGCAGTTTAAAGAATGTCAGTGCCACTTCGTATTGCTTCTCAGAGTGGGAGTTGCTGCAGTGAAAACATAGCCTAGATGAAGCTTACCTTGCTTTAAGTGAGGGAAATTGTATCTGCTAAAAACCAAAAAAATTGCACGCAAACTATGTGATCTTTACCTTATGACACAATACACATAATTCGGGAAAGGTGGTGTTTTTTTTAAAATATGGATATGATTGACTCTGCAACCACCTTATGTTTGAAAGCCTTGTTTTCACAAAGAAATGAAAGGTATGTGAACTAGGGACAAATATTTTAGCAAATGAAAGATAGGCAAAGGCTTCTTTTGCTCCTGTGCCTGAGACCCGCTCCTATTCAGCCCTAAAATGGAAGCACCCTCTGCTGGCTCCTATGGTACATGAATTTATATCTTTACACTGTGGTACCTACGTGGTGTTTGTCAAATTGCTCTGACTTAGGTTTCTGATGATATTTCTGATCCGCAGGGTTCAGTTTACTACTCCAAGAAGTACCCATATAGCTAATTGCACAGGAGTTCCTTCTTTTTCTAATGCTTTACGGTAATGATTCCACTGTTAAGCCAGGACCAAAG
The DNA here is from genome assembly GCF_965231275.1 of Zosterops lateralis. Taxonomy (NCBI): domain Eukaryota; kingdom Metazoa; phylum Chordata; class Aves; order Passeriformes; family Zosteropidae; genus Zosterops; species Zosterops lateralis. The sequence goes on from NC_139765.1 coordinate 48,872,614, forward strand.
ACTAGATGAATTATCTTTAAATTACTCTTGGTGTTTCATGTGAACAGATAGAGCAACTTGTATTCACATTCCTTGCTGAAAGGTGTTTGTTGATTTTTAAAACATGTTACCTTGAGCAGAATTACAGGGAGGCATTTGAAAACTTTTCTAAGCATTAAGACTCAACAAATGAGTAGGCAAAACTATGTCTTCAACTGATCAGTGTTGAGTAGATTATTTCAATTTTTTGAGTGAACGAGTTAATTTTTTATGTTGATTTGTTCACATTTGCTTGTTTTTCTGCTGTAAGTGAAAATACAACATGACTGTTCACATGCTTCCACCAGGTTTGGCTATCAGCATTTTATTATTTTCATATTTTCTTCCCTATTTTTTTTTAAATAAAATTAAAAACCCAAACCAAGGACCTAATCAAGTGATTTTCATATGTATTCCATATGAAGTGCTTCATTAGATTGCAGTAGTCATATCAAAGGAAACCAAAAGAATATGTTTGAAAGTACCTTAGAAACAAGTATATTTCAGTCTAAAATATAAAATTGACAGGACAGGATAAGACAAAGGCTGTTCTATTCTTTTGTAGTTTTTGTTTTGGTTTGGTTTGGGGTTTTTTGTTTTGTTGTTGTTGTTTTTGTTGTTGTTTTGTTTTGGTTTTGGTTTTGTTTTCGTTTTTGTTTTTCCCAGCAATGACTTTTTCTTGCCCTAGTCCTCTCAAATAGAGCTGAATTGTATAACACTGCATGGTGGAATATATTTTCAAATTTTGTCCTAAATGAGGAATAAACGGTCTTGATCCAGGATGGCATTGGAGCACATGCCTAAGAACTGAATGTGTACATGGCTATATGGTCTGATGGACTGAGCTCTTGAGCACTAGTATTTCTTCAACCCAGTTTCCAAAGAGATTTCATCTGTTCTACATAGCTTTGAATATTTTAGAGTACATTTTTAAATAATGGTAACAGGGCTTTTTGACTTCCTCCTGCCAATGAATTTATCAAAAAGATTTGCTGCTGGCAAAACCAGAAATTTATCTTGGTTTTTTTTTTTTTTTTTTTTTTTTTTTTTTTTTTTTTTTTTTGAGAATAATTTGGAGAACAAAGTGAAAGATGGAGCTCCCCCAGGCTGTCAGCTCTACGACAGCCCGAGAAGTACTGCTGTGGTCAGGGCCTGGGCTGTGGGGCCAGCTGGGGTGAACCAGAGCCTCCTTTTCCATGGCTTTAGATTTTCATGATGGAATTCACTCTTAGGATGAAGAGAGAGGAAACCATCAGCATCTGCATTTCTTCATGAAATGTGGTCAGAATGCCCAGCTGGACCACAGAAATTGAATCCATTGGCATTTATAGCTTTCTTCCCATCATGAGGAATGCTTAGTGCCTAAGTTCGACTTAGAATACCGAAAGATGTTATGCCTATACAATGTTAACTGGAGAGTGGGTTATAATATTTAGTGTCCATTTAAATATTATTTAATAATGAGAAATGATCTTCACTTCTAAAATATCATCTATCTTAAAATAGTGTAAATTATTCCTAGACAAAAAGTGGTAGAGTAGCTGTGAATGTAAGTGAGGGGAAGTTCAGGAAGTTTATGTTATAAAGAGAATGAAGCTTTGCAATTCACAATTCCAGTTAATATGGTAATATAACTTGATCTGAGAAGGTAGAATATACATGCAAAGTCTGATAACGCAGTGTTAGCATAACATTCCAAAACTGAATTTAATGTAGAGAAGTCACCAGTCTGACACAGAGCCAGGTAGAAAAATATTACAGAATTTAAATATTCCATTAGGATTTTTGTTAAATACATAGTTTTAAGACAAGTTTTACTATTTTGATGTCTATTAGAATTTTTGAAATCACTGTCCTTTGATTACATGATGAATTTGCTTCCCTAAATTCTTATCAGTAATACAGTTTATTCATATGAAGACAAGCATAGGTCAAGCAACGAGGGAAGAGGGATGTTTTTAAGACAAGACAATGTGTAACAGAGACCAAGACACCAGAGAAGAAGCTTTTTCCTCAGATGTGATAGAAATTGCTTAGAGTGCAAATGCATTTAAGAATTACATCTTTTTGTTTATTGCAGGATAATCTTAAATCTCTTTTCTTGATCTTGCAATCTACTTCACTTTGCAAGGTCCTCTCCTACAACCGTAGATACTTTGGAATTAGGTTTGAACTACCCAGCCTGGGCCCCACACCAAGGCCAACTGGTGAAGCCTGTGGCACAGCTAGAAATTAGATGTTAAGGCGTTAGTGAGAGATAGTGGGTTTTTTAGAGGTTAATAAGTCTAGTTATTAGTGTGAACATTTTAGCCACCTTAAGGAAAAGTAAAACAATGTTTGTTTGCATTTTTCCCTGTGCTGTATGCCAATGAGAAGTAACTGTAATTGTAAACTATATCAAAGTGTATATAACCTGCCATTTTAGACAAAATAAACGGAGAACGTAGCATTAATCATAGTGATTGCATCTGCATTTGGTCCCATCCAACTTCCCAAGTATTTTAAGGGTCCTCTCACTTTATACAACTCCAGGATTTTGTGTTAAACCTCAGTTTGCAGCATCTGACTGTTGAAGAGTTACTATTTTCAATTACATCTAGCAGCTTGGCACTTCTCTGAGATGATCTTACAGGACTGACCAGCATGCCTTACTCAGGAAATTTTTGCAAATAGCCCAGCATCCTGATTTTTATGTGTCCTTAAACATTAGCAACTTTTCTAGTTTTCTATTTCAGTTAAGACCTATTTTAGTCATCAAGACCACTCTCTAGAAATAAGTCTGAGTCATTTGAGAATGATGTGTGCATGTATTAAATCTGGGAATTACAAAACATGCAAGTTCAGGGAAATTTTTTCAGTGTACTTTTCGTGTTTTGTGGCAATGTCTCATTGTTACTGTGCCTTGCGTGTAAACAGACCTATTTAGGACATATTTGAGAATGGAGTCTTAGGGAGACACTGACTGCATTTGTCATGAAGTGGGTGGTTATCCCATGACATTTTTCCTAGGGAACCACAGTAGAGCACTCAGAGAATACTGAAGTTCCTTTTGTAGAAGTATTTCAGTATCTTTTATAAGACTGAATTGTGCTCTCTTCATTAAGTGGTGGAGACAGCAGAAAAATCAAAAAGGGAGTCATGTTGAGTGCGTGAATGTTGGAGTAGTCATATGGATGGCACTGCAGCAGCTACTCTTTTCTTTCTGCAAAATGGTCAAGCCCAAGGGAGGGAGAATTCACAGACTCATAGAATTCTTCAAGTATGAAAAGACCTTTAAGATCATCAGTCTAACTGTTAACCTAGCACTGCGAAGTCCACCACAAAAACATGTATCTTTCTTTCAAAATTTCAAGTTAATTTTAGGAAATAACACCTAATGTTAAGAAACTTTTGTGGCTTCAATCCTTGGAACTCAGATACACTCTCCAGTTCTCAAACTATATCTTCTAGAAATGAAGACATCTTTTCTAAAATTTTTGTAATGGGAGTACTCTGTATATTTAAGGTACTTCTGCATTATAATCCATTAAATTATCTTACTTGCAAAGGATATTTTTTTCCTCAGGAGAGATTGAAAATGTGTTTAAATGGACTGCAGTTAGTCCCCCAAATATAAGTATGTTTCCATTACAAAACTCTGCACTTAAGAAAGCTCTGTCCATGGGCAAAAGTGGAATTTTAAAATTCTGAAAAAGATGAAAATTTGGAAGAATATTCTGCATAAAAATAGGTAAGTTCAGAGAATCAAAAAGAAACAAACCAACAGAGATACATACTTATTTCTAGTTTCATGTTCACCACACGGTGCTATGGGACACTATGTCTTTGCACAGCAAATATGGGCCATAAGAAATGCATGTGAGGACTAACAGAGTGAATGCTACCTGATGATGCCCAATCTGGGGCTCTGCTCTGCGGAGCCACACAAGAGCAGGACTTGTTGTCCACTACGACGAGCCTTACAATACGGCCTTACACTATCAGATCCAAAGCTTTGCAGAACTTCTACAAACCATCATTCTTCTCCTGATACAGTTGGTGAAGATGAGGCAGGGAGTTTAGTTCTTCACTGAGATTCAAACCATGTATCATTTTAAGAGCAAGAAATCAAACTTCTAAGTCCCAATTTCCATTCTTCTATTCATCCCACTAGATTTTGCTGTCTTACAGCACCACATAAAGGGAAAATGAACTAATTTCTACTTTTTCTTTCCTACAGTGGTACTACCTAAAAATAACTAAGATGATTTTTTCTATAAACTAATTTTTTAAAAGTGTGACTATAGATGGAACAAGTAAGATTCACAAAACATTTTTAGATTTATATTAATTTATACCACTGTTGAAATAGTAGTTTCTTGCAGAAATGCTGAATTACTACACATTACCATAATATTGATTCTTTTGTACAGACCACCCTACAATTCACAGCATCTCTGTTTTTTCTTGTCACTGGTGTGGATGTATCATGCTTATCTTGAAACTTAAACGTAAGTGCTGCTGCAGCTTCCTTTGTCTGTTATACAAAGGAAATAAACATCCTTTTGTTACCTTTGCTGCTGTACCTTGAAAGTGCATTGAAATGGAATTGCAAAGTGTCTGGTTTCTTGAGTTCCTTTTTGATGGGCATGCTTACAGCTGGACTGCATGGTTCTAATAGCTTTACAGTAAAAAAAAAAAGGTTCTTGTTCAACCCTGCTAAAATCCTAACCTAGTGTAATATTAACCCTCTGTCAGCACTCAGCTAAGAGGGAAATAGGGTTCTGTATTAATATGCTAGTTTTTAAAAGAAAAATCACTGTATCTACCCTAAATGCTGTGGTGACCGAATGGAACCCTGAAAGAGTTGATAAGGCTTGATACCAGAGGGGAGCATTTTAGGTTTTTATTATTTTGTTTTACTTTATTTTAAATTTAATTAAATTCATTTTAACATTACTCTTCTTAGAGAAAGCTAGCATTTCCTGCAGCTATAATGATTTGATAACACTAAACCCAGGGTATGGCCTTTTCCTAGATCGAAGAGCAAAGGTTTCAGTTCAGCAGTGTGGATTTGAGGACATTTTATTCCCCAGCTGCATCTTCTGATGCCAAAGAATATCCCAATGCCCTGTGTAAATTTGACAAGCAGAAGACACCAGAAAGAATGAAATTGCATTCAAAGAGCTTAAAATCTTCACAGGAGGACCTTGTTAACACTACTTCTACACCTTAAGATCTGAAATCATGTGTTTTGATGGAATATAAACTTATGGAAATCATTTTGAGAGGTGTAAGTGTAGCCTTACTTAAAAAGAGGAGCAGTGCTTTGCAAAATCCCTCAAGAGAGTCTGAGCTTCTTCATAGTAATGAAGAAATGTCAGTGGAAGTTGATGGTGCGTGTGTGCATGTGTATGCATGTTGCAAGGAAGGGGAGAAAGGAAGGAGGCAGCCTCCAGAATTTTTACATTTCAAATGTCTTTTGGAAATCACTTGTGTACTCTAACACATGGTCCCAAACTCTTTCTGTGCTATTAAAAACGGTCTGCATACAAATCAGTCTGCTGTAAAAAATTGCTTTGACAATAGCAGTTTTAAGTGGTTGATGGCGTCAAGTATGCAGGATCTCCCTTGGCTCTTGATCCAGTGTGTAAGAGAGGATGTTTATCTGTTATACATGCATTCCTGTGATGGCAAAGTAGAGCACATTCTTCTCTGTTGTTTCTCCTCTGGTTTAGTCTCCATGTCTTTTTGAGGCAGATGAAAGTATTGTTCAGTTTATACAGCATCACTATTTGTTAGAAATTGAGTAATGTCTCCTCTGAAAAGTGTAGAAGTTAACCGGAAGCATTTCAGAAACTTGAATGGGCTTTAGATCTCACCCAAGTTCCCTTCCTCAGTTTACTCACTGGTACATTTCTCCCCAAAAATATAATAATGTACATCACACTGTACAGATAATTTGCCTTTATATGAGCCTTGTTCAGTTATTTAATATCACATCTGGTAAACCTAAGGCAAAGACTGCTAAGCATCTTCGGTTTTCCCATTACTAGAAGCCCTGCACCTGGACACAGACACTTAGGTTTGTCTGTCCTTTCTGTGTCCAGTAAACCAGAGCTGCCTTCTCAATTTTATCACCCCTTCAAAAAGACAATTTTGCTGAAATATAAAACCATTTTATATCTGGTGACCAAAGTCCTACAGTTTGTATAGAATAAGGTATGTTTTCTGCAAACTAACAGAACCACTTTGGAGCCACAAATACATGCTTCTAAAGGTTGGGAGGGTTTGTTTGTTTGTTGTGGGTTTGTGGGGTTTTTTTGTTTTGTTTTTGGGTTTTTTTGGGTTTTTTGTTGTTGTTTGTTGTTGTTTTTTTTTGTCAAACAAAGCTTTGAAAAAGAAATATCCACTAAACTGAGAAATGTACATTTTTAATAGGAAAAGAATCTGTGAAAATAACTAAGAAATTAGAATTTAATTTTGAGGAGTGAATGCACTAAACCCCCAAAACGTTGGATTGATTTTCCAGAGCTTTATTCTGATTTTTCTTGTTCCACAGAGTGCTGTTTGCCTCACGGTGTGAAGCATGCTACCATGCCATGTTGTTTGCCCAGGCACTGAGCAGTTACTTGCATCAGACAGCTGCCGAGAGTCACATATGAGTGATGCTGGCTAACACTGCAGCATAATGTGGCCGCTCCCCTGCTTGCCCTCCCTTACAATTCTCTGGGTGCCTGTTCTCCAAAAGAAAGTTGAACATATCGTTAGAGCTTTTGCTATTGTTGCTTTGGCTTTTAGAAAGTTAACTGAAACTTGGAGAGCTGTGGGCCTCTACTACTTTATGACCCTTAAATTCCCGGTATTGCCTTTTTGTGCTGCCTATTCCAGACTGAAAAATTTTGAATAGGATTTGCACCAGGGACCTTTAATGCATCATTTTACCCCTCTTTATTACACCATGGCAGCCAAGCATGTCGATGTTATAATAGTAGGGCTGGTAAAAAGGGGAGTTATAAAGTTGAAAGTAGTACTGTATTAGTAGCCATTGTGAAAGAGTTTTAGGAAGATGGAGTGAATTATTATTTTAAGTTATTAATCTTGCTCTGTGATTGCTCACATAGCTTCTGGTACACTGAAATTATTAATTTTATGCAAGAAACAGGCTCTTTCCTTTTGCAATTTATTAGTGCTCATCCTCATATTTTCTCATTTAGAAATGGCTTAACTTAAGGCAACATGAAAAGATTGCTGGATGTGGAAAGAACTTTGTAGTGCACTGCATCGCGATTGTTCAGACTTCAAAGCAACCCTTAGAAAAACTGTAAATAAGGACTAAGGCATAAAAATATACCAGCACCTGGGAATACTCAGCACACTGCACACCAGAACAGAATCCAAGCCCTGGCAAAGAGCCAGCCGCCGGGGATAAATCTGGAAGGGCTTAATACATGCTGAAGAACCGATCCACTTTGAAACAAACTAGGTGAGTGTACTTATCTCCTTGTCACATACTATAGCAATTTTGCTACTTTGAATATAAAATAGGTCTTGTCACAACGTAATAGACCACAACCTAACAATCTGAGTGCACAGAGCTAAAACTCAGAGTTTATAGGCACCGCTCCCACCCATCCAGAAACAATTTTTGTGTGTATGTAACTTTTAATGGGCAGCTGGATAGGGACATTCAGACCTATGAATGCAGTTCAGAGCCATTTTAGAAAGATAATACTGTACTGGCAGTTGAAGGAGGTGAACACTAATAAGTCTGAGTCATAATATAGTATAACAGAAGTCCTGGATGAGTAATTTCTAGAAGTTGCCATAGTTATACAACAAAACATGAAGTTTCTGTTTGTATAAGGACAAATTAGCTATTTCCTGCTCAATAGTGAGTTTTACAGGTTGGCTTAAAATGTTTTTAGTTGTTAAATCTTACGTAAAGAATTGGCAGATGAGATGCTATTTGAAATTGAAACTACTCTCTCATGTCAGAAAAGACACCATATGTATACTTCAGAATCTGAAGAAAGGAAAAATCTGGAGATTTTCAGCATCATAGCTGAGCAGTAAAACTTTGAGATATAAAAGCTTTCCCAGTCAAAGGGATCTGTAGAAAGTAATTATTAAGTATAAAATGAAATGTTAGATTTCTGTTAGGCTTTCCCGATATCCTAGTTTCTCTTTTCCTTCAATGTATATTTCTCTATTGTTGAAGGTTTCACTGGGGAAAAGCCAGCTTCAGATTTATCCCTAAGCTAAAACCTATAAAATGTTTGACAAAATATTAGATATCTTTAAATTGTGTTAAATATAAAGTCTCATGTTGCTGGTGTATATTCTCTGTGCATTGCACGTGCAAATGCTGTTCTGATAAAATAAGAAGATATTACCTAAATACAAGAAGTATTAACAAAATATATGTCTTTTAGATCTCAGAGCCTTTTGAAAAGCTGCACAGTCAATGCCTATGTGTACATGTAGACCTCTGCAGATTTTTCCTTGGAACTGTATTTTTTGGGACTTAAACAACCCATGTCATCCCATCTACCTTTTTTTTTTTTTCTTCCTCCATTTACACACACCCATTTCACTGTTTCAATTTTTGGGCTATGTATGAAGTTATTGATAACTGTGCAAATATGATGTTCAATAAAATCCTTTTACTTCTGTAAACTGCTCTAGTTACAGAGACTGTTGGCTAATAAAAGAGCACCAGTGGTATTTGTATAGGATTGCTATCTTACGAAATCTTTCACAGGAGAAGGATGTATCTCGTTTACTGAAGACAAATCTCTTTGAATCACACTGATTTTTGCTTGTTAACCCTTTATGTCAGGACAGCTGTTCAGTAAAATCAAGAGATGACCTTCAGTATGTGCTTCTGGCTAATAATTTCCTGTGTGGAATGGAGGCTTCCTTCTGGGTGATCAGCAGATAGATTAATACCTGTTGAACAGTGCTTTAAAAATGGCATGGACCTGACAATTAATTCATGTATAGGATTTAACATGCAGCTCTTGAAAATCCGGCAGTCCACTTCAGCCTGTACATTTGGCATAACAAAAGGTTTAAAGGAGAGCAGATCATAGATCATAGTGTAATGGTAATAGATGATGGTTTGATTTTTGTCTCTAATACAACATTTTGTATATAGCATATGAAGAAACTTTGTTATTTTCTAAACATGCTCTAGCTATCAACATTGTGGTTGCTTGTTAATTTTTGCTGCAAATTCCTTAATCTGACTTTTGACTGGGAAGGAAAACTATAAGGTTTTTATAATTACTATTTACTGTATTTTTAATATTCTAAATATCTCCCAATGTGCTACTTTTGGAGGATAAATTCCACACAGCAGTATCATCTCAAAGCAGACAAAAATACTGATAGGAATGATATGGGCTGTTCTTAATTTTTATTAGTCTACTAACAAAATATTTAGTACAAAATGAAACTTCAGGGGTTTAGAACATGATTTATGTTGTTTTCACTTAATAGCTTGAGTTTAAGAGAGGGGATAGAAGCTAAACAATACTCAAATATTTTGCTCTGATATGGTTCAAATAATCTATTGGAAAGTTGACAATACTTATGTTTTAGTAAGTACTTCAAAATAAAATAATTCTGAAAGATACATGTTTCTCAGTGCAGGATGAATTAAAGAGAAATCACAATACTCACAAACATACATTCTTTGTTTGATTGTGTTTATTTTGGTTTTGCTTTGAGGCCCAAATTAATTGGTTGGGTTGTTTTTGGTGGTTTTGGGGTTGTGGTTTTGTTGTTGTTGTTGTTGTTGTTGTTGTTGTTGTTGTTGTTTTTGTTTTTTTTTGTTTTTTTGTTTTTTTTTTTTTATGTGAAGGCATAAAAACAATTTATGATTTGTACAATTCTACTTATAAAAGAAATTCATGCTTTAATCCACATTAATAGATCTAAGAAGCCAGAACAACCACATAAGACATTTAGCAATTTATCTCTTTATGTGTTATATGTATGATCAGTTAATTTTGGTAGAAAACAATGTAAAGATCAAACAGAGAAAAGATGAGGACATGTCAGGTTGTCCCAACCTGACAGCCTGTATTGCCTCAATACTAACCTGCAAAAGGCTGTCTCAGGTAATACAAAGTATTTAACTTTGTCTGACTTTGCTAAGTTACTTTGGGAGTAGTAAGAGAGCCAAAAATATGCTGGTAAGGACTATTAGGCATTTTTTTGAGAATGCATCATTTCATATAAGCCATCAAAATATCTGCTCCTTGCTGTGTTCTACTGAATGAGTAACCCAGACCCTAGATCTCATCGCCAATTTCCCCTCATACTACTGTATTTTTTACCATGCTTTATTGCAAAGTTCTCACAGGTTAAGAGCACAGTTGCATGTGGCTAAACTCTTTTATCCTCGCAACTTATTGCATTAAAATCACAATTACACTGAGACACTTGGCATTAGTGTCCTCTCTTGCTTCTCAGAAAATAATATAAATGAGTTAAAGGCTCCTTGCCAACAGTCAAAAAATTATGCTTCTTCTGGAACCAACTATGCTCCAAAGAGGGATTTTTACTGCTCAACACATCTGTCTTGGCCCCAGTTAGTTTCCAAAAGGATGCACAGTTTGGCAAGCAAATCCTTTTTTACTCAGTGAAACCTTCCCTCAGCTTGATAGGTGCAAGAAAATTCATAATATATTCCACTCTTGTGGCGGAATAACAGATGTGCAGCAGTCTCCTTCAGATGTGGAACAATCAGAGACATGAATGGGCTTACAGTTTCTGCCCAAGTACATAACTTGTAAAGACATAAGACATTCCTCTATTTGTTTTCCTTTTAACAAACATTAAGGGACTTTAGAGATATCCCCAGTTCATTCCCCAGATCTCTCAGGCTTTTGTCCTACCTTCAGACAGACTCCTGCAATATCATATACTAAACAGGTGACATTATCTGTGTGGCAATGTAAAATTCTCACTCTTAAAATAAACCATCTTGACCAGTCCCAGTTCACTGATGACTCACAAAGGGAAAGTGCACTTCAAAAGAGTGCTAGTATTTCAAAAGTGAGGAGTCATACGTACCCATAGGAGCAGCGAGGTGCCTGATGTTGGGATCTTTGACTCCAGGCAGGCAAAAGTAGGGTGGATTTTAAGTGGGGCAGACATTTCTTGGTGAACAATAAATTCACTGAGCAATGTAGTTTGGGGGGCTTATTTAGCTGTCCATGGCACCTCAGTGATTTTGGATGAATTCAGGCTGGCTTCAGATGTAGGCAAAAAGAGGGATGCAGTTGTGGGAGCCTTGAGTTCACTTCCTTATTCTGCCTGAGGGTATCTGAAATCGCAGCTCCCATGTCCCAGGAGACCACCTTAGCTGCTAGTCAGGCTTAAAGAGTCATTCACATTCGCTTGCTCAATTAATATTTAAATACATTATGGCAAGTGCCACTGCTCCCACAGGAGGGATTTCAGGAGCTCCACACTCGAACACCTAATAGCATGGTGGTTAGGCTGCTTTCCTTGTGAGTGGCACAAGACCCTGGTCCAAACTCACCTTATCTGATTCAGGATGATGCTGGAACCAACACCTTTCTGAGGAAAGTTGTTCCAGCTTGCCTGGGGTACCTAAATATTCATGGAGCAAAGGAAAGAAGGCTTTCTAGCACTGCAGACAAGGTGCATTACAGAAGAGATTGCTAAGCTCCAGCCTCTTTCACACAAAGTGGGTCAGCCCCTGGGGGCCGCCTAGCTGTGCTGGGGCAGGATGGTCAGTGCATTCCCCAGTGGGTGAGAGCTCAGGATCATATGTCATGGTTGGAAGAGAGGTCTTGCAAAGCTTGGGTGAATTTCCCACCAACTGGGCTATTAATTAAGGAATCTGCTCTCTGGAACAGTTGTGGATTTATCCATTTCTTTGCTTTCATATTATAAAAAGTGTGCCCAAACTACTGGGTTTGGAATAGAGTATTTTATATTGATTGAAATGACACTGTGCTTTTTCCCCTCCTCTTTCAAAAAATATTCTTGCTTTTTCTTTCCCTTGTTTGTTTGTTTGTTTGTTTGTTTTTTGTTTTTTGTTTGAGCAGAACAATTTTTTTGTTTGGTACTTGGATAGTGCTCGTTTATAAACCACCTGTTTGCATGCAAGCAATATTTGAATGAGTCCAAACCTCTTAAATAATTACTTCTTGCACAGTGCTGATTTTTCTGCAGTATGCACCACAGGGATGAAATTTAGGCCTATGTGGTAAACCAAACTGAATTCCAATGGAAGACTGTGGATAGAAGTAGGTATGGATGTTGTTGACAGGTATGTTAATGAAGTGAAAGGCACTTCACCGGTTCCCTTTCTTCTTCACTCCAAGAAATGTCATGCCAGAAGCAGCAGAGAAGTGGCACAGACAGAAAGCAAGTGGATTATTCACCTTTCATTTCATTTTGTAGGCAATTTTGTACTTCCAAATAGGGAGGCCAGACCCAAGGTTAGGAAGACATAATAAGTTCTCTTATTTGTACATCAAAATCCTCAAACAAGTCTCTCTTTTTTCTGGTTTGTCATGCTGTGCAACAATTTATTTGAAAATTCAGTCATCATTTATGTGGCATACTTTATGTAATTTAGTACCTAAAATCTAATGAAAAGACAAATATTTCTGGTTTCTATAAACTGAAATCCAGAGATACAATTGCACTGTTGTAAAATGTTCTGTGAGATCACAGTCAGAAGAAGATGCCCACAGTAAGGGTGTTGGCTTTGGAGGCAGAATCACATAATTTATGAATAATATGTGTACTCTCTACATTGTTACCTAGGTCATGTATAGCATTGATTTTTAAACAGAACTTCCATTGAAATCAATGTGCTGCTGAGCTTTAAAAAAAATGTGTGGAATATAAGAACTGCTAAGTGCATGTCTTGGACTGTATAACATCCCTCATTTTCTGCTGTAAGACATATCCTTAAATCCTCTTTGTTTAAATTTAGAAGGCCATGAAGTATAGTTCTCATTTTCTCTCCTCAATTTTTAGTTCATTCAGTGTAGTAGGAATAAATAGCTTTGTGCAGCATCTGAAAGTAGAATGCTTTTCATATTTTTCTGCCATTTACTGTACCTCTACACTTATTGCACATTCACAGTTGCATGACAGTTCCTACCAACATAATGAGACCCATGGTTGGACTGAGACATTATTAGAGATCTCTCTGAACTGGTCAGACAGCATATTATTATAAAATAATAAAAAAGTGTGCCATTTTTAACATGGTCAGTAAATAAAAGACAGTGCTCTCTGGATGCCTGCTGATGTGAAAGACCAGAAATATTTCAGTCCATTGTGATTTATAATCGTCAAATATGTATGAATAATACAGATAAGATGAACTCCCTAAGCAGTTCAAGTGCTTTCAAACACACCGATTCTCACCCGATGACCTTTAGTTTAAAGGTGAACTGCAAAGGATTTGCTAAAAAAAATTAGACTTGTGCCTTCTTTTGCTTCATTCTAGTGTATCAAACAAGTGTAATGGTTTGTATTTCATATGGCTCTACCACCTGGTTTTTTTTTTTTCCATATTAAAGAGATAAAAGATATAATTTCATGTCTATTTTACTTTTGTTGAGAACTCTTGGAGCCCATAGAGGTGTTAATCAACTCAGAATTATAAGTGAGTTTTTTCAAAAAAAATTTGAAATAGCAATTGAAATTAAACATTGTTAAAATGAAAAAAAAAATTAACAGATACCAAAGATAGACAAAAGTTGGTGAAATCTGCACATTATTAACTATGAACTATTTCTGAATAATGAGTTGAGACTACATTTGCTGTGCATTTGTCTGAGGTCATGCACATGGACTAGACTTCTGTCCTCATGCATTAGTACTGTGAAACTAAGTAATGATAGTAATAATAAAATCTAGAAAAATTGGAAAAAGAATGTCGAGAATAAGACTAATTTTTAGACATGGAAGACTGAACCAAAAGAAAAAAAATGGTACTCAACAGCTGCTACTAGCAAAAGCTCAAAAAAGAAGGGAAATATCTATTACTGTTGCAGAGGTGACTACAAGGGGATCTAGGGGCTGCCAGGCATCTCCTCCTCATACCAAGAGGAGTGACGGTCTTAATTACTTGTAAATAAGTCTTTGATTATTTGAATATAATGGTGGTGTGATTATTTTTCTATTCAAACAATAAGGAAACACTAACTGTTTTCTCAACACTGCTAAATCTCTTTTTACTCATGACTTTAGTATTAGAGCAAAAAATATGGCAATTAAACCTGCCAAATACAGAAGTTATTAAATAGCACCAAAAATCTAGCTTAAAATTAGGGAATGTATATTTCTGCAGGGTATTAGTCTTCCTCTAAAGATTAGTTTCATCCTGCCATGTTTTTCTGTAGTTGATAGCGGTTAATAACAATTAATGCTTTTTTTTTAAACATTTTAAATAAAGTTGACAATGATTTCTTTGATTCTTTGCTTGGAATTTTAGTCAGTTGTCTCCTAGGCATGAAAGTCAGACCTGTTAAATGCTGATATGGTATCATGGGATTCATGATCAGAATTTTTGCTGCAGTGCAGCTTCTCATCCAGAACTGACATTACGTCCCACTCAGCAGTGTCAGGATCAGCTGCACTATCATTATCTGTAGCAGCAACAGCAGTGTCTTCTGGACATAAAAGTTTCCCCATTTATTTCTATGGATGTTTTTGATTCCTGATACTTGCATAGTTGTTCATTCCTTGTGATCACTTCCCCAAGCATACAGGAAGTATTGATATTAAACAGGAAATTTTTTTTTTTTTTTTTTTTTGTTAACTTACGGAGCCTGGCGTGGCTGCTTTCAAGGCTTTTTTTTCTCTCTTATTTACTAATTTTTTTCAAAAACAGTGAGAAAATATCCTTGTAGACAGATCTCATAAAAGGAGGGGTGCCAAGTTATTTCTGAAAATGGTTCAATATGTTGAAACCCAAAAATGTTCTAATTGCAGCCCACTTGACCTCTTTGTGATCCACAAGCAGATATTGACAGATGGCACATGTGGACATAACACTTTTAAAGAAAGTTCTTTAAAAGAAAACTTTAAAGAAAGTTTCTCTTTGCTTTGCCAGTCTTTGAGATAGAAAGTGTGTGACTGTGGTTTGCTGTCTGTGTTTCATGTTTGGATTCCTTGAGAAGCATATGTATTTCATATTTCATCACTCTGAGGTTTGTGGTGAACATCTCACTGTGTGATATATGCTGTTCCTCCATGTTGACCACTCTGTCCTGAAGAACATGTCTCAAGCTGTCTCTAACCCTCTTTTCAGTTGATAGAAAAAAGTTATGTTTTCCATGCAGCTGTCTTAATTTCCCTTATGTTTGTTATAGAGGATCTGAAATGTCTGGATTTTATGTACAGCAGCAAACATGTTGTGAACATTCCTTGTGTTATGGAAAAAAAAAGAGTTTTCCAGGCTGAATATGGGTGAAGCATGCTGTGAGAAGAGATCCAGAATCATGGACTGCATTCATTTCCACTGTTCAAAACAGCGAATGCCAGGGAAAAGGCCTCTGGTTTAGGTGTGACCTTGGCATATCTCAGAGGAGTCAGAAGGTCCTTGGCAGGATGACTTGGGTCTCTCTCCATGTCAAAGGCAAATATTAAGGTAAGCAGGGCAATGACTCTGCCCTGTGATGTGAGGATGAAAGACAATAGATAGAAATCATCGATAAAGATGAGAAGGAAATTTGTTTTCTGTCATTTTTGAGTGCACCTTGTGTACCTCATCCTTAGGTCCAGTTCTTTTTTGGATGTAATGCATGCCATATTATTTGATGTTTTGCGGTTGTTCAGCTGAGGTCTATGGACACATCTCCTCCACTATTTGATTCCGGTATTCTGGCTGGTATGTAAAAGAATGAAAATGTCAGATATAATCATAAAATGGATTCTGTTTTCAATAACTATGCAAGGTGTTATCTGCCTTGTTTAACGTGAGTACTGAAAAAATATATTGTAAGCAGAATTGTCTTTCCAAATGATCTTGTATTGCTGTTACTGCAAATGAGTTCCAGAATGGAATGCAAAAGGTATCTAGTGACACTTGGCAGAATGATCATTTACAATAGTGAGATCACTCACTGCTCCAGTACAGGCTAGATTTTCCATGGTAGTTTTCCCAGGAACTTGTTAGCTATACATAAAATTTTACTTTTATTCCCAAACAAGATGGAAACTTACTTCCTTTTCCTGTTTATTGACAGAATATACAGCATATGATAAAGACAGAAATACAGTTCACGTTATAGACAGTGATGTGTCATTAAAGAATGGAATAATATAACCTTTGTCTAATGTTATATGTTTATATCCATTTATGATGAAAATACCAAAATTTTTCTTTGAGTTCTTAATATTTACATTGTATATTCGTTTTATATATTTGTACTGAATGTAGCCAGGCCACAGTTTTGTTTTGGGTGTTGTTTTTGTTTGTTTGTTTGTTTTTGTTTTTGTTTTTGTTTTTTGTTTTTTGTTTTTGTTTTTAATTTGAGTTTAAATGAACAAACCAAGACCTTTTTATGATCTTTTGGGTATTGTATGCATAGGAGAATTCATACTACATAATTTTATGATAAGTGGTGCTTGTGGTATCTAATGATAAATTGCTTGTTCCCTCTCATAAGTAACAAGAAAAAGCAAAAAAAGTTAGTTATAATTTTAAATCTTTAGCTTCTTGGCAAATATTGCAATTAATGAAAAGACTACTTTTTGATAGAAGTTTACAAATCACTATGGCAAGCCTCTCACTCATGCATGCCATGGTTTCATATCCATTTTTCAATGTTTGTTTACAAATGTTTTTTTTCTTTTCTTTCTCCTTTGTGTCAAGAGATTCTCGTCATCACTTTAATAAGATTGTGGCTGTTCAAAGAATCCATCAATACTTGATTTTGTTCCTCATGTAAGATTTTTGATTAACCTGCCCACACCCTCCCCCTCGTCCTCCCCAGACAACAGTACAGGTTATCCTGCATTTCTTTATCTGTAAACAAATGTTAAATAAAAGTGTGTTTACTTCACTTGAAAGTTCCATTGGAAACATCAGAGGGCATAGTTCCCTTTCACAGTAACTTTTAAAATACTTTTTCTTTCAAAATTTCCATTTTATTACATGTTTCTTTTGCCATTCTGAACATAATTAAAATGTATACTTAGAAGAATAACAAGATTTCTTACAATCTTAGCAGATATATTTGAACAAATAAGATCTATATTTTTTATTATGCATACTGACCCTGGTTAATTGCTTGCTAATTTTTTCAGATGAAGGATTGTTTCAACAAATTATTTTGTTTTGGGTGGAGACCAAAACCTCAGAGGAGTGTTCTGTAGATTCTCATAGAATTCCCAGAAATGATAGTGGTTCCTGTAATATATACTTCTCCAAGTGCTCAGTGTGTATAGATTATGTCAGCGATGAGGTTTCTTGTACGTAGAGAGCTCTGAAGTTTGAGCAGAGGTTCTGTCTCAGAGAAACCTAGTCGGGTATCAAAACAGTACTTCACTGACAAGATGGACACAGCTTTTCCAGAGACAACTGGCACAAGCAGAGCAGCATGGGAATAAACAAATCTGTGGAAGAGCATCCTGAAACCCCAAGGGAGCTCTGGTATTTATTTAGTATTGCTCCATGTAATTTCCTTCCTGTATGTTTGCAGGAAAGGAAGCTTGGGTTATTTTAAACAGCTTGTTCATTCTTGTATTGGATCCTCTGATACAATCACTTTGCAGGAGAGATCCTTACGGTGATTATAGAACTGTTATTTAACCCAGTAAAACAGAGAGGGAGGCTAGGTAGAGAACTACTTAAGCAGAGAAACTATGTCTCATGTAAAATAATCTAATAAAATTTCCTAGTCTTTTCCTTGAAAAAGAAATATTTGGGTGCTAAATTCTTTTGATACTTATCAAATAAATACAACACAGACATGAGAAAAGCTTGCTGCTGTCTGTTGGTGATACCTTTGACCCCCAGAAAAAAAAGCTACACGTATTTTTTACAGATACGTACATATATTAAAAAAAATATACATTTATGTAAAAACATACATATATTTCTATCCAAATACACACACACAAACACAGAGGTGTTTGGCAGTATAATTAGCTTCATAACTCTGAGGTTTGATTTCCTACTAATGTGCAATGATACAATCAAACTTTTGAATAAATTATCGGCAAAATCTTTCTGTTGTCTAACATTTGACCTGGAGTTTCTGTAACCTGCTGTTTATTAAGACATATGGTACAATTAGGAGCTCTAAACACTTACAAGGATCTGTTGCCTGGGGGAGTATGTACACAGCATCTCCATTAAGCAATTTAAGTGTTGTTAGTGTCAGTTTTAGCTTCCATTTTTTCACTTTCATTTCCTGTTCTAAGTACATACTGTGCATCCCTCTGCGTATTGCATGATAGTGGATAAAGAAAAATTGCCAGTAGAAGCATAGTTTATTTGAAACTGCATTTTGTCACCAGTGGTTTCCCTTCCCCGATTGTATAACTGCATTCCTTCTGGCCATGGACAAAGGTCAGATGTTCAGAGTAATTTTATTAGATCTATCAACAGCCTTTGATACCTCACAAATGAGGGATTGCTGACCTGCCTGCTGTTGGCACGTTGTGCTTCCTCTTGTGGATAGTTTAATGTGTTGCTTACTTCTTCTGTGTATTGTGGACTCAGATGTTAGGATGACTGGGTGTATAAAGCTCATTAAAGGCAAAATATTTTTATCTGGGCAACATACTGTTCCTGTGTACAGAAATGTGTCTCTGTTGTGTAAAATATGGGGAAATCAGAGTTATACCATGCAAAACTAATAGTAGAAGACTCCCTTTGAATTTTTTTTTCTTTGATAACAGAATATCTCTTTTGAGTTCCTCTGACAAGAAAGCCAAATATAAGTAAGGGTCACTTCTGTAGCAGCTTCACAGATGCTAAACTCTAATACCACAACTGCAATCTAGCGTTCTTATGGTGGTATTTGGTGTCATGGTTAGTCTTTTCCTTGTTTCCATACGAGATTTTTGTAAAGGCTTTGGAGCAGCTGTTATCCTGCTTTTAAATTTTATTTGTAGATAATTTTTCTTTTGCTGTGGTTTGCTAATCGAGCAGTTCTTAACTGTCAACTGTTAGAGAAATTTCTTTGCATTATGGCCCAATTGTGCAACAATGATTTCTCTCCATCTGCTATATTTCTCATTTCTAATTAAATCTGAGCACAGGCTCAAATACATCCTGAAATGCCTCATATTGAACACAATTCATGTTAAGAGTAGGATATTAAATTAATGTTGACAGATCTGAAGGAGCCACAACTACAAAGGCAAGACATTGATTGTGTTTTAAGTAAAGCAATGTAATCTGCAGCCCATATCCTGTCTCAACCACCTTAACACCATATTTCCTACTCTGTGTTGCTTAGTACAATTGTTCTTCACAAGACATTTTATGATTCTAGCTTTGGATCCTTCTTTGTGCATATTAAGGTCATATTATGGTCTGTAAGGTCTAGAAGGATTTTACTGGAAGATTCCCATGTTTGTGTATTGAATCCTATAATGAAATAGTCCTTTCAAAAGCTTTGTCATTTGGTATTTGGTAAATCTTGGATATTCTAAAAGAATTTCAGGTATTAGACAGTTACTTCTGGGGCAGACTTGGTTCCCTGCCAGCCAACATTCATTTTATGTGAAAAACAAGACTTGGGGAGGGGACAGATGGAAAAGAAGGAAAGTTCATCTGCTGACATCTCACTGCACAATGTCATTAGCACAAAACTTGCATGATACTTGGGAACACCTCTGAGCCTTGTGACATGGGAACAAGTACCAGAGTCCTTAAAGAGACTTGAAAGTTCCTTACCCATGTATAAAACATAAAAAACATGTTCTGAACCTATCTGTATGTACATATAAGCACCTAGTACAGCCTAACAACACTGTCTATTTGTAAGACATTAAGTCCTCAGTAAATATGAGATGTATTTAAAACAAGAAACATATTAATATTGAAAGTGCCAAGGAGGGCATTTTATTTAGCTACCAAAATTTTAAATAGTCAGTAGTGAGTTAATGATCTGTCCTGCTAGGTTTTAACCTTGAGGTTATGGAACAACAGCAGAGATTGGAAAGTGTTAGGCACATTGGCTCCCTTGGATCTGTATACTAAAGAAATGGAAAAAAACAATACTAGGGAAAAAAAACCATTTTTTTCTTTTAAATTCATTTCAAGGCACTTAAATGAATTAGAAACACTGGAGGCCCTATAATACTAAAATCATCAGTCTGCTAAAATTGGCAACTACATCTCAGCATCTGTTGTCTGAGCTGACACACCCAAGGCATTCAATTATCTCACAACAGCCACACGCCCTGTTGTGTTTTGCTTTGCACTTAATGCAGTCACTTGGTGACATTTAAATGCGGGCTAATTATAAACACTTTTCATACACAACTGTTCCAAAATCTAATTCCTATGCATATTCATTTTGAATCTGGTTTACATACAGAGTCATCACTGGAGTCATGGTGATTAAAAACTATGGCACAGTTATTACACTGATTAGCCTCCATTAGACTCACATCCATTATACAGTAGTTCTTGATCCTTCATAAATATTTTTACTTCTACATTCTATTTATTTTTCAGCATGTTATTTGATTAAACTTATACAAAAAAAAAAAACAGATTTGTGAACTTTTTAGAATAGGAATTTGTTTAATTTATGTTCTTTACATACAATATATGTTTTAACAGTTGCTTTCTGGTTTTCAATTTGATTTAAAAAGTCAGCTATTAAAGTTTGAAAAAGTAGAACACTGTGGCTTTTGTCTAAGCTAGAGAATATCACACTTTCAAATTGTTTTTACCTTTAAGCTAAATCACTGCATATTGAATGAAAAACAATTTTTTTTGTGCAACAGAATGCTTCACAATTGATGCCAAAAAATAAATCAGCCAAAATATTATCTTTTGCTTAAAAGTTCTATAAATCAAGAGGCCCAGATGCATAGTTTAATAACACTATGCTGCAACTTTAACAAGGACTACATTTGTCTTTAAGTCCACATGATAGTGAAAGCTTAATATGAAAAACTTTTGTCTAGCACAAGTGATTTGAAGATGTTTTGCTCCATGCATGTGAACTCAGCAGGTGATTCTTGCCTATCTTTGATGTCAAACAGCACAAAACTTCAGTGAGTAGTAGCTTCAGAAATGCAATAGACATAGCTGAGTCTTCATATGAAGCTCATGCTTGAACTACATCAGAAGAACTGACATCTATTATGGTGAGCAAAGACAAGTGTTTGAAAAGAGATTCAAACAGAAGTGTCAGAATTTACAGTGCATAGTTTTATATAAGTTGATTTTAACCAAGCATATCTCTATGAACTCTGCAGGATAGAAAAGAAATTTCAAAAGGCAGAGAAATTGTTGTCATCTAAGGGCATGGAATGTTTTAATAGCTTAAGGAAGAACATTTCTGAAAGGTTATATGGTGATCCATTTACTTTGACTGAGTAATAAGGCTCATCATTGTCACGGTGAGGTTTTTAACCCTTAGAACAATGAAAATGTTCCAAATGTATTACCAGAATTAGAAAGCTGAGAGTAATTGGCTCTTTCAGAGATTTTTAGTCTCTTCAAATACACATTTCCCATGAAGATATATGAATAAATAAAATGCACTTTTTCATTCACCATAGGTCTGACCTGGAGTCTCTAGCTTCAGTCTAGAATATGACATACCTTAGGATAAGGACTTGCCCTTACATATTATCACTTTTAAGGGAAGAACATTTGGACAAGACTTCCATTAAAGACCATTACATTTGTTTATTGTCTTTCTTCCATTTATTAATTTTCTTTCCTTGTCTGGAATACATACATCCCCATGTGCATTACATGGCACAGGAAAGAAACTCCTTTGTAGTAGTGTAGTTTGTTTGAAACTCTGTCCTACAGGATTACTTACAGTAGTGCTCTGAAACTATCCCCAAGGAGTCCTGTGCCACAAAACTATCTAATTGTCCTTCTGGAAACACTCGTTCTTTTTTTAAAAACAGGAGGTGGGGGGGGAAGGCTGATAATGATGATATTAATAATAATAATAATAATAATAATATAGGGAGAACTCCAAGGCAGAACTCCTTGGCTGAAGCACACAAAGCAAGAATATAATGATTTTTCTAACTGGTAATCAATAATATGTAGGAATGGGATTTTTCTTTAGGTTTTCTTAATTTGCAAGTAAAATGTGTGAGAAGATAGTTGCTTAATTACTATGAATTAAAGTTTATTGACTGATTTTTTTTTCTTATTTTCTCTTATTTCTATAGGTATATAAAATCTCTAGCTTTTTGGGAAAAAATAAAAAAGACCAATTGAACTGAGCTTTGTTTTCACTTTGGACTATAAGTCTTTAGAGGCTAATTTGTTTAAGTCTCTGAACTGTACTGCTGCACTGTATTAGGATGCCTCTCTACCCCATGAATGAGCTAATAATTTAATTATAATATAAGTAAGTTAATCCATACTATGTTTACTTGAAAAGTCATTTGAAGGCACCTCACATTGGATTAAGAGATACTTGAACTTCCTGCCTGGCAAGCACAATCAAAGATAAAGAGTTGTCTAAGTTTTAATTTTATAACATGTATTTTCCTTGTCGTCTTTTCTTTTGGCTTAAATCTGTATGTAACATAAGGTACACCAAAGAGTTGTGAAACTCTTCTCTACCTAAACACTTTTTTTCGTCTAGCAGGTAAAATTATGCAGTAATTAAAATTACTTTGTTTTAGAATAAACCATGAAACACAAATTTGGATCAAAATACAAATCTGCACTGAGATATGATACAACATTTTCATATGTTTCTGGATAATCTTCACAATATTCTATTATTTTAACATATTGAAGTCTGCATAAAATGCAGCTGGGAGTTTTGAAATGTTTTGGGTCTGTTTGAAGATACTACGGGGTTTTTTGCAAGATTCCTCCTAGTTATAACTAGTATGGATGTGAGATAGGAAAGTGTATTTAAAGTGGCATCTTTAAAACATGAAAAGTTTTTTAGAAAGTAAGCCTGATCCCGGAATAGGTTGATTAATAACATCTCAAGATAAAGCCCATCACAGAATTTCCTCCCTTTTCCTCTCAGGAAAACACAAGGGGAAAAAATCCATTAAATGACTTTGTAGAGATATTTTGCAAAACACCAAGAAAGAAAAAAAAAATTACATGGATGTCACATACAGCTGCAGTGCTATGTGCAGTCATAGTTCTGGTTTAAGGCATGCAAACTGGAAGAGTAATAAATTGTTTCTAAGCTTAGGTAGCAATAAGAGTGCCTGTATGACAAGGCTTTGTTTCTGTTCCTTGACTAAAAAGCAAAGAGAGGAAAGTGTTGTCACATTGTTGCTTTATCTTTGTGCTAAAACATCACAATTTCTTTTTGGCAAATGCTCTCTTCCTAAGAAAAGTAAGGCTAGCTGATTTGAAGTTATATAATTTTTAAAATGTTGGCTGGAAACTCTGTTATGGGATTAACTTCAAAAAACTAGTGGAAGAAGATAATGACCTTTCCAGCCTCAGACTGGGTCCAGGAACACATGGGATCTCTCCCATGCTTATTCCCAGGCTGGAAGACATTTCCTGTATCCCTGTGAGAGTTCCTAACCACCATCCTATAAGATACGTTTGGAAAGGTTATTCTTCAACTTTCTTTCACAAATATTTCATATTATATGGAAGAGTGAAGAGACTCATTTACCTTGTGTATACACATTCATAAATAGTGTGCCTAGAGAAAGAAGGACTGGTCTGGCACTGTTTTACTGCCCTTTGCCTTTGTGCATCTGGAATAGAGACTGAATACAATGTACCTTTAAAATATTTTTCCTTTATAAACCAGAACGGCACAGTAAAAAATTAGGTGTGATTAGCTGATAGCCTTATTGACTCCATTAATGCGAGACACTTTATTCCTAACAGCAGTTATTTGAGAACTTTCTAGGCTACCAGAAATTCAATAGATGATGGATAAACATCAAGCCTGTCCTTATGGTATAATGTCTGTTCTTTCCACAAATGGTCTCTTACCTGAAAACCTTGCCATAAAAGTCCCGAGGGAAAAAGTTCCCCCCATTGGACTTGAAATACTGGTCTGCTGGTTTTCTGGAGTTTTCTAGAATTATGAGGGTATTATCTGACCTACTTATTGATATCAGAGATCCCTGGATGACCAAATACCTTTCAAGGAGACACTGTACTTCAGTTTAAGAGGCACATAACTAGACAGTACATCATTAACTGAATCCAGGTCACTGTCTTGGATTCAGATGAACAAAGATAATCAAAAACCTCCTATTTTAGGAATGTCATTACTAAAAGCTATGTATCTTAAAATGAAGTGTTCACGTTTCATTATTAGAACTTTTCCTTTTTAGTAGACCTCATCTTCAAGTTTTATTAAAAATGGTAACATGCTTTAAATGTCTACTAGTGTATCCTTGATTATATTGGAAAGCCTATAAAAATCCTTCCAATAGCCACATGAATAGCAAAACAATTATGCTCAGTAAAATTGCAATTAATACTAAGTGAATTAATATTGAAGTGAATCTTAGAACAAAATTGCAAACAAGTTTGTTCATCTTAATCTACACTGGGCCAAATAATTAAAAAATTCTGGAACAATTTTTCATAAAATTGATGGGCAATTTTGCTTTGAAATGATGATAAAGCTGGGTCACAATACTTTTGATTGCTTATACTAACACCATAAACTGGAAACCCATGAAAACTTTTGTTTCAGAGAGAAGGAAGTTGAAAGATAAGCACATGGGGTTGACTGTAGGAGATTGTTATGTTTTGCCTAGCTGCATGTCCAACAACTGTTCTCTTGAAGATTGTATCTAGAACAGACAAACATTTAAAATACATCATGAAAAAACATACTGCATGAAACATTAAATTAACTTAGCAATAAATAAAAGAGATACTAGCAACAAAACTTTGAAATGTAAAAACAGAAATGGATTTATGAATAAAGAAAATTAGTGGGGGGTTATTTCTGGTTGTTGGAGGTGCAGGTTGTTGGTTTGGGTTTTATTTTTCTGGTTTACTGTATTTTTTTAAAATAGAGTTCAGTGCTCTAACTTTAGAGGTCCTTGCCACAGATATCTGCATAACCAAGAAGAAAGAAGAAGAGAATTCTCTATATCAAATGTTTATATAGTTTATATTCCCTTTGTAATCAGTGTAAAGAAATATCCATTTTAGAGTATGACTAATCTTCTCTCAAGACAGTTATGAAATATAAGTCAAATTAATTACTCTCTGGACTATGTGTTTTTCTCCATGAGCATACAAGGACTTCTGTTGCTCAAGTGGAGAACTTTCACAATAAATGAGATGAATACCGCTCTCTATGAAACAAAATTTGCATGACTAATATATATGATGCTTTTGGCATAGTCCTGTAAATTCTGACCTAAGAAGAATTTCTAGGAGAGCAGTGAGTCCTTCTGGACCTTGGCGGAGGATTGAATGGTAAGACCATGGGAAAGGAACCTGATTGCAGGGGCAGTCTTGTCTTATGAGGGTACATCCTTCTGGAGAGAATTTTTGTGAGCCTTCTGAGGTAAGAGGCACTTGATTCTTGTCTGTCCTGAAACAAAACAATTTGAGCCAACCATATCTGAAATATAATGGGAGAAGAGTTGCATTTTTAGTCTACACATTTCAGCCTGTTTTGGTGTGTTTTCTGCTAGACTTCAACTTTGTCTAAACACAGTTGAATTATTTGCATAGAAACAGGCACTGAAATGTTAGGATATTATTATTAATATTATTATTATTATGTCATTATTCACTCCAAAATGCTAAGATGGGACTATCTCTTATAAGAATATCCACCTAAAAAAAGTTAGGCATCTAGTCTACTAAGCTTAAATGTCAACAGATATACTCCCCTGCCATAAAATAGATATTTAGATAGGTGTAATGACTTGGTTTCCTAATGTGCCCATCTCTCACCCAACAAAAATTCTGTAGGAGTTTCATATCAGTATCTAGTAAAGTATTAGATTAATAATTTCTAGCTGCAATTAAATGAAAGGAAGGTATCTTTCACGGAACTTAATGAAAGCTAAGGTTGCAAAGGAAATTTTTATGGGTACTTACTGTAGTCTTCAGAGCCTTCTCCCCCTGATTCTCAACGCTTGCATGATGATTGTTCCCAAAAGGTTTATTCTGGGTTGTGATATGACGGACTCCATTAATCCTATATTTACTGAATTTTTTTTGTTGTTAAGAATTTTTAGTGATTAATAGTAAAATTATTGTTAACTATGTCTTTGTTGTTTTTTAATATTGAGAACAGAAAATAATAATAATATAGTAAGACCATCATTATTGACAGTTTTAAAGCAAGTGCAAGTGTTCAAGACATTGGTCTTTTTTTAAAGGATCTGTAAATATTATGAATGATCAAATATGTATTCATAAAAGAAATCACTTTTTCTGAAGAAAGATTGCTAACCTAAGCAGTGAACCAAACAACAGATTAAAAAATTAGCTTGTTTTTATCTTTATGCACATTATTGAATTTTGTCTATCGCTTTGCAGTAATTTGGGGGGTTTGATTAATTATGAAATCAGAACATTTATTTAGTTACATTAAATGTAACATAAATAAATTAAGAAGCTGATTTGCTTGCAGAAATGCAAATTTTAACACTTTAATAAGCAATTTCAGTTTTTCTTAATATTTAAGTAACTGTATATTTTTATGAATAACATGTCCAAAAATTTATCAGTGAAAGACAGTGCTTATTTCAGTAATGGCTGTTAGCATTCATCCAAACCCAATATGCTTTCTTTTCAGTATGTACACAGCATTATATCAGAATTTAAAACTTATCTTTTATTGTAGTAGAAGTTATTCCACAGCTAAAATTCTCTATATCAAATGTTTGGCCAAAGACAATTTTATACCAGGAAGTTTTAAGCAATTGGAAATGGAAGTTTACAATGGAAGTTTCACTACTGACTTAGTGACAGAAACGTGAAGAAGCTATTATAATTTAACATGTAGAATGAACCTCCATATATCCGTGGCAAATACAGACTTTGCTGCCTCAAGGGTTTGGCATTTTTAGATAAAAAAGAATCAATGTCATTATACACAGTCTCTCTAGAGCATCATAATTATTCTGCATGCATACAATATTTATTTAAAACTTAAAATTAAACTTCAAGAGGTGGTCATTTGAAAGCTGGCAGTCAGTGAACAGATTCTGTCTCCATAAAAAAGAGAATATTTCTTCTAAAAGTTAAGAAGTAGATCAAAACGGTCTTTCCAGTAACTGACACTTTAGTCATACAGATGCTTTTTATGTGTCAGATTTATTAATAAAGAAGGTCCATGGGAATGAACAGAAGAAAATCTTGAGGATGTGACTGTCAGTTTTTGATATGTCAGGTATAATTTTGTAACTGTGATTTTTGGATAGCAGTACACACACAGCATTGTACTGATGTTTGTGTACTTCTTTGTACTATTTCATTTGTGATGACTGAGAAAGAAGATGAGGCGGAGATGTTTTGATACAGGATTGAAACTTGAAACTGCAGTCCTTCAATTTGAACAGCATTCCTTTTTCATCTTTCTTTTCATGTTACCTTTTTAACTTTTGCTACTGATGTAAAGAAAAAAAGAAAATTTGAAAAGATGCCAGGTATTGGTTCTTATCTAGGTGAAAGATCATAGAAATTGAGAAAAAAGAATAGTTTTATTTTGTCATCATAACAGAATTATGAGACAGATCAAATAGTTGTCAACAACAAGTGTTTGTCCTCCCAAAGCCAACACAGAATAATTTAATGTGTGATATCCCTACCTATTGCTCAAAGAAAATATGCACATTATTATAATTAGCTGAAAGTGTAATACATTAGTGCTGCTATTCTGCAAATAATAGCATCTTCTTTGACTACTCTTTGTGTACATTGGAAATTTAACTTATCAAAGTGCATACAGCAAAGAACTGCAAAAGAATATCACAGTGCACCACCTGAAGAAAAGGAATGGTCTTTTCCCCTTTTTTATGTTATTCATCTTCTAGAGCATGTTATGTCAGAAGGAAGAAGAAAAAAGTCCCTGTTTTTCAACAAACTTCTGTCAGTTGGAAGCTTGATTTATTTTGACTGGAAAAGTGCTTTATAAACAATTCTTTTTTTCATGGATTTATTATCAAACATCAAGGATGCTGTTTCAGTATTGAACAGCAGTACTCAGGATTCTGAAGTCAGGCATCTGCCTAAGGGTTTTATTGTTTCAATTCATAAACAGAA
This sequence comes from Zosterops lateralis, assembly GCF_965231275.1. NCBI lineage: Eukaryota > Metazoa > Chordata > Aves > Passeriformes > Zosteropidae > Zosterops > Zosterops lateralis. The sequence goes on from NC_139765.1 coordinate 48,901,028, forward strand.
GCAAGAGCCAGCAGTGTAGGAATTCTAGTGACCTGAAACCTGGTCCTTCATCTGTAAGCAAGAACAGCACGAGAACAAGGAAAGTTCCTCCCCTTACCCATGGATTGTTATAATTAATGTTTGAATACAATGAAACCATTCACTGTCATGCATCAAAACTGCTACTTCTGTTCATATTCCTTATGATAAAATTCTTAATTTTCTCATACACCTTGTACAGAAGTTATCCCTTGTTAGCCTATGAGAATTTCTTTTCAGAAAAAGGTGATGAATGCATTTTAGGAGATGATACTTTTTCCAATTTTGTAGGTTCTTAAGACTCTTCCTGCTTAACCCTTAAACTGTTCATGATTCTCCACGTGGTGCTGCTTCAAACACATCTACTTTTGTAAACATCAGTCAGAGACCAGCTGCCCTGTATACGTAAGAAAACTCAAAGTTCATTTGTTCATTTTTTCCTCCCTTCCTTCCTTTTTTGTGAGATACAGCAGTCTATTAATTCACGTCAGTCTTCTAACATACATGGTATCTGTTCCTTTCATCTGACTCTACAGCCAAAAAAAGATAAACACAGAGGGTGTCTTGGAAATTTCTTAAAATTGCAGCAGGCTACTGTCATGTCTCCCCAGAATCATCTGTTTTTACAGGACTTGAACACGCAAAATACTGAGAATTAAGCTTGGATACAGACAACTTTTTTCTGTGCAAAAGCTGAGTTGATACAGTCTGATTATTCAAAGTGACTAAGAGGAGCATCATGAGCTCCCCACACAGCCTACAGAACTGAGGAAATGGATATTAAATAATGGGATTGAGCAGCACTTACAAATTGCAACACTTATAATCATTTAAAAAGAAGCCACTCAGCCTTCGCATATGTGCAGGCTTTCCCCAGGCTCAATTCTTCATTCCTTCAATTCTCCCCTCTGGATCTAGGGGTAGAGTTTGCCATTGACCAGGGAAATCTTCTGAGCCAGCTGCTCTTTTCCATGACTCCCTAAAGAATGCATGGCCAATCAAGCTGCTCTGCACTCCACATTGTTCCTCTGACGAAAGCTCTTATTCATTCTTGAATGCCTGCTTCTCATTTTTAGGAGCCCAAATGCCTTTTCCACTTTAGCCCTGACTCAATTTCAAGATTATTTAGTCTTGGCAGTGGTGTAGATGAGTGAGTAAGGAAGTGCCCTATTTGTGTTGTCACACACAAAATTAGTTTCTTTTGGCTCTGTGGAAAGCAAAGTCCCATCAGTTTTGGCTCTCTACTTGCTCCCTCTTTTTTCAGCTACTTAAAAATTTTCCTGGCTATCCATCCCATCTTGACTTCAGCTTCCTAGGCTGCCAGGGAGGGGAGGCTTTAGGCTGTAGGCATACTCATCCTTTTACTAGGTGTGGGGGCTCATATTAAAGGAGGGTACTTGAAGCTACAGTTTCTTCTAGCAGATTCCTGTAACTCACTGATAGTAAGTAGGAACTCTCCTACTCTTTGAATGTATAAAGGGTTATTACAGGGACTGCACAATACATCCCCCAACAGCACCTGCTTGCATGAAGAAATGTTTAGAGGGTAAGAAAACAATAAAACTGAAGAAGAAGGAAAACTCTGCATGGATCCAGCTCCTGCTGGGTCTTAGGTCATGGTAGGTGTTCACCTGAAATTTACCTCTCTGAACATTTCCCATACAAATAAACATAATTGAAAATGAGAAAATCAAAGCAAACTCTGAGCTAAAAAATGACAAATATATCTTGGAGCAATTTTCAAACTGCTTTTGAGTGCTTTAGGAAACATGGATTTCTTACCTGGGAGGAATTGTGATCTACTCCTTGAATAAAACCAGAACTGCTTGCTCTAATTGCAACGTTATCTTTAGAATATCTGTCTGTGTGTCAGGGGAGTGTGTGTATGTATGTGTGTGTGTGTGTAACTGCAATCTTCCTGGCTTTGCCTTGCTGACATCCCTGCCAGTCAGCAGCTGCACATACCAGCCAGCCCTCTTTTATGCCAATCTGGTGGTGAGTGGTGCAGAAACATTTTAATTAATGTTGAACTTCTTGAAGTTGAAGTGAAAACAATTACAGCTCAATTTTACTTTGCCTCCTCACTTTCATCACTTATATTCTCTCTTCCTCCTCCCTCTCCATTAGAGAGCTTCATTTCACAGACTGTGAATTATAATCTAATTATTATATTTTAAAAAGGCAGACAAGGCATTGTTTCTTCATCTTTCAGTTAAAAAGCTCTGAAATAACAAAGGAAAAGCTCTTTCCTTCTTGAGTGCCAGGAGCACAGAGTCATTCCCATCACAGACATCTCATTCTTCCCCATCTGTGACTTTTTTTCTTTCTTTTTTTTTAATACAGAAGGGATCGCATCTTTCCCTTAACAACTGTTTGCATACCAGACTCAGAGAAAGTTCACAGTACACATCACATGTACATTGGATATGTAAGTGAAGTGATCTGTAGCACAGCTAATTAGACCTAAATTCTTGATTTACTATTTATAAAACAAAATTGATTATTACTTCATCAACAACATTTAAAGCATCATTAAGAGAGGTCTGCTCCAGCAGCCTCAGGTTAAATTTTTTAACAAGCACTTTAGTTGCTAATCTGTGTTATTGCCAACATATGTAAACTTCCTAATGCTAATTGCATTCAGCTGTGAATCAAACAATGTCTAATTCTCTTCAGGATTAATTATGCACATGTGCTGCCTGCATTCCTAAACATGGTTCTCATAAATAATAAGAGATATAGCTAGGCAGATGGGATTTTTCCAACTAAATGATCTGTTTATCATGAATAAAACAATTGACATATACTAGACTTCTAATGCAAAGTCACCACAACATTCCCATGTTTTTTAATCATAAATAATTGCTGCGACAGTTGTTTGTGTGAACATGTTTTTGTACAGCCAAGCACTAAGAAGCATGTCCTTCAGTAAGCACTCTTACCTTTGTGTGCACCTTTCTTTCTTCTTTCTTTTTCATCTTTTTTGATTTGAAGGTGCATAACAGAGTGGTTTATATCATGTGTTTGATGAATGAGCTAAAAGTCTCCACTAAAAGTACAAGTTTCGTTAGCCCCAGGGAAATCTGGTTTAAGTACAGAGCAGGAAAAATTGCTAAAGCGTTATGTATTCTGCTTGTTTCAGGAAGAAGCAATGAGTTTCTGGCATACACAGCCAACCTTGGCAGTATCTTTCTTTAGAATTTCTTTTTTATTAGTCTAAAAGGGCTGATAATTAACTGAATTTGTAAAATTAACTTGAAAAATAACTTCCAATGCTGAGTACATGGCAAGTAGAAATAGCTATTTTAAAATGACATTTGACAGCAACAGAAAAAAATTTTCTCTAAAAGGGGGAGACAATTTTTTTTCTATCCTTCCTTTTAATGAAGATATCTTCTTTTAAATAGAATTTAAAATTGAGCTGCAGCAAGCAACTCCATAGCATGTCTCTTCTCATACGACACAGATGTCTTGGTTTCCACTGAAAAGGACTTACATGGAAAATGCATCAGAACAGCAAGAATTTGATACTAGTAGAGGCTTATAAAATTATACTGTTCAACTGTATATTATTGCACCCATTATTTTCTGTCTTACTGTGAAATGTCTTAATTAGCCCTGATGGTTTAGGTTGATTTGAATTTTATATTGAGACAGTATCTTTTATTATTTTTTTTAATCCTAAATCAAAATTTGTAATAGTGTGGTATTGAAGAAAGGTAATAGACTAACAGGTTAAATGTCTGAAGTCTTTCAGTTTCACAATAGGTGGGACACACTTAATCCCTGGCAATATGCCCTTAAACTTCTTTTTCAGGTGCCAGTTGTTGATGTGAGAAAGTGGTTGAGCACCTATGCCTCATTTACCTCATCATTTCTCAGTTGAGTATAGCAAGAGAGGTTATTGATTGGTATAATGGTTTCTATAATAAGAACACCTGTCCACTAGTCACTGTACCTAGATAATCAGCTAATTTCATAAGACCATCAAAAACTCAGTTGGTTATCATTGATGACCTTTGCTGAATTTCAGCTTGTGACATTGAGATGAAAAGCTATGCTTCCTATTACTAGTCAGTGAGTCAGCCTGCCCTTGTCTCAGTTTGGGCAAGATAAAACTTGATGAAGCTGTGGCTTATCTGTGTTAAGTGAGATTCTAACGTGACAAAATGCTTGATAATCTGGAAAACACATTTTAAATAGCTTGAACAGCTTTATTACAAAAGGAGACATTTTCTGGTCTTTGAAATCAGATAATTCATGATAATAGCATGTAGCTAAAAGAATAAAGCAACTGAAGAGCTGAGAGAACTGAAGCATCCAACTGTTTCTCAGCAGTGGAGATTGCAGAAAATATGTTTAACAGTGTAAGGTACTGTTCCAGAATGTGAGAGACAAGAGCATGTGGGTAAAACGATACCATTGGGTGGGAGTACAGTTTTCAGGGTAGTTATTTCTTGTTTGTTTGTACTTTTATACAAGGCCTAGGAGCTATGCTCGCTTAAATTATTTGAAAACATCTCAGATGATTATTTACAAAAGAAAAATTCCTTTCAAGGGTTAAAAGAAGTCCCAAGCTTGTGTTTAAATGAGATTTGAAATTTCAAGGAATGGTGAATTTAGCTTCCATTTCTGAAATTTAAAAATTAACTAAATCACTTTGCCATTAAAGGAACCACATGGTACATCTGAAAGGTCTTGGACCCCTGAAGATATTTGTGTTGTTGGACCTCCTTACCACTGGCCTGCTTCTCAGCCTGTAGTTCCCTCACAGGCAGACTGGCTACAGACTCATTTTATTTTGGGTATGGAAATTTGGCACCAGACAGCATGAGTGTCATCCTTTCACTGAGCAAAAGTGATTTACAGAGAAGAGATAGAGTGTTGTGTGGGGGAAAGTACTACATTGTTTTTCAGTCAGATAGTAAGACCTACCTACCTTTTCCTCTCTATTCCATCATAAAGACCTAAATTAAAATTAACTGTTAGCAAAATAATGTAGTCCCTGACAAGCAAAGTAATTTAAATAAAAACATAATAAAACCCAGTCCACTGGCATTTTTGCTAATTTTATTCACCTGCAAAATGAAATAATTTGATTAAAACTGTTCATCTGCATCCTGAAGTGTAATTGTTTTATGGGTTTAAAAAAAGGATTGTTGACATCATGTAGTCATTTTGGAAAATATAAACTGGACTCCTTTAGGATGGAACTAAACTGGATTATGTTCTCCAAAGGCAGACTGAAAGCATAATTACTGCAGACAGGTGTTGAACCCTTGAGCTGTACAAGGACTGGTCTAAATTAACTTCTCATTGAAATATTTGCAGTGTAGATGCGAAGATCTCTACATCAGCTGTTTTTTTATGTAGACCTAGTGCAAGGCCACACTGCTAATCCATACACAGCCCTGAAGGCCATGAAGTATACCATTCAGAAAATGCTGAACTTCTTTGAAAGTCTATGTACAAGGAGGAGAAAAGCAGTTCACAGACTGGGATTCTGCACTGTGGGGTTAAATGTCGCCATCTTAAAGATAATTCAACAAGTCCTTTTGAAAATAGGTATCATCATTGGCAAAACAGACCTTGACACATTTTTATTTATCTGAAAAAAGCTCTAGAAGATAATTTTATTGTTAATTTAGCACAGAAGTATAAAATTGTCACGAGTATGAATGAAAGAGGAAAGTACCTTAAAAAAAATTAAGAACTCATACTCTTAGACTTTATTTGTGCATCTAAACAAAACAGGACACGGGAGATAATGCAGGCTCTGCATGGGTAGTCTTGGACCCTGTTTGACCCCATGGGTTTTTAGGCCATGCTCACTGGAGCTGCCTGGGTGAGGCTTGGCCACACCCCTGGGTAGTGTCAGTGAGAAGGCACCTGGAAGGGCCCTTTCCATTTTCCATAGTCCTCACTTCTGCTGCAGCTGGCTTTTGTGTCCTCCAAACACTCCTATGTGCCTTTGTGCTGCTTTCCACAGCATGGAGATGCAACATACTGCACAACAGGTTTCAGACTATGTGAGCTTAAAAACATACAAGATATTACCACTACATGTTAGGGTCATAAAAGCCATACATGAAACCCGGTGGAGGCACAGGCCATTTTCACCTTCACTGTGATTCCACTTGATATTTTGCCCATGGCTTCATTCAATCCAAATGCCCCCTTCATTAAAAAGTGCAGAGCCATAAGAGAAAAAAAAGAAAGAATTTCAAGCCTTAGGTATTTTACATGATTGTTCTCCCAGAAAGGTGTTTTCCTGTTGTAGTGTCTACATTTTGTTGTTATTATTGTCAATTATGAAAATATTATTGTCTGATGAGGTTTTAATTTCCTCACCAATGAACAAAACACATGATGTTTGAAAAGTAATCTCTATACAGAGTGGGAAGAACTTGAATTAAAGGGGAATGTTTTCTGAACCAATGAGGAAGGAAGATCATCTGTTTCTGGATTTAGTTTTGCCTCCTCACATTAAAACATATTTTGAAGAACCTAGTGGAGGGCTGAAAGCTGAAGTATTTTTATCAAGATTTTTTTTTTAATTCAGTGCTGATGTTTCTTAACTATGTGCACAAGATAGAAGACTGTAATAGACTTCCTAGTAAAAACTTTGACCTTTAGTAATTTTGTTAGTCACTGCTGGCAAAAAGAGTTAAAGTTCTTAGCACACGGCTTTACTCCTCATCAATGCCAGATTGTTCAGCCATTTTTGCATAAAATCAGAGTATCATTCTAGACCACTTCCATAGATTCTTCTTAACTAAATATAATTTCTTTTAATTAATATAAAAGAAATAATGAAAAGATGTTGTAAGCATTTTTTTTTAATGTTCTATTCTTTAAAAATCAACCATTTCCAGTTTAGGATGAATTTTCTCATGCTCCCACATCCAAGACATTTACTGTCATATGTAGGGCAAAAACTCAAGCACTGATTTTTTACACAGCTTTATGCCTTGTCAGCAAGCTGTATTAATTCTTTTTTGTGGGTATAACTTCTGACCCCAAGCTCAAAATTGGGGGTTTTATGTGAAGAATACCTTCCAGCTCCTAACAGAACATCTAACAATGTTCCCGTGCTTTATCCATTTAAACAACGTATGAAGTCCTGTATTAGAATGTTATTTTATGCAAGAGATCAGTAGCTTTCAAGAAGGAGTAGGACATCACTGCCATCAGTCACACTCTGGCCTGCCCTGCAGACATGCTGAAGCACACTACATTTGCAAATCCTCAAAGACATTCTCTCAATTGCTTCTGTGAAACTGTTTGGATGATACACCCAAACTGATTAGGTCACCATCATGGACATTAAAATACTCAAGTGTTTGAAAAGGGCAATAGCAGGGGCCCTTTGGATGCTAATGACAAAAGGCATATTACAAAGGATAAACTTGCTTGGGATTTTTCTCTGTTCACTTTTTTGAGGGAAAATGGGGGTTGGTGCATTTGAAGTGCTCCTAAAAGTTATTTTTTTCATTTCCTATAGCTTAATGTTTGGGGTTTGAGTCTTGTCTAGAAGTTTACTGATCAGACAAAGAAAAAAACATACATGCGTAATTTTGAGGGTAGAGAGAGGGTCACTGATGAATAGATTACTATGGCACTATTATCACTTGCAAGGATGGAGAAGGTGTGTTTCACTGTACACCCTTCTCCTTTATTTCATTGCAATTGCATTTAACGATCTGTTGGATTTTCATTAAAATAATAGACAAAATATTTTGAATAATTTTGAATTTCATAATTTAGCATAATCTCTGCTTACTGTAAGAGCTGGTAAATATTAAGATTTTTCATTGGGTACTATAGCAAAGCAGTTTTATGGGGAGTGTAGTAAATGGCTGGTCTACTGAGATTATGGAGAGTTTCAATCGCCCAGTTACTAACTGTAAGGAGATGCCACTCAAACTAAACAAAAGGCCATCTGTAAATATCAGCATTTTATTTGCTCTTCATCAGAAGCTGGTTGCTATTGAAAAAGCTGATGCTCCAGATGGCAGTCGAAATTGATAGAATAAAGCACATGTGAACTTCCTAAAGAGGGCTTTGTCTGGGGTTAAGTGTTTGCTGAACTCAGGGAACATGGTACAGAGTTGCTCAAACAATTTCAGCTTTACTGATACTAAGGGGTAGAGAATACTAGGTAAAAAAAGACTACAGAGACACTTGCATGGGTAATGACTGAACTGTTATGGAGGACACAAGAAGAAAATTATGAGACTATTTTTGGAAAAATGGAAAAGGTCAATATCTGAGCAGCAGTAGCTATGTATTTTTTGTATCTGGATGAATATCCAGATACTGAGGTTTGTCTGTATGCTCAATACCCATTAAGTGCATTGCTCCATTCATGGTCTGTATTACTTCTGTATTTCTATTATATGAACATTTAATAGTCATATTTATGGAATCATATTGTAATTTATAGCACAGATAAAGTTACGTGGCAAAAACTACTCCAAAGGCTCTTAATTACTATAAATAGAACATGGTTAGATAGGGCTGCTAAACAGGGCTGGAAATGAGATGGACATGTAAGTTGGAGCTTGTGGCTAAGAAAGATCAATGTCAGGAGTGGGAAGGAATCTTAGTGCTAGTGTCTAGATAGAAAATTCCTAACACGGAAGTCAAGAGGAAAGCCCAGAAGACAAGGTATCCATATATTCTAAGGCTAAGAGGGAAGGCAGAAGGTTTTGCCTAACACAGGTTCAGATGAAGGTTAGGGTTACTGGGATTTTAAGTCTGAGGTGGGGGGACAGAAACAGGAACAGGCAGTGCAGGCTAGGTGGGGGCAAATACTTGGGCAAGTAAGATGGAAAATTTACTAAGAACTGCAGACCAGATTGCAGCAGGTAGGAACAAAAGTTAGGAATCAAGAATCAGAATAAGACTCATAGGCAAACTACAAGTTGCTGGGAGGGTTTTCTATAGCCCTCTCAGTCCATTCAGAGGCTTTATTTTGGTCAGGATTAAAATAAAGATGCTGCCTGTGATGTAGCTACCTTGGTCCTCTTTATAACTAGCAGGGAAAAATATGCATCTGACAGATGTAATTCATCTCTTCCTAAAGCAGATGTTTAAAATAAGACTGATGAATTGCACCCTAGAAGTGTCTATTTCTCTCCATTAATTATGAACGGGGTCTATAGTAACTAGCTGAGACATATGCTTTTGTTATAAATGTTGGATGTCTAATGTTGGATGAGATGAGTCCTACAGCCTCAGGTGTCCTAGTCATTCCACTGCATTGCAGCTTTGCCCTATTCAGTTAAGGCCCTGATCCATCAAGCAATTAAATATGTACGTAGGTTTTTGAGAATGAATGTGATTAAATGTTCTGGGGAATTGTAGGGAGATGAGCAAATGCTTCAGTGTGGGAAATGTGGATCTTGAATTAACAACTTAGTTTGTCTTCCAGGAGTCTGCCACTGCTTTGGTAAAAATCTCTGTCTCCTCTGTACTTGAAGCTATGTTCTGTCCCTAATGAAATATACTATCCCTGCTATCCATACACTAAATGCAAGCACAGACTTAGTTTTCTGATAGCAATTCTGCAAAATTAGTCATTCACATATTTGGAAAAGTAGTCACCAGAGGGCTGGAAGAGTAGCCAAGTGAAATTAATCTCTGAATATTCAGGTGTTTTTTATGATTTCTCCCTGGTTATATCAGAAAGTAGGAGGTGAACTAGTTTAATCAAAATTTTAGACTGCACAAGATCTGTGGCTGATGGAATGTGGCTCAAAAGGGGAGCTCCTTATCATATAGTGAAGCTGTCACAAAGAAGGAAGGAATACACAAATGAGGTTGAAAACATGGTATCCAAATATTTCTGTTGTAGAAGTTAATCAGATTTTTGTAGTGGACTGATGACATCCACTTTGAATTCAGAATTTTGATATGGTCTCCCACCTTTTTTATCACAACTGGACATTAGTCTTGATGGGTAGATTATTAGGTAAGGGAAAAGTCAGCTGGATCACTGGTCAAAGTACAGAGGTCCGCCATCCATGTTCTGCCTTGCGTGACTAGTCACAAGTATATCCTCTAAAGGGATCTGTCCTGAGATTGATTGTGTTTAATATTTTACCAATGGAGAAGGAGAAGAGAAGAAGGAGAGGAGAAGAAAAGAAGGCACCCTCATCAAGTTTGCATATGACAGCTTCTGGGGACGTCATGGCTACTCATGAGGGCAGAGAAGCTGTCCAGATGGACCTACCAAGATACACAAATGTGCCAATAGGAATCTCACAATACTGAACTCAGATAAATGCAAAGCTGTGCACCTGTGAGAGACTAACCCCCTGCACCAGTGAAGGCTGAGCACTGACTGACTGCCTGGGTGCCAGCTCAGCTGGAAAGCCCCTGAGGATCCTGCTGGACAGTAAACTAGATATGAGTTCCACCTGGCTGTGATGAGGGCTGACAGTGTACTTGGCTGTAAAAATAGGATTGTAGCCACTAGACCGAGGGAAATGCTTAATCACTTCATCATGTTGCTTATTTGAGAGTTTCTGGAACACTAGGTCTGGTTGGGAGCCCCTAAGTACAGGAAAGAGATGCTGATCAGGTGGAGCAAATTCACAAAGAGCCATCAAGGTGGCTGAAATCCTGTGAGGGGAAGGCTGAGGGAGTGGAGCTTGTTCAGCTTGTTCAAGAGTTGTTGTTCCAGGGGCCTTTGGGGACTACTAAGAGTACAGAGGCAGGCTCTTTACTGAAGTGCATAGTGGGGGAATGAGAAACAGTGCACATAAATGGAAGCATGAGAGTTTCGGATGGTATGAGCATAATTAGGCACTGGTGCAGTATCACCAAAGTTACAGTATCTATGTTCTTGGAGACATTTAAGAGTGGACAAAGTCCTGACCTATTAAATAGGTCTTAATTAGGTGTTAACCCTGCCCTGAGCAGAGAGACAAAAGACCTCCTGGCATCCCTACCAATCTAAGTGATGCTGTAAAAACGGAGGGTGATCTGATCTTTGCTGATGAATGTGCTGTGCTGGGTATAAGGAAATTATTATTTAAGAAGAAGGAATTAGGTGTAATACTGCATTAGAGATAGGGCATAGCCCTTTATCTGGATTATAAAGGCAAAGCCTGGTGTGCCTGGGTTGCAGAAATAGTCTGCACAAGCTTAGGAATGCACCTGAGTGGCTTGAAATGCAGGATCAGGAGAAAACAATAGATCTCTCCTTGAAGACCATTTTGCCATTTTTTTCCCAGTTTGATATTTCAGGGTCACAGGTGAGACCGTCATTGCTTGTTTTAATACTGATGGTGTTCCTTCAAAATATATTATCCATGATAGATAAAACTTTAGGGGCATATATTAATATATTGGTAATTGTTAAGCCTATGTAAAAGGCCTAGTGTTGAACACTGTCTTTAACTTGATTTGTCAGATTATAGGTCCCTGTGAAAATTTTACTGGAAAATGTAAAAGCACAATTAAACTAATGCTGTGGGTAAAGAAAACAATATTTCAAATTTTCACACTCCATAAATATAGGGGATTTGGCCATCACAATTGTACACACTTTTGCAGTGCAGTATGTCCATGGTAACATGGTAAATGTATATATTTCTTTGAAGTTTAAATACCCTTTTTGGGGTATACAGCACCCTATAAAATTTTATTTATAAGTGGAATATAGCATAAAAACAATGAAAAGCTTTCAAAGACAAATTCATTGCAGGTATTAGAATGTCCTCATAATTATGGTTTTTTGACATTCATTTTAGCTGACTTGTTATTTGGCACTTTGGGGATGGAAAGATTTCTGTTCAATTCATGGAAGGTTTTCAACTATATTGGTCCTAGTATGTAACAGTGTTTTTATGTAGACATAGGCATATAATACTTATGAAAATGCTGGAATGAAGTACCATGAAAATTAATATTCTGCTTTTTCCCTGAAGACGTTTTGAATGAGGGACTTTGTGTTATTTTTACAGAAATTTGATATGAACCTATATATATATATCCTAAATATCACATTCACTTTATTTGCAGCATGCTTTAGCACACTGCCAACATCTTACAGACTATAGAGTATTTATTTTATGTGTATATTATTTTATGTGTGTATTATTTTATGTTTAGGTATATTTATGATAATTTACATTTTTAGTATATTGTGTGTATTTGAAATACCCATGTGGAAAAAATCTTATTATGCCAATATACATGGTATAGAGTACTAGATATTTTCTGTGAAAAAATATAACCTCAGCAAACTTCTGGAAATATTGTCCTTTTCTGCCCTTGAAATCAGTTTTGTATTATGGATTTTGTTGCCTAAATATGTTTTAAGGGATTTAAAAGTGCTCTGTATAATCTTAGTTTTATTCCCAGTGAAGTAGATGGTAAAAATTGGACAGAACTGTCATGCTCAAGCTTGGCAAAGCCACAAGTAAGTGCACATTAATTTTACTGGTTTCATTACAGTAGCACATTCAGGGTCTCTCCTGAAATCAGCCCCCTTCTGATGGCCTCTGTTCAAATACCTGGTAAGAATTAGTTCCAACTTATATTGCTTACAGCACCAGCAAAGCCTTCAGGGGAAAGAAATCAGATTCTGCCTGCTTGGATTCCAGTGTGCATCCCAAAGTTTCTAGTGTTGTGTCTTCACTGCAAGCATTGCCAAATAATAAATTGTTCACAGAATATCACTGACTGTAGATAATATTCCAGCCTGTATCTAATTATTGTACATTTAACACATTTCTACATTTCTAGCTGTACAATATTCAAGAGAAATTAATAAAATTTTGAAAGGATCTTGCATTTAGCACATCCAAACATCCTAGAACTTGTGTCATTCCTGAAGACTTGGTGATGTTTTTCCACAGCACTTGGGAATATGTCATAATACTTTCGGAAAAATGGAACATCCTTCCACAGGATCACAGAATTCACAGAATGGGTCAGGTTAGAAGGGACCCTGGTGGATCATCTGGTCCAAGCTCCCTGTTCAAGCAGGGTCGTCCCAGAGCACATAGCAGAGGATTGTGTCCCGATGGTTTTTTAATATCTCCAGTGAGGGAGACTCCACAACCTCTCTGGGCAAACTTGCTAGCATTGTAAGTGTGTGAAATACAGGTTGCCACACTTATATGTGCAGCAGAAATGAACAGCAGCATCTCAGGCTGATGGCAGTTTCTATTTACAGTGGCTAAAGCAACTAGGATAAAGAAATAAAGAGGACTATGGGAATAGAAAATATACAATGAAAATTTAGAAATGCTTTTGCAATTAGCTGATTTTAATGAGTTTCTGATGCTACCCAGATTTTAAAAAAAATATCTTCTTGACTTGGGAAAGTGAAAAATAGAGCGGGACCTTAAAGCACTTGATTCTTAGCACAGACAACATTTTTTATACTTTGTACAGTGTGACTAGGAAAGTGGCTCCTGGAATGTGCCAAAGTAAAACAACTAATCATCATCACCACCACCAATAATAATAACAACTTTGCATTTATATAATTTAGCAATTATCACCTGGCTTCACATCAGCTATTTGTGTCTGTGCTTTCGATTATATATAATTTCCTCTTTTTACACATCAGTACATAATTGTAGTGACTTCTTGTAACAGCCTCATAAAACCTCTTACACTCAACATTCTAGAAAAAAGTTACTGTGTTATGATGGTCTTCTAAAAATAAAAAATAGTTTACTATCTAGGAAAAATTTCAGCTTCCTCTATAATTGCATGCCCTCTCATTTTCCCTCCCTGAGGATCTCTTGAATGTCAAATTTCAGTTCTTTTTGCTGACTCCATTTTCAAGGTCTCACAACAAGTCATAAAAGGAAATTGGCTATTTTTCTACCACTGCTTCCTGGCTTCTTGTTTTTATCACCATCACTATTAAGAAAATGCTTGAAAATTTATTTTATATCCATAGTTTCCCATTTCATAGAAGTCATGACCAGGAAGCTGGCCATAAGGAAAAGGAAAAGCAAGATGTTTTGATCAGTTTTGTAATTTTGTATTTGTAGATTTAAGGTACATATTCTTCAGCGGAAACTGCAGAAGGGTTTGTGGAGAAGCAATTTGCTTCTCACTCTCCAAAACATCAGTGTCTGTTTCCTGCTTCTTCTGTCAATAAAGTTTCCCCTGGAAGAAGATTGAGTCAAAGGCAGCTAAAAGGAAAAGCAGTTTTCACAATAGAAAAGCATTTTTCTTTCCTTTTGAAAAGAAAGAGAGTGCATAACTTTTTAGCCCTTTCATATTGGCATCTGTCTGCATATTCATTGCCTTTCTTTGCAAATGAATGATGCTTCAGCATTTAAAAAAATTGCTCAATATTTGTTCAGTGCCTTAACAATGCATTGGTTAGTGTTCCTTTGTCTTTAGAAATATAATTCCACCAAAAGAAATAATGAAAAAGGACTTGACACTGATTCTGTTTGAATAGTGGGTATATGTGAATATCAAAATAGTTAAACCAGACAGGTTTCTAGAATCTAATCCTTCATTTTTTTTCTGAAGTTTGAGGAATTCCCACAGTCTTGTCATTCCATTTGGATTTTCCTTGTAGGTTTTTTACATTTTTTGGTTGGATGGTTGGGTTTGGGTTTTTTTATTTGGTTGATTTTTTTCCCCAGTGCAACATCACTTACATTTTCTATGTTGCAATAAATATGAACATCATTATTTCTCCTTTCATAAGGCAACTTTTTGGACTAGGTTTTCATTTTATTTTGTTGGCCAACTGTCTTTCATAACAAACAGGAAATTTGAGTAGAGATTCAAGTAGTTCTGTTCTCTGTTATGTGTCTGGGATGTCTGATTTGTTATTTCAAGGATGACTGCAAAATGGGCATTGTGCAGTGTAGGTTACTCTGTTTTTACTTCTTGTGCTGTTGTCATCCAGAAAGATATATAGGAAAATGGTAATTTCATTGGTAAGATTTCCTTTTCCCTCACAGCTCCAGGATCACTGACCTATGCTACACCTGCTATCTACAAGTGTTCCCGCTGAATCCTTTAAACAAATGGGAATTCGAAACAGAAGCAAAAATTTCCATATTGTCAACAGACAAAATTAATATTTCTATTAAATTGTATATTTATTTTGGAGTTCAAAACGGCTTTTATTATAGCTTCTGTTGTTGTTTTGAATCTAGTAAAAAATAAATTTACTCTAGAATTTTTACAATAATCCAAGTACTGAACCCCTTAACTCATATTTAATTTGGAAATATCATATGCAGTTAATTAAATTGTGAGTTGAGTTCTTTGGAAATAAACTTCTTGTTATTGATGATGTCATTAATGCCAGGAGATATTCATTTCCTGTGAAGGACTGTAATAACCCACTGGGATTTTTTTTCCTTTTTTCGGTCCCTGCATGATAAATTAATAATTCAGATAATTTGTTTATAAACTAGGCTGTAGGGGGACATTGCTGAACACTACAAATAAGTTTTTGATGTAGTTATAAAATTATTTCCTATGCCATTTATCATTTCTTAAACCAGACACTGTTGATGAATATTCAACATCTGCATAAAGCACAGGGAAACCTTTTTAATCAGCACTAATACTGAAGCGTGAATTTTGTAATCAGCATAACTGGTGTGTGGTGTGGGAACCTATAGGGTTGGTGAATTTTTCATATTAGGGAGTGTTAATGGATGGAAGAAGGACAGGCGCTGACAGCTGGGCATATCTCTCATTCAGTTTTAGTACTTCTCTGGCTTTCAGGAATGAGATTAAGCCATAGGGAAAAAAAACTGGTTTGAAAGGCACAGGCTGCCCTCCACGATGGACCCAGGCTCCCTTTGGGTAGCAGGCTGGTGGCACTGTTTCAAATGGGCTTTGACCCAAACGAACCAGCTTCTTTATCATTCATGGATTTGTAGTTTTACCAAATGGTGTGCTGTGTGGGGCAGCCCTTTGTATTTAAATGCATGGCCTTACAATGAAATCCAAGTTGTTCATGGTTCTCTTAAATTATACCTCACTCCTCTCATGTATTTGTTTACATGGATCATAAATATACAATTAGATTTGATGTAATTTTGCACTGAATTTTCTATGTCAGAAATAAGTGCTCATTTTGTCAGGCTAAAAAATGGCTGATGCTCATGGTGAACTGGGAGATAGTTTGGGGAACCTCTTTCTCTTTTTTTCACCTGAGTTAACTAGATGATGTTAAAGAAAGCTCTTTCATTCAGTTTGTTTGTTTGTTTGTTTTTGGTGGTTTTTGTTTGTTTGGGTTTTTGTTGTTTTTTGTTTGTTATTTGTTTTGGTTTTGTTTTTGGTTTTTTTTCTATGTTCTCACTACCATTTTCCCTTCTTTTGAGTTCAGAAAGAATTTTTTTTCTCAAGGAAAGACAAATCCTTAGAATCCAAAAGTTCTACTGCCTCTGTTCCTATATGGCCCAACATCTTCCTTGTCTAAACAGTGCAGACACTATAATACTGCAGACGACACTGTCTGCCCCAACCCTTTGCTGGGGAATCCCTCTTCCTTACTGGGGGCCGTGTTCCAGGAGCTGTTTTCACTATTTGTCAAATTTCTATGTTTCTGAAAGTGGATCTGTGATGGTATTGGGCTGTGGGCTGAAGCATGGATATGCTATTAATGCAGCCACTGCCAGCAGTCAGGAAACAGCCTGCAAGAGAGGACTAGGGTAGGGTGAGAAGGAGTGAAAAATTCCTTTATCAGGACTGGGCTTCCAGAACCCTTAGAAAACCAGGTTACAAAGAAATGTAACTGTTCTAAGATCGACTGTATAGTGTTGTCATCATAACACAGTCTGTCATTGTATTTATTTTTATTTTTATGCTGTAGAGAGAGATATATCATCTGGAGGACCACAAACTTCACCTGCTGAAATTCATTCTGAACTTAGGCCAACTTTAGTACAAGCAGGAACAACTCAGTTGAAGTCACACTTGCTTATACCTGTAGTGAGTTTAAAACTGAGTGTATGCATTGACTTGTAATAAATATGTTGCCTGAAATGATTATGCACTAACCCAGTCTGTAACAAACGTCTGAAGCCTCTTCAAGTCAGGTGTTTTATGGTAATTTGCATTGCAATTGCTCTCTTCTGTGCTGGTCTGTAATATCTGAATACACTCTCAGAATCTTTCTGGTTGATACGTTTTCATAAGCACTCTACTGGTTCTTCTGTGACCGCAGTTTACTTAGATTAAGCTGCAGAAGCTCCACTCTAGACAGCAAAGGTACTAGTGGCAGGATATTTTCAGCATCAAGAAGCTGAGTGTGTGCTGCAGAAACTGCTGGAAAAGCAAATTAAGCACTTAGGTGGTTAAACCAAGTTCTGTGTGACCATGGCAGCCTATTGATACTTCTGCTTGAAGAGGTTTCAGTTTAACCCAGGTGGGTCCTCAAGAGCAGCAGTCACTGATAGCAGTGCAGATATTCCAGGAAGGAAGCAAATAAATTCACAGCTGATGTGGCAAACTTTTAGCAAATCCATCTTCCATTTTATCAACATGATATATAATATTATTCTAGAATTTAATGTTGTTTCATGTATGTTTACATTGTAATTTTGCAGGCCAGCATTCTCTTGACTTCTTTGGCACAGCAGCAACACAGAGCTCACTCTTATTGAGCTTGTTGTCCACCTGCATATTCAGGTGCCCTCAGGTCCCTTTCCACAGAGCTGCTCTCCAGCCAGGTAAATCTCAGCCAGTGCTATACTCCTGGATTACATTTTCCCACATACAAGACCTTATATTTGTTCTTGTTGAAATTTATATGGTTTTCAATGACTTGAGAATTAAAATATAATCAAATATTATAAACCATGGTAAATATTTATGCCCATCTTTGTTAATGGAATGTTTCTTACTGCAGCTGTTAAGGCTTTCGCAATCTCTTTTTATTTTTTTTCTCTCTGGGAAGTAAAAACACAGGTCCTGACTTATTTTATACTCAGACAAACATCACTCATCTTTCAGATAACTGCAAGACTATTCCAGGATTCATATTTTATGCTTACAAAACTACATAATAGGCTAAATAACAGCTATGTCTACTTTGTGATAATATTTTAATATATTGTAATCACTCTATGCTTGGTATTATTAAACAGTGAAATAGTTTATACTCTCCTCCCATAACTGTTGTAGCCAGCCCCTGCAAATATTCTTTCACCTAGTATCTTCCATGTGTGTGTCTTTTCTCCATGTGTCTACTTTAAACACATTAAAATAGCTCTGGCATCTCTCAATCTCTTTTAGTCCTCTTCTCAAATATTCTTTACATGTCATGAATTCATCAGTGCAATAGTTTTTTCCTTTCTTCTTTTTTTAACGAATTATCGTTAATAGCTTGAGAGTCAGATTAAGCTCAGGATTTGCTTTGCAATCAATGAGAAATAGCAGACTGAGTATTGAGGAACAATTGTTCCTCAATAACCATGAAAAGAATAATCCATTTTACAAGTTCTAGCATTTGGCTTGTCTATCCTCTCAAAATTGCTGAAGGATAAGGGCACCAGCCAGTTAGAAGAGGTATGAATAAAGACTATGCCTAATGAGACATACCACAAAACCTGGGTTTTTTCGGTTTCCTGCTACTATCCAAACAGAATACAGAACACTTTTTGGTATGGAAATGTTTCATAAGCTACCAATTAGTGAGGGAACAGTTTTCTTCCCTTCTGACTGCCTGAAACAATCCTTTCAAGACCTTTCCATACGTTCTTTTTCTCAGGCAGTATGCAGCAAATCTATTTTTTTTCCCCCAGAAATTAGCTGTGATCATAATTTGGAAATGTTTATAGAAAATTATTACTCAGACACTGATCTATATTGAATTTTGAATGGGAAATGATTTTTTGAGTTAGCATTGTTGCAATTTTTTATGATATAGTTGTTCCGCACTTCTTTCACAGCAAGAATCTAATAATGTAATGTGTGTTCTGAAGAACACATTAAAATGACATTATGTGATCAGGATGCCAATTATAGTATGACTAAAGACTAGCTATCAAGCTACAGAAAGTCAGTAATTATGCTGATATAAACATAATGTTTATATGTCTTGAGCAGAAAAAAATTAATCCCATTTTATTACTTACATATGATTATTGACAAAACACTTAGGCATACATTTTCAAAGTATTGTATGCTTTTTTAGCTGCATGACTCCCATTTAAGTCAATAGGAGTCACACAGTTAAAACTCTAAGCAACATTTTGAAAAATTGCCACAGAGAAACCTCTCTTTTATTGCTTAGCTGCAGTAACCATTTTATTCTCTATTAGTTCTTCCACATGGCATGCTAGCAGTATTGGCTGTCAGTAGTCCCATTAAAAAAAACAAACATCTACAGGCCTTCAAATTTGGTGGTCTCTTTATAGGCTGATCAAAAAAGTAATAGTAACATGATTTGTACTTCTGCTGCTGCTTTTATAGGTTAAATGCTGGTGTTTAATGCTTTTATTTAATTATACTCCATGTCACTTCTCCAAGTAGGTGTACTCCAAGTAGCTGCCACCTTTGGTAGCTCACTTGAGGAGACAAGGTGAGTCAGTGGACAAACAAAGAATTGAACCAACCCAGCACCAGATCCTTGGTCCCTTGCTCCAGCTATGAAATAGTCTCAACACACAAAGAATCATCATTCAATGGTATGCAATGCATATGAAATGCTAACATTAATTGAAAATGGCACAGGAGTGACCTCACTTCAGTCTACTGAGGTCTGATATTGCTTCTTTTCACTCATTAATTCATTAATTAGTTTAAAAGGGCTAATGGAAAACAAAAATATTCCATTTGCCAGGGTAGATCGCTGCTGAATATTTATATAATTTTTATTATTCATATGGAATCATAACTGCTTAACAGACAAATCATTGTGGGTTTTTTGTTGTTGAGATAAACACAATAAAGAATTTTAGAGCACATTAATTTAAAGAACTGATGGTATCTTCTCTACAATTTGACTTTGCAAGGCTAAAGAAGCTCTAGGAAAACAATTTTATGAACAGCTTGGTACACTGACAGACATTACAACTCAAACACTTCCAGTACGCATTGATGGCCTCGGTAACTTGCAGCAAGAGCAGAGTGGTATCATATAAAATCTTTATGCTTATTATAGTTCTCTCTCAGGCAGAAAAAGAGATATGAACCTGTTATTTGTTTAAATGAAGGAGCATATGAGTAAATTACTCATTATTAGTGGCTATATGTAAAAATAATAATTAATATTTTTATATACATGCTGGAGAAATTGAAGAATTTTAGATGTATCATCAGCTGTGGTGTTGAATTCATCAGTTTGGAGTTTTAAAGTTTTGGAGTTTTGGTTTAGAGTGTCTTGTTGACATGTGTATATGTATTATATTATACTTTCAATTTTTCTCAATTGAGATGCATGCAAATTCTCATAAACTCTGACTGGCCTATTTATGGAAGAAATGTTAGCCACACCCAAATTTCTTTGAAATAGAAAGTATAAGTTAGTGCAAAAAAAAATCATAAAGATTAAGAATTTTCATAAAATAAAAATTAGACTTCAGTAAGATTCCTCTTACCATCCTGAGATATTTCATTTAATAGCAACATTTTTATTATTTCACTGCCATAGTACTGCCATGCTCTAAGCCATAAATTGTTTTTCCTGGTCTATTGTACCCTTGTGCCTTTGTTGCTTGTATTTCTATCGGCATTGAGTGCATTATCCATTGTTAAATGATTGATAAAAATTGTTAAATAAGGCAAACACTATACTCAGTGTAGTGTAATGAGGCCTATCACAAAGGAGAAATACTTCTCATCATGATATTAAAATTAAATGTAGCATTTTAAAAATTCTTAACATAAATAAAGAAGTTATTTATCTGGACCAATGCTTTTTCTGTAAGCCCAGTGTTCTGTATAAGTCATTGACAAAGAACATATTTTATTCTGTAGAATACCTTCATTTCCTTCTCAAATGCATTTTGAACTTGCAATCATTAACCCTAAGATGCTCCGCGACTGTATGGTTTTTCTGTGTAGGGCTGTAACAGCTATTGCAGTCTTATTTTGCCTGCAGTTTTGCATATCCATAAGAATTCCTTTTTCCATATGGAATGTGATACAAGCCCTCATATTTAATTGTCTATGATAAACACAGCCTTATTCCTGACTATATTAAAATACTGAATTTAGCCGCTGTCTCTAGGCATGCAGTTACCCACATACCCTTCCTCTCTGCTCCAATTCTAATGAAGAATATTCCCAAGCTGAAGGAAACTAAGCTAGCAGCCATAAGGTATGCAGTACCTGTAACTATCAGTATACAAGGCAATGATGGAGTCAGTATCACATCCAATTGTCTTTGGTTGCTTTTCCTTATGACAAGCTAGTCATGCACAACTAAAACCTTGAAATGAGTTTCCATTAAGCCTCGAAAGCAGACTTTCAGTCTAATATCTGCATACTTGCCTACTGCAATTACATAGCCAATACAAGGTCTATCTCTGAAAACCACTTACTGTTTTTTATTTCAAATACCTAGTTTTGATCTTTTTAATGGTGTTGCTTTTCTCTTTTGAAACAGACTTCTCTGTCATCCCTTACTTAGAATGTGACGGAGACTTACCTGCCATGTTTTTCACAGAAACTTTGATCTTAGTGTAATTGGTGATGTTTCCCGTTTTGTTAAATGATTTTCTCTGTTTCCTATATATTTATTATTTTTGAAGTTATTAAATAGACTCTTCCACATGTTGATGTAAGAGCATGGATCAGTAGTTATTTTTCTTAGGTGCTAGCTTATGGAACAGAACTCATCTATAAAAGCAATGATGTATTATTAACAATGGCTTTTAAAATCTGAAATCCTCTTCTACCTTAGTTTTCATAGCTGCTCTTTGAGCCGTATGTTCTCTTCCTCAAGGAAGTCCCTAACTGTTTGCTTTTTTTTTTTTTTTTTTTTTTTTGGTTTGGTTTGGTTTGGGTTTTTGTTTTGTTTGTTTGTTTGTTTTTGTTTGGGTTTTTTTGTGGTTGTTTTTGTTTTTGGTTTTTTGTGTCTATGTTTTTTTGTTTTGTTTTGTTCCTTTTGGTAGTTTCTCCTCCTGATCTCTTGTTACATAAGAAATCAAAGTTGGGATCTTGATAAATTCTCATTTCCCTTTTAGCTCCTTCTCTCATTTATCTGCGATATTATTTCCATAGAAGGGCAGATGGTTCACAAATTCCTTTTCTTGTGGTTAATTTCCATTCAGTTCTACAGAGGAACCTATTTATTTCACATTTCCTTTTTGTTTCTCTCATATGAAAACACAATTCAGTGAAAATTAGATATTTAACTGAAAAAAATATCAACCAATTTAAATCAAAACTGTAATAATTCTTTTGCTGTCAAAGACCAATCTAAATTCTTAATGCCAAAACTAGGGACACCTAAGCATCATAGTAGCAAGTAGATATTGTAACAAGTGCCACAGGAGCTCATAATACTAAAAGAGAGGGTCCTTTCCTTCTCTTTGTATGTAAATTACTTCCCTAATATTATGTAATGACCTCTAAATCTGTAATGTATTTAACTCACTGCTACATTGTGAAATATGCATCCTATAATTCAGCTAAGGTTCAGTGACATCAATTGGTTTAGGAAAGGCCACATAGGAAGATGATGGTAGAGAGAGTAACTGATCATAAATCCTTTAATTAACAATGTATAATAACATATATATTCTCTATTCATAATTGCATATACACAGCAGGCCTGCAATCTTGTTGTTGTTGTTGTTGTTGTTGTTGTTGTTGTTTTGTTGTTGTTGTTCTGAGGAGGGTTTTTTCCTACATGACCAAAAGTAATTTAATACAAAAAGAGCTAAGACAGCAGTGATGTTTAGCTGCTTTTGGGGTTATGCAGCAGAACATTCATGTTTTTCCAGGTCTTAAGATTTTGAGCACAAAATTGTAGTGACTTATTAACCTGTATCTCAATGATTGAAGAATCTAAGTTCAATTTTTGGTGCAGCAAACAAAGTCCTCTAAGTGCCTCAGGTAAGTTTTCTCATCAGCTGAAGTTCTCTTTCACGCACTCCAGACTGCACCCTCTCTGCTGTGCTGAGTTTCCATTTAGTGAAATGTCAGCTTGTACGACTCTTCATCTGCCTCTTCATCCTGGTTGGATGGTCTATAACAGACTCCCCCTGAGATGCCTGCCTGGTTAGTTTTCCCCCTGATCCTTACCCATAGGCACTCAACTTTATCATCACTTCTGTCATGTGAGTGATGTTTCCCTGATGGAGACTTTCGCAGTTTCCCTGCTGCACAGTGGCTTCCGGCTCCTCCTCCGGTTTCTTTCCCATACAGTGTGCACTGGTCTGGATGCACTTCACCTGGGCTATCAGTTTCACCCCCGACACTGGCATGACACCCCCAGGCTCATTGCTAGCAAGCCTGGTCTTATCCCCTTCCCCCTTCAAACCTAGTTTAAAGTCCTCTCTCTCAGTCAGCCCTGTCAACTCACGAGCTAGAATCCTTTTCTTCCTTTAGACAGGTGAACCCCATTTGTCTCTAGCAGACTCAGTGCCATGAAAACTACAGCGTAACTGGAAAAACCAAATACAGATGGCACCTGCCTTTTAGCCATTTTAGTTTTGATTGGGTTGGTCCTGCTGTTCTTGGTGGCTAGACATTTTTCTAGGGGTTGTAGGTTCATAATACTGAAGAAGATAGAATTGCAAGAATTCTTCCTTCTCTAGGACAAATTCTAGAGTAATGTTTTACAATCACAGAACTTTGATTTAAACAACGTGGTATGTATAGTTTTGAATTAATATTTGGTTATTTATTTTTCTGTAAAAAGATGGGTTACTAATGTTCGGCAAATATTAAAATACATTGTTAAAGCAAGTTTTGTATCTGATGCTTTTCTTTGCCAGATAGTTAGATATATTAAATCTTTGCATATATTTTTGATTACATTTCCTGCTAATATGGATTTATGCGAGTTTTAATGGATATATCAATTTTTTTGTATATGTTTCTTGCTATATTTTTTAGTCTGATTCAGCTGAATGGGTATCATGTCTTTATACTTGATTTATTCAGAAAAGACTATTCTTTTAGAGAAGCACAAAATAGTTCATATTTTTTAATATAAGCCAAACAGATTTAACTTTCTTCTAAATAAGGAATGGATAAATTTACCAAATAATTTTTAATTTTAATTTGCTACATTAAAACACCTGTAGCCCTCAGTCACTAGATGATTTTTGACCTGGTATCTTCTGTCATGTTGAAAGAAACTCTGCCAGGACAGTATACACACTTTAAGAGTATGCAGAGGTCATTTGTTGTTAAGACACACGGTAGAGGACAGATGACTATATGTAGCTAGGCTGAGGTGTAGTATATTCATTCTTACTTTCCTCAAGATACTTTGTGAGAAGGTGGGGGTCAATCAGGTGGAAAAGCAGAGGCCTGCATTGCTCTGTGGAGGGGGCTGCTCCTCAGCATTGCTGCATTGCTGACTTCCTCTTATTTGCTTTTTGTCTTGGGGTTTTTTACCTTTCCTTGTCAGTATTTTTCTTCTTCAACCCTTGAGCTGATATCATCATCTCAAGATTTCCAATTCTGTCTGTGTTTTTACTTATCTTTTATTATTTTAGTTCATGGATTTTCTCATACCTTAAAAAACAATTTTCTCAGCAAAACTGAGCCAAGTTCACAAAGTTGTGCTGTAGCAAACTAAGCCTTGGGTTCCAGAGAGTTGAACCTCCACAGCAAGGGTTGCAGACTTAGCTAGGGAGTGGGACTCAGACATCTCCTTTTGCTCTCATAATGGGTTTTAGAACTAGTAGATCTCATCTTCCTGAACTTGTTTTTTAACAATAGAGACAGAAAACAAATCTTTATAATTTGTCAACTCACAGGCAATTTCTCCCCTTTCAGTGAACTAGTAATTGAATCAATTTGACTGAAATGAAGAAAATATTCCCTTTGCAATTGTGAAAGGTTCTACTGTTGCCAATAGCCAGTATTCATTTCAACAGACTCTGAATGTAGTAGCTTTCCACTAATTCAGATTTACCATTCAATACTTCAAATTGAACTGGTTGTCGTACATGGCATGTCCACTACTGATACATTAACTAATATTTTAATACTAATATTCAAAATACATTAACTAATGTTTTAATTTGAGATTCCTATTTGTGTTTTAAAATGTACTTTCCTAAAAATTATAAATAAGTTTTCTAACCAGTCTTGTACTGCTCCACTATCACACTCTGATAGCTTTTAAAGCAGAAAGGCTTCATTCAAACTATCTCTTGAGTAGTCTCTGAATAGAAGTAGCTCTCTAACTGTGCCTGGCAAAGGCCTCAAAACCAAGGTCTAGCTGGGATGGAGCAAAATTGTGCTGAGGCCAGTCAAACAATTTAACAGTACTATTATCAAGTTTCAATGTCCAGGAATATCAAATTTAGTCATGCAAGTATTGCCTTATTGGATGAAGGCCTGGAAATGGTTTCACATAATTTGTGAGTCCTATAAGGAGTTGGGCATATGATGTATGGCACCCAAAGCCTTGAGTGCATTCAAGTAGCAGATGAAAGGACATTTCAAAGGTATTAAAATTATTACTTTACATATATTCAAGGAAATTTTGGGGTTTGGTAAGTTCTGGGTATGTATACATTTTTAATAAGATTTTCATTTTCATTCTGTTAATTTGAACTCTGTAAATGGACTTATATAAATGAGCTTTTAGCAAACATCCCTACTGTTCAGATGATTGTTCAGTGGTCCTCTTCTAGGAATTGGACCCGTTTTATTCTCCACAGGTGTTAATTAAGAACAGTAGAAGGCTAATTCAGGAATAAATTCAGGAATAAAAATATGGTGGGAATGGTAACTTCTGGTGCTACTAAACTGCGAACAAAAATGTTTTAACTAGAGCACAAGGCAGGTAGGAGACTGCTGACAGTCATCATTCAGCAGAGGCTTTGGGACAGGCTAGATGAGGTCAGGGTAAGCTTTTCTTTGGGCTTGATGTGGAATGCATGCACAATTTTAACAGTAAATACAAGCAGTATCTCACTTTTGCCTAAGATAAATGATTTAGTCCTTTGGCATTTGAAATGTCACTGTCATTTAAAAAAAAAAATTGGACTTTTATGTCAGTGAGATATTTACAAAATTTTTATGTAAGCACTGTATACAACTGAAAAATGCCAGACAGTTCAGTGTTGTCTAAGGATCAAACTACAGCAGAACAAACTTCTTGGAAAAGTAAATTCATAAAGGGAAGATAATTTTTGTTCAAGAGCAGAAGCCTCTCTATGTAGAATTACATGTGTTCACAAGATAATGAGACATATGACATAACAGTTTCCTAAAGAAAGTGTGTACTTAGTATAGAATTCATTGAACTACATGAAAAATAACACTTTAGGATTGCAAAATATTCAAGTACAGGTTACAAAATCCTCAGCTCTATCAAAACAGCTACATACACAACTGAAATGCAGATTCTGTGTTAGGAGTGTCTGACCTGTGCCACACTCATTTGTACACTTGGAAGAACAGATTTGTCTTCCATTGAGAAAGGAGAATGGGATTAGCACAACTCATCTGATGTGCTTTTCTAACAGCATAACCTTTTTCAGAAGAAATTCTGGGATTGGTGCAAATTATACCAACATTCTGCAAACAATCCAATGAAAATGGCATTTTCATTGTCTTTCCTATCTGTAAGCCTACTCAGGTACATGGCTCTGAAAATGCCCTCCACTAGAGGGTGGGCAGTACTCCTGCAGGATTTTGGGTTGTCTGAGTCCAGCTAAGTAGATCCAAAGTGCTCCTGAATGAACAAGAGGGACAAGAGCCTCCAGAGCAAAGTAGAGAGCAGGCATTTCCCGAGCTAATAGCATTCAAGTATCCTCACAAAATTCTCATTGTTGTTCACAGACTGAAAACAGCACTCATATACTTTAAAATACTTAGAAGAAACACATTCTCCTGAAAGATTACTCATTTCTCTTTTCATACAATTACTCTTAGCTAAATAATAAGTTCTGTCATAATTTTAAAATTAAATTTATTAAATAGATTGCTAAAAATTATTCAAT
Organism: Zosterops lateralis; assembly: GCF_965231275.1. Lineage (NCBI taxonomy): Eukaryota > Metazoa > Chordata > Aves > Passeriformes > Zosteropidae > Zosterops > Zosterops lateralis. The sequence goes on from NC_139765.1 coordinate 48,928,144, forward strand.
CTTAGTTCAGCTATGGTCATTAGCTACAGACTTTTAAAAACACCTGTCAGCTGCCTTTTTTTGGAGGTCTTCACTTAGTATAAATTTTCAGGAAATATAAATAAGCCGAAATACTTGTTTGTTCATCTGTAATTATCTCATTTTTATTTAGGTGGCATTGGCTTAGGTGTGAAACATAACCAGTATCATACTGTCAGAGGTATCTTATTGTTTGAATACATTCTTTATGGGAAAAAATTAAAAGGAAATTGATTTTTTAATACAAAAAATAAAAACCTCTCTGAAATTACTTCTCACAGAAACCTAGAGAGATTGTTCTGCTGACCTAACTGTCCATTTCTGTCAGGACTGCCAGCAACAAATCAGCAACCATGTTTTGCTAAGTATTGTTGCTCCAATTTTGTGTTTGTGTTTGGGTTGTTGAACTGTCACTTATACAAGGTATGACCTGTTCAAGATTCAAGAGCCTACATATGCAATAAAACATCTCACCAGAGATCCAGGAATGATTTAAAAACCTCAAGTATGTGCTGAAGATATCCGTAGGTTACTTGCTTGGAATATCCTACAGTTGTACCCTATGTGAACTGTCTTTTTAACCAAAGATGTCACTGTATTGCTATTAAGAGATTATGCATGATAAATTAAAAAGTGAGAAGAATGGTTGATGTTCGCAGGAGATGGAATACAGTGGCTTCACCTGCTTTCAGCTGCACAGATCTCAACATCTAGCAAAGTCCTCCACAGCAGTCAGTCTGGCAAAGGAACTTGCTGCGTCAACATTGTCAAAACTTTGGCAGATACCAAAAATGTCATCAGAAATAAAAAGATATAGTTTATCATTTCCCCAATTCTGTTGTACACAGGTGGCAGATTTCTGTAGTTGCACGTTCTTCTTCCAAGACAGATTGCCTTCAGTTTCTAGGATTAAAACCAACATTTTTTAAAAGGTTCTGTTAAGAGAACAGTGCTTCTTGCCATAAAATTACACTTACTTAGGACAGATTTTATTTAGCATAAGCAGGATTGACTTTGAAATAAAATTCAACAGGTTTCCCACTTGATTTTGATTTAATGGACATCTTCAGTAGAGGACCTCAGGGTAGGCTGACTCTAGCTATTTGTCTTTTTACTGGGTAGTTTATATAATTTAAGAAAGTGACAAATGGCAGCTTTAAAAAAACTCATTATGGTAATTGATTATTATAGGAAAACCTTGGAAATCTTATGAAAGAGAGACATATTCTCTAAGTGTCTTAGCTTTAATCCAAACTTGTAATTAGAAGAATCCATGAACATTTATTACATTCAGAGAGGTTTGGTCAGAAGGTTTCAAATAAAAGTCTGGAGTCACTTTATCGTTCTGTGTTAAAATCACATACTTTAGCAGTTTTCCCTTACCACAGACAGATAAATTTGCCCATCTGAACAGAGGCCCAGATGCCCTCAAGACCCCTCTAAACTGAGTCCCACAAGATTTTTCCTGTGCACAAACTCTGGGAAAGGTGGCTGGACTCTTAGACTGATATATTTATGAGTTTTCTTATCGAGTCAGGTTTTCACAGAAGAATTTGTTCAAGAATTTGAGTCATCTATTATCCCTCCACTTTTTCTCCTTGGCCTCTCCATCTGTCTGAAACTTTGGGCATCCCAGCAGGAAACTCATTGAATCTCATATTCCTTCCTTGCCTCACCTCCCTTATTTAAGCTGCCGCTTGTTCAGACCATGCTTTGAGAGATTCCAGTCCTGGATCCGTATGTAAAATGGCCTTTAACTCATGTTTAATTCAAGGCCTTTTGGTTAAATAATTGATTTATTTAAGCAAGCAAACCCCCCCATTTTATTAAATAACTGCTAATGTGCCTAGAAGTTTATTTTGTTTTCATTAATGGAAAAAAGATAAATACCTCTGTTATAAATGCAACGGCAAATATCGGATTAATAAAAGACAATTTATTAATAACAGAATATCGAACACCAGAAAAAATGAGAAAACCACAAAATAGGAGAATATCAGCGCTGCGCTGGGTGGATAGGGGTCTGCACACCAGGGTGCAAGACGCCCAAATCCACGCCGGTGCAGCTTTCAGTCCACCGTTTTATAGGATTTTTCTGCCCTTAGGCAGTCCAGGTGTCCAGGGTGGGCTGAATAGTCCGAATTTCTTTTCGATGGCCTTCCCGGATCTTGTCAAGTCCCATTGTTCCATTCCGGGAAAGTTCTTTTCTTATGTCAATTTCACAGGTCAGTCTTATGTTGATTTCAGTTTGCATGTCGTGCCGATGAAATCTGCATCATCGTCAAGAAGGAATTTCTCCTTGCATTGACGAGGAAGTGATTCTTATCAAGGTTGGCCAGAGTCTTTGTCTAGTCTGAAGATTCTTATCCTGTTTCACAACTGAAGCCGTGCAGGCTGAGGGGGAGAACGGTTTGCTTTACATTTTATTAACATTGCTCTTATTATACATCGGATTATTATTTCATACACGAATTTTTACCCCAAATTTATCACACCTCGAACATAAAAATTGGGACCAAACTTTGTCTATCTAATGTTAACTTACCAATGCCTCTGAAAGACAGAGACAACATTTCTTGTCTGTCTTTTACAAGAGACTTCATGACTGTTTTCAGAAGTTCTGAGTACAAAAAATTGTATCTTTGATTTGAAGTCCATGTACAAACTTGAGAAGTGGTCACTTTCCCTGTGTACAGAAAAATAAATATTCTGCAGCTGATTCTTTAAGAACCTTTTGTTCCTGATTTAAGTCTGTAATATGTGACTCAGTTTGTGACATATATCTAAGGGGGTATACATTTCACGTTTCTTCTAAGAAAGAAAGGAATGTAGTGCTCATGAAAACCATAATTGAGCATAAAAAGACAAAACATTTACAAAGACATAGATGTTACTATGGTACATATACTTTAACAGTTTCCAGTCCAGAGAAGGTCTTTTGCAGCATGGCTTATGAGGAACAACCTACCATGTATGTAGTAGTAGAAGTAGTAGTAGTAGATATATGAGGTATTATTTATTTTAATCAGATTTTATCATGCTAAACCTCAACATTTATAGTGTTTTCTCTTATGCCACTGCATCTTGAAATAAAAGCAGTGTATAAGAATGTCATATTTCTTTTCTAAAAAGTGATCCTCTAAGTGTGAAAAGATTGACTTTGTCAGCTTAGTTATATATAAGCTTCAGAAGTAAGAATGTAAGTGAAAGAACTATAAAAAAAATTCTTAAAACTTCAATTGTTTTTGAACAAAAATAGCAATTTTCAGAAAACTTTCATGACATTTTTATGTCCAGAGTTGGCAATGCCATTCATTTATCTTTCTTTAAATATGTTATATTCTTTCATATAATGTCCTGCATATAAATTTACATATGTCTATAACAGGAGCAAGCCACAAAATCTGAGAAACTAAGTTTTTGAAAGCAATTTTTTTTTTACTTTTTTAAGCAGATATGTAATAAAACCAAGCCCATAACAATTACATTTATTCTTTCCCCAAAGCAAGCTACATCTTTTAACCATTACAGTTTTTCCTATTCCGTGTTTGCTTCAGTCTGTAAACCCCTCTTTAAGCATGAAATAAAAATCATTGTTCCTTTGGCAAGTGTACATTTCTTTGTCAAAAACTGCTTAATTCAAATATTCTGCTCACAAAAATATGTTACTTGGCAGCTTGATGTATATATGGTAGAGAGGAAAATTCATGTTCTTTTTGTTTCAAAAAACCAGAGATTTTTCAAGTTAGCCATTGTTTCAAATGGATAAATGTCAGGTAAACAAAGTCCAAAGATCTAAGCCTCTCAGTTCTTTAATCCATATAATCGGTGGGAAAAGAGCCCACTGGCATGTGGCAGTATCAGACCATAAGATTTCAGTCTGATGTAAATGTATGTTGAGGTGCAACTGTTTCCAGTTCTGAGGCCCTCAGTTCAGGAAGGACATTGAGATGTTCAAAGAAGGCTGGTGAAGGGTCTGGAGCACCTATCCTATGAAGAGCTGCTGAGGGAGTTTTGCGTTGTTTAGCTGGAGAAAAGGAGGCTCAGGGGGAGAACTAATCACTCTCTACAAAAACCTGAAAAGAGATTGTGGCCAGCTGGGGGTCAGCCTCCTCTTCCAAGCAACCAGTGATAGGTCAGCAGGACAGTCTTAAGCTGCACCAGCGAAGGTTTAGTTGGACATCATGAAGAAGATTTCACAGAGAGAGTGATTGGGCATTGGAATTGTCTGTCAGGGAGTGCTGGAGTCACCATTCCTGGAGGTGTTTAAGGAATGAAGATGGATGGATGGATGGATGGATGGATGGATGGATGGATGGATGGATGTAGCACTTAGTGCCATGGTCTAGTTGACATGGTGGTGTTCTGTTGAAAGTTGGACTTGATGATCTCAGAGGTCTATGCTACTTAAAATTTAAAATTCTGCTATTTTTATCCAAGTGAATTTGAAGTCATTACATCTTTCATTGCCTTAAGATTCATCGCTGTTTACAAGAACTTCAGACCACATCTCACCCTCTGTAGACATAGCATTGTAATTCCTGGAAAGCTTGTCAGACTTCTCTATTTAGGTAAGAGTCAAACTTCAATACAGAAGCCTTTTGTCACTTCTCACATGAAAATTTCTGTAGAAAAGAAGGGCATGCTCCAGTTTGTTCCTAGATTTGGCTGGTTGGAAGCCTAGAGTGGTAAATAGAATTCATTGGCATAAGTGAAAAGAAAACCCCACAGTCCTGACTTTTGGAATGGGATTTGTCTTACATACCATCAGAACTTTAAAAGATAGATATATAAAACGTAACTAGTCTTCCTTTGCTTCTTTAAGGGAAAGTATTTCATGTCCCAAAGCAGTTGGTCTGACCTGTCTTAAAACATGATGACTGGTATATTTTAACTGAAAGAGAGTATAGTAAGATTATATGTTAAGAAGAAATTTTTTACATTGAGGCTGGTCAGACACTGGAACAAGTTTCCCAGAGTAGTTGTGGATGTCCTATTCCTGGAAATATTCAAGACTAAGCTGGAACAGGGCTTTGAGCAACCTGATCTGGTGGAAATTGTCCCTGACTATGGACAGGGAACTGGGTTGTTTTTAATGTCCCTCCCAACCTAAACTACTTTATCATTTGATAATATAAAAAGATGACCTACAAGTCTGATCAGCCACATGTCATCTCATCTGGGCCCATGCATTTCCGTGGCAGTGTTATATTTACTGTGTACTTCAGAGCAAATAAAAGAGAGTAATTCCAACTCAGTCTACAAGCTGAATAGGAATGACAGTCCAATGATTGCAAAAGGGCTTCTACGCCAATGCATCTCCTGATTACGGAGATCTGTGTTACAATGCAGATGCCTTTTGCCTTTCTTCTAATGTATATTAGCAAAAAAACCTAGCAAGAATTCAATTTTATTTTAGTGCAATTTCTTTTGCATATATTTGTCTGTATTAAAAAGCAGTATTTTATACTTAAACGACAGAACTTTTTCTCATTAACCCTGCAAAGGTCAGTGGGGTGTACAGAAATTGGGCATTAATTTTATATCATTTGCATACAGCAGTTTCATCTGGCATTTCCAGGATGCAAAACACTGTTGTATGGAAATACAGTCACCAATAAGATTTTTCACAGTATAAAATTTATTAGGAAAACATATGCTTCATGATACAAATGCTCCCATATTTTAATGCATATTTTACAAGGATTTTTCTTTTTACTCTGTTATTTTAATCTTATGTTTTTAAAAGTTGATTCGTTGTCATTAAACAAAATCAGAGTAGAGAAAAAGCACGTGGCAGCTCTTTTTGTTGGTATCACCTTGTTTTATTATTTGTATTTTCAGAAGGTGTCTGTTGTACTTTTATCGATCAAGAAATAGAATCCCTTTAAAATCCAGGTGTTGACCACATGTTTATCAGAATTTCCATAAACAACAAAGAGTTTTTCTTTCCATATCTGCTTTCTTTGTGAAAATCCAACTGAGCTTTGCAAATATGTTAATCCAGATCTGCAAAATCTTCAAGCTCTTGATTTGATTCATGCATGCTAGCAAGGGTCAAACAGAGGGGAAATAGTAAAGCAACACTTCCTCTGAGGTGATTGTGTTGCTCATGCCTTTGTATATTGTTACCAGCGCAGAATGGTGGCAGGTTTTCACTGCTGAGGATTAAAACTAATTTAATGTTTCTAAACTAAACATGTCTAGGATGCAAAGTTCAGACCCAAATCACAGATTTATCAAATTAGGTGTTCAGATAGAGTGATTGGAATTTGCTTCAAATATGAAAAGCATTCAGATCTAGCTTTTTCAGTTGTTTTCATATTTTTTAAGTGCTGATTTTTTGAACATACTGTGAGGCTGAAAAAGACCCATTCTTTAAAAACAGCCCTTTAATTTTATACCTCTTCTTGTCTCACTCCTGCTTGCCAAGGTAAAGAATTACAGATTAAAATAATGGATTTTAGATACCCAACAAGTGTTTTCTGCTCCTGGGAATCTCTGTTTCTGCAAATCATTATTTTATAGGTGTTCTTTATTTAATTTACAATGGTTGCATAGATATATATAATGTGCATATAAAAAGAGATTGCTGAAACAAAACTGGATTTTTAAAATATGGACTAAATGAACAAACATAAATAGATGTTGAACTTGAAGATCCTGCATAGTTGTTTGTAATAATAACAGATCCCAAATAGGTATTTGACAGTGAAAAGGAAGGAAAAGAAGAATAAAAGAATGAAAGAAAGAAAGAAAGAGAGAAAGAAAGAAATGAAAAACACATCTCAAATGACTGTAAAACAAGGGGATGAAGTTTTGAAAGAAGAAAGCTGTAACAAGAAAATTATGTGGTAGTTTCTTGTTTCTTTGATTCACTGGCAAACTAGCACCTTCACAAAAAGGCAGCATCTAACTTTCTTTTTTTCTTTCTTTTTTTCTTTCTTTCTTTCTTGACTAAACTTTTTGAGTTTTGCATGACATAGTAAAAATCACTTAGCTGAAGAGCACATACCTCATGGTTGGGGTGAATTTCTCTATATTATATTTTGTGCTTCATCATGTGTGAATGTGAGAGAAATTTATACAACTTTATCTAATTATCACAGCAAACCTTTCACTGTTAAAATTTAATTAGGATTCTTGTTAATTTGGAGCAATGTTAGTTTATTTTTATCTTACAATTAATTTATAAAAATATTTTCCTTAGCTCTTGGTGTCTATTCCAGCAAAGAGTTCAGTAGGATTAAGGTTTCAAAAGTAATGCTTTAAGTTACTTAGACGTATGGTTTTGTTTTTTTGAATAAGACCACTTTATGCTGACAGCTCAGATTAGATATTTTAAAAAGTAATCATTTGTTTGGTGACATGCCAGTTTTAAGTTTTTGTTACTGATTAGTTTTTCTCTAGCTTAATGAAGAATAAATAAATATATTTAAAATTTAGAGTGCACTCAATATCATTCTTCTAAAAATAGTACATCATGCAATAATCATATGTATCAGCAATAATGATTTGTATCATCATGAGGGATTGTTCTGAACTTGACATAAACAAACTGACGTTTTTGAGAACTGGGAAAATTGAGAGAATAGTGGTCATAACATCTTGATGAGTTTTGATCTGTCTTTGTCACTTTTGCATAGAGTCATTTCACAGGGCATATTTTCACTTTCTGTAAACTTATCCTTTGCTGATTAAAGATAGGCTAAAAGGTAGCTTCAGAAATTAATTTTTTAGTATAGGCAACACAGAATAATTGAAGAGAAAATTGCTGCTATTCTTCATGATTTGGTCTTAAACTCCAAGTTAATTGTGAACACAGAAGTCTTTGGACTAAAAGGTAGACTTAGCATGCTTTTTGTCTGTGGTGTCATGTCTTCTTTTCCAAAAAAAGTAATATTTTCTACAAATAAGCAACAGGCACATGGCCTGTTGGATCAGGTTATGTGAGTTTATGTTGTGTTACATGATGTGACATGCCCTGCAGTGACCTGAGGCAATGTCAGCTTGTGTTACCTTGGTAAGGAAATACTGTTCTTTATTAAGCAAGTGAAGAGAAGGCTAATCATCTCTAGCCATGAGGAATTTCTGTGCTCTCTGTAGGTAAAAGGACTTAATGACAAGCAGTATGTTCTTTTGATTTTCTTTCAGCTACTTTTAGGCAGTCTAAACCCCATATGAATCATGTCTTACTATTATTTACTAGTTGGCATGTACTTTCGAAATCTAATTTAATATGTTCCAGAGTACACACTGAAGAGAAATTCCTGTAGTGCTACAAAGACTTGTAGCATTATCCACTTGGAGAGTGGATAGACAATAGCACCTATTTGGTTATGGAAATGAGAGATTTTGCAAAAGGGATATTAAGTAATCTTCTCAGATGGAAATTCTTAGTGTTGGAAGTCTAACTATTTATACATTTTTATGCATAGAGTGGTCATTATTACTCTTCTACGCTTCTTATAAGCTTCTTGCTTAAATAGTACATTATGAAAATGAGCTCTTGCAACTGCAAAGTATGATAAAACTGAGTCTATAGTGTGACCCTACCCATGACTCTATCAGGATAGGTACTCTCAATAAGCAAGTCTTGAGTTATTGCATTATGGGATATTATCAAAGTAAGCCATTGTACTTGGTCATTCAGTGTAATGATCTTTTATATTATTTCCTATTGATACATTCGGTATGTCAATTCACTTTTAAAAGATTTGCACAAAGAAAGTGAACACTATTACACAGGTACAGCTATCTACTGATTTTGCAGTAAATTACTGGTGCGTGGTACAGAATGTAACCTCTTGGTTATATTATGCAGTAAAAGGAATGGGTTAGAGAGGTTTTTATGTAAATTAGTAATGCTCTGTGTTGGAAGCCTAATTGTACTTTTTATTGTTGGACAAGTCAATATGCTTTAATACACATTTTATAAGCTTCTTGCTAAAATTGTATATGAAAGGGATTAGTTCCCATAGATGAAAAGCATAATCTGAACAATGAGGCCACGTAAGCAGAATGGTTGAAGTACTGATAAAGGATTTGTTAGCTTCAACACAGAATAAGTCTTATTAGGGTTATTAGTCACCACTATTTGACCCACTACAGTTCATTGTACAAATCACATACACTTAGTGATGGAACGAACATCAGCTACTGTATTCTGGCCAGATACAATAAATAGGAATTTACATAAATCAGAAACAACATAAATTCATTTTTCTTTAGTTATTCTTGAATGGGGAAAGCAAAACCAAAATAATTTCAAAATTAGTTATTTTATAAAAACTACTAGGTAGCACATCTTGAAGCAGGCTGTACAAGAAGTTCAAGGTTTAGGTTTTGCTTGCTGTCTCAGTTGATCTAAATCTTCTTATAGGCTCAGCAGTGATCATTAGTACAAATAATAAAATTCAGGTGTTGAAGAACAACAGTTCAGTTCATCACAGGAAAATCTGAAGAAAATGATCTTCAAAATATAGGTTTCATATTAGGAAAAAAAAATCAGCTGTTTGTTTTCTTGGACAATCCCTTTATTAACTTAAAATCCATACTGGATTTTTTATTTTCTTTGGTTTTTTCCTCTCTTTCTTTTTTTTCCTATGGTCCTAACAGTGAGGACAAAGGTAGTGAAGAAAAATGGAAGTACAAGATTCAACTTTTAACTAAGGGCTTGTTTTGATATTCCTTAGCTTTAAATAATTCATCAAAGTATATCAGAATCACTGAATGATGACAGCATACAAAATAGAGACCAGCGTAAAGCACAACAGTAAATCTGATGAGGCATCTGTGGTCTTCAGTTATGTCATTTTTCTTCCTCTTATCCTGGATCATGGAATACTAATGGGAGGGTGAACTTCATCTGCTCAAGCAAAGCAATGCCTAAAAAAAATGTATTTTTATATTAATATTTCTATCCAATTCAAACTACAGATTACATACAGAGTTCTTCATCTGCAATGCATTTATTAATTTCTATTCTTCCCTATGTAGCCTTGTACTAGAGAAAGCCTTAGCTGTCAATATCAAGAATACTGTTTGGAAGGGCTTTTCCTTTAAAATATGCTAACAAATCTCTCCCAGCACTGCCATGCATTCACTCTGTCTGTCAGGGATATATTTCTCACATAACAGTTAGCGTAGATGCTCCTTTAAGATCACAAGAGCACCTGTCCTACTTCTGGGGATGCTGTTACTCAGCATTTACAGGTTCATAAGTAATATATCTGCACATTTGGTCTTTGTCTCCTGGAAATAATCCTACCTATGAGCCTCTAGTACAAATGAGTATTTGCCATCAAATTGCATATTAGTTTGTCTTGTTTAAAGAGGTGTCTAGATAGACAGGCATCTTTCTGTCCTGTGCTGTCTTTCTTATTTTCTCATACTAGTCTTTCCTTTCTTTTTTAAATTATATGTATTTGTTTATTTACTTACTGCAACTTTCTCTCTTGTTTTAATTCTTGTTCTAGGTTTCCAAAGAACACCTACTTTTGGTAGAATCACAGAGTCAACCTGAATTGGAAGGGACCCGAAAGGATCATCAAGTCCAGCTCCTGGACAGCACCATCCCCAAGATTCACACCATGTGCTTCAGACCATTGTCCAAATGTTTGAAATCTGTCAGGCTGGTGCTGTGACCACTTCCTTGAGGGGTCTGTTCCAGTGATCAAACATCCTCTGGCTGAAAAATCTTTTTTCAAATATGAACATAAACCTCCTCTGGCACAACTTCAGGCCATTCCCTCAATGCTCCATCACTGGGTACCAGAGAGAAGGGATCAGTGTCTGCCCCTCCTCTATTTGTGCTTCTTTATTTTCTTATTCTAGGATTTTCTTTCGTTTTAAAATTAATTAATTAATTAATTAATTATATTTTTGGCTTCTTTTTAGCTCTTGTTCTATATTTCCAAAGAAAACCTACTTTTCTCTGGGTCTAACAGACTCACACTCATACAGTCCCAATTCTACTGTAAATGAAAGGCACATGGTGATTATTTGTGATAACGAAATTTAGAGTTCAAGACTCAAGCATTTCAGAGCACTGATTGTACAAAATTGTGCAATATGAATTTTTTGCAAAGCAGAGGATAAGATGATACCAAATTGTCTGAGAAACTGAAGATATTCTCCGCTCTTTTTAAAAGTATAGATTAAGAAATTTAAAAAAACAGATATTTATGGGAATGAGATAGAGGAGGACAAGGCAGAGATTAGTGGAGCTTGCTTAAGCCCTGTGCCTATTCCTCATAGCAAGCAATCATTCATTTTGTCTTACTTTAGCAGTTTAAAAGGCAGACATCCAGGTTAAACAAATAATCTAGGTTTCCCTAGAGTAAATTGGAAGCGTTAGGCTCTTCCAGAGGTAATTTGCTAAATATTGAAGCTGGAAGCATTGTTTCATTATTTTAAAGCATGCTAAATGTTATGGGTCTTGAAACAGCATCCAAAGGTCCCACAGAAGTGTTTGATTTGCTCAGTTTTCGATGTTAACCATTATATTTACTTATCTGTAGTTGGTTTATGTATACATGAGAAAAGTAATAATAATTTTATTTACTCCTGCTGTGACTAAGGTGAGTAACAAAGCCTTTTTCTCTTATTTGTTTTGTAAACAAAGGTTTTCTATGGTTTTGTTTTGCTTTCTCCTGCTCTTAGTTCAAAGTTGCATTTTCAAAAAGGGTTTTTATCTGAAATTAGATTATTTTCTGATTATAGAAAAGAAAATATTTATAGAACAAACTATCTATGTTGGTCTTGAGATTATTCATGTTTTGAATGTGCAGAACTTTAGAGAGATTTGTGAGAAAGAAGCCTCCTATTACAGAGCACACTATTTACCACATGACAGAGAAACAGCTCGGAAGCTAGCAGGCTCCTCCACTCCTATGATGTCTGTATCTATCACAGTCTCCAGAGATGGTGATATGAGGTCTTCCTCTGGTTCTCCTCCCTTACACATTTTTAAAAAACCTGCTTTGATGGCTTTGCCTTTACTGAAAGGTCAGTGATTGTGCCCTTGTTTGACATAATTGATGGTGTAGTTAATTAGAATTATACTGTACTTAAAATAGCCTGTGCTTCTAAGATCTGTAGAGGAAGAGCTACCTCCTGCAGAGTTTCTGAGATCTAAAGAATGGCAGCTTCCTCAAGCACTGTTTACAAGCTCCTTTAGCATGATTTTAGCATCTACAATCTATAGCAGAAAGACTCCCTCCTGTGGATCTAATAAAATCCACAGAAGAAGCACTGTGGATTTCCTGAATCCTTGTTTGCCTGAAAGAATTTAATATGGTTGCAGACATCTTTAGGTGTGAAGCCATTAAATTCCATCACATATGTTCTAGGTCTACAAGCATGGGTCCATATAATAGTGTCCCTTCACTTTTAAGATGGTATAGCTTTTATGACATAGATACTAACACCAAAAACCTCAAAATTTGATTGTCTGATTATTGCACATACCAAGTGATATCTTTAAATATGCCTGAGTAATCTAAGCAGAAGAAACAGGATGTTTCCTGAAACTATTTTTTTTTCAGTAGCCGCTGCTGAAATAACGCTGGTATTAACTCTAAAAAGATCCGGCTAGAGCCCTTTACATTATAAAAGGTATTGAAATTTTTACAGAAACATCAAATTCACATATAGAGTGTATCTGTTCCAATAGATCCACTCCCCCCATTTTGCTAAAATTGCTTGCAAACTCAAATTTTAGTGCATAAAATACTTATATATATGTATAAAATATAAATATATAATATACTATAAATAATGTAAATATAATATAATTATATTAAATGCCTAATTTATTCCCAACCCTCCAAACCAAAATGGATTAAGAGTGGATTCAGAAAATATGTCTAAACTAAAATTAGAGGAAGTGACTTATCAATTAATTATTTTTTTCTAATGTATAATGGAAGATTAAAAAATCACCCAAAGACAGCCATTTTTATAATATGGCATTTTTTGTTTATGTCTTCTATGAAAAGAATACAGATCTAAGATTATATTGGCATAAACTGTGGCTGACTGGAAAATACCTGAGATCCTTTCCTTTAAGGATAATAGACTTAAAATAAAATTACTGTATCTTATAGTATGTATAAAATTCATTACTAGCTATTGTAGCTTTGATGCCATTTTTACTTCAGAATCACAGATATCTTCATGCATAAAATATATTAATTTAGGAAAGAAAAAAAATACGGTAGAAAGCAGAATCTACTTTCAGTCCTTCCCTTTTGAACAGGCTGCTTACTTAACCCAGTACAAGAAGCTAGTGTGAGTTTCATTGTCTTGATTTTAAAATAAAAACAGTTAATCAAAGAATAATGGATAGGATGTCTTCATCTGACAACATCTGTTGATCTGAAACAGGAGAATAGCCAGTGTGACAGTGAAGGTGTTCTCTACTTTTTTTTCCCAAGCTGAAAAAATGGGGCATAGAGCTGTACAACCCATAGCAATGTGCATGTCTTTATAAGATGTTGTTCACCAGAGACCTGTCAACAGACTGAGCCATATTGGTTCTGGCAGTCTTTCTATTGGGACAATATTTGCCTTGAAGTACTATCTTTTCTCTTTTTCAATGTCAGCCTGAAGGCTCTTAGACAGCATATGTTCATTTCATGTCTTAGAGATATTGCTTCTGGTATTGCAAATGCATTACCACATTGAGCTTCTTTTTTTGTAAAACAGATGGAACAGATTAAGGTCTCTGTTTCTGAGACAATTTCTGCAACAATTGCACTGCATTCTTCACATTGACAAAAACATCAGCAACATGCAGTGAGGCATTAGATTATGTCAGAATGGTAAATGAAAGCCCATAAGAGGAAGAGTTATAAAGGTGAATCAGTCCCCTCAGAGAAATGTGGATGGGTGTTACATTTGGTAGGCATTCAGTTAAAAATTAGTGTCTTGGTCCTACAAAGTGATTTGTTTGGGTGTAACTTAGCTTGCAAGGAGTGTTACTGATACGTAGGAACCATATTTGGAATAGATATTATTTCCGGTAAGCCTGGGTTCTAAGACATGGTGAAGAACATGAAGATTTGAGAATGAGGGGAGCACAAGGGACAAGCCATAAAGAGGTCACTGAAGGATTGTAAGAACAACAGTGAAACAGGTTCATGGGCCAGCAGGCTGTAGCACAGAACTGGGCCAAATCAGAAGACCATCTAAGACAAGCTGTCAAAAATCTGTGTGCACAGTGAACAGGCAATGAACAAGAAGGAAATTAGTCACAGTCTCCTGGAGAGAGTGTAGATGGTACTCTTTGGTAACATGAAGATGCCTTTAGGCAACACTAGAGAGATTGGTCCAACTACAGTTGCCGTAGAAAAGAAAGGGAATGGTAAATTGGCATCAGTAGCCTACTTTTGTGGTATTGTGCCTTTGCTGCTGCAGCATCAGCCTTTTTGAAAAGGCACTATCTTAGTGACTTTAATGTGAGCTGGATTTCTTTGTTCTCATTTCAAGCATCGGATCAAATACAGAAGAGTGGAAAGTGGGACTTGGGTAAAAATAACATTTGAGGCCAGAAGTGAGGTTAGTTAGCACAACTGGATGTCAAGGCACACTCAGAAAAATCTGAGTTTGCCTTATTGTAATTCTTTCTTCTGCTAGGAGGATTGCTGAAAATACAGGACGGCTTTGCCATGTTCCTACCCCATAAAGGATAGGAGTATTGGTTTTTTACATAAACAGATCACATTGATTTGAAATCTACATGACTTTTTTCTGAGTGTAAGATTTGAAGAACGTGAGATCAAACAAAAGAGGTGGAGAGCAACCTCTGAGCAATAGATTCCAATGAGGCATTAGTGTAGCGGGTCCACAGAGCAAGGGCTGTATACATATGTACATGCCTTGAGAAAATAACCAAAATTTCACAAGTGATTAGTTTCCCCCATTCAATTGGAAAATGCAGCTTACTTTAAGAATTCATGACAAAGTCATATGATAGTGTGTCAAGACAGCAGAACCTTACAAACCACAGTGCTGTTTTGCACATTACTTTTTACAGGAGCAACAGGTCAACTTGAAATGTCAGAGAGGGTGAGCACCATTTTTTGAGTTACAGAGGTAGTCTGAGACTGGATTTGCTGACTATCAGTAATGTCTATAAATTATTCAGAAGGTCAGGGTTTAGGCAAGAAAGCTTTACATTTCCTTCTATAAAGTGATGGCAATAATTGTGGCTTGTAAAAAGTTGTACATGAGCTTAGGTTACTATTTCCAGTGTTACTTTGAACCATCACATTAGTTTGTCTCAGGAATTTACTCTTTTATTTATTTCAGCAACACCTACTCTCTTTCTTGTTCCTTTTTCCTATGCTTATCCAGTCATGGGATCTTTCTTTCTGTGTTGCACTTCTACGAGTCAAAGTCCAAAACAGGACTTCAGGTTTCAAACCTGGTGCTTTCTCATTGTGAATTTTTTACCATCACATGTGGATTTAGCATTAAAGTCACCAGTTTTAATTAAAACACTCCAAATGGAAAGTATACTTAAGTCCTAAAAAGAAGATGGACAAACTCAAATGACTGTATATTGTATTAAATGAATAAACAAATAAAAGAGTTCAGGGCATAGTTAAAAACCCCCTACACTTCTAAGAGGCTAGAATTATATGGTTATATGTATGATCATAGTCTGCTTTTGCAGAAATAAGAACTTGTGCTCTAAGTTTTGGTGAGAACAGCTGAGTCTAATGAAGGCAGGAGTAAGAGATGATATTTTGCCTCTTCCTTCCCTTGGGCATCCTTTCTATCTAAATAGGTAAGGTCAAATTTTTGACCTTTGTCATATATTATTAGACTGAATGACTTAGTCAATTCAGTGTTAAAGGCATTTGGAAACTATTAATTAGTCTGGTGGCCCAAATTGAAATAGCTTAAAATTACCTGATTTTAAAAGGTATTTTACATCACTAAGTATTCTGGGGAGTTTTAGTTATTCTTTTTTCCTTGAAAACTAATCAAAATCCTTTCCACAGACTTAAAACACATCTTCAAATTCTTCTGAGTGCGATCTGAATAAAGATTGTAAATGTAGATTCCTGAATCTAGATAGAGCCTGAACAGAAGCTCTGACACTTCCCAGTAATTACACAGAAATCTAGGTATCATCTTTAAACTCCAGAGAGAGCTTCTAAAAGACAGCATGTGCTCTTGCAAAGTGGCATGAACTCCAACAAACTGCTGAACAAATAAAAATATTTTAATTGCTAAAAAATATTGTTATGCACACCAAAGTATAATCTGCTGGGCACAGAGAACAAAATCGAGATATACATTTGCCTTATTGGGTAGTAGGTTTTGACATTTAATACAGGGTTTGCAAGGATTTTCAGTTTACTAGGACAGATAAATTTCCCTGAACTTATTGTGTTCCAAATTAATGATGGCACCTTGTTTTCCTACTTCTTATTCCCATTAGGGAAACACATAATTCATTCTAAAGATGTGCATGAAGTGAGGCTTTTGTGTTTGTGATCAGCTTTTACAAACAAGAAAGAAATGACCACTTTATGTAAACAACTACAGAAGCAGAATGTATATTTAGTCCTACCCATTTAATTTCAGCCTTGTTTATTCACTCTGTTATTCAACAGTTCTACAGATCATGAAAAAAACTATACAGCAGATTTAATATTCAGGAAGGAGGGCAATGTACATATTTTTGAGCTGAAAATTAATAATTATTTTTATAATGATTCTCTGACTTTAAAATACGTGCAGATCAGTAACAGAAAAACATCTCTGATGTTGGTGGAAATCTCACAGACAGCAATTTAAGGTCTATTTTCCATGGTTAAATTAACACGCAAGCCATTCTGGCAAATTTCCAGTTTTCACAAATTAAAGATATTTTACTGATAAATGCTTTGTCTTTTAGCAATTCACTGTATGCACTGTGTTAATATTTTCTGATAATATTGTACAAAATTTATTTTTCTTTCATTGTGCTTTAACTAAACATGGGCATGAAGTGAATTCTTGTGAAAAGAAAACAAAGAATATATTTTTTAAACCAAAAGAAATTCCTCACATTTCACTTGGCCCTATGAGCAGAAGGTGTGAAGGAAGGGGCTGAAATGCCAGGGACATCAAATACTTTAAAAACCAGCACTTGAGTGTTTAAAAAATAGACTGTCAGCTGAAATGTTTCAATGTGAGAGAGAGAGAGAAGGAGAGGCTCAAAGGTGTTTAAAAGGAGTGCTGGAGAGGCTTGTATCAGGAGCAGTAATAGTGAGAAATTCATCTGTGGTGATGATGGGGAGGGCAGTATCAGAGACTATTGAGGCGCTGAACGTGCTGGCACTGGAGCTGCAAGTGGTGACACTGGTGGTTGTGGGAGGGGTGGAGGTGACAGCTTTGTTAGCAGCCTTGTGTCTGATGAAGAGAATGTTTCTCTCAGAGTGTACCCTTCACCTTCATGTTAAAAATAGCTTTTGGTAAGCTATTTATGGGGATTTGGGGGATTTTAGTTCTCCTTTGCCATACAGATGGCTGCTGACATAAAATTTGGCACTTCTTTTCTGAATTGGTACATTCCCCTCCCCTCCTCTTCTCTACAGCAAAGCAAGTGAAAAGAATCTGGTTTCTAGAGTTCGTGGATTTGGGAATATTTTTGTGTTGGATTAATAACAATAATAATAATAATAATTATTATTATTTGCAATTATTATAGCACAATATTATGAAACTGTTCTCACATGTATTAATAAACATCTAAAATTGACAGAACTTTTTCTGTGGTCACAGAAATTTGTTCCAATTTATGATACACAGAAATTCCCTTCAGAACTTTTGATCCGCTTTTCTGCTGCAGCAGAAATACAGAATGTTGAGGAAGATTTTTTCAGTCACTAACAGGTGGAGTTTTTTTCCTATATCACAAGATTTCTTTGAAAAATCAGTCAAAGTGCCTTGTCTTTAGGACATTTTCCAGAACATTATAAAAGCTAGATCCCAGAGCTATTGTTTTAGGGATAAATATTGGCAATGTATTTGCAACAGTGTCAAAGTAGAATAGAATACCATGAAATTTGTTAACAAATAGTGTTTAACTGGG
Source organism: Zosterops lateralis (assembly GCF_965231275.1). Taxonomy (NCBI): domain Eukaryota; kingdom Metazoa; phylum Chordata; class Aves; order Passeriformes; family Zosteropidae; genus Zosterops; species Zosterops lateralis. Next base: position 48,946,256 of record NC_139765.1, read on the forward strand.
CAATTTTTCTATAGCTTTGAATGTGTTTTTGAAAAAATAACTAGAGCAAAACTAGCTAGCAAGCCTATAAGTGCTCTTTATGCAGGCTTTACTCACATTGTTGCCTTTCATTGTCTAAATAAATAAAAGTTTTAATATGCTTTTTTTAAAAAAACACAGATATGAGGACTTCCCCCTGTGGTTCTCTTTCAGACAGGCTCTGTATTTGTCTAGCAGTGCTCCAATATATACATATGTGTGACACTGGAGTTTTGAGAGCCGCAGTGAATGGCAGCAATGCAGAGGCTTGTTGGCAAGCAAAAGTCTGGAGATATTTATAGTCAGTAGCATTCCAGCCTTCGAATAAATAGTTGACTAGTCTTTTCAACTCCTGGCTAAATAGCAAATGTTAAGATTGCTTCCAATGGGGCACAGGTATTCATAGCAGACACACATCTTGGTCTTATTTCAGTTCTCTACAGAGTCCAAAGAGCTGTTTTTAATTCTTGTCTGAATTTATAGCCTTTCTGCTTGGACTTCAGATTGGTTTAGGACTCAAAGCCAAGTGAACACAGAATTGGTAAGGCATCCTATTTTCACTAATTTTATTTTTTTTTTCTTTAACTGCTAACACAGTCACTGAGAACTACAACTTCTGGAATTTTCTAAGGTCTTTTTAACAGAGTTTCTCTAGCCTGCACCCAAGAAGCATATGGATACATAGTATATCTAGATTATTCATAGTTTTTATTCTACAGATCTTTTTTCTCTGTTTTTTTTTTTTTCCTCATCAATCAATGCTGTATTTAATAGAATACAGATTGCAATTTTTTTGTTTGTTTGTTTTTCAGCTAAAATGAAGGATGATGTTTGAGAACATTGTGTTCACTGACATGTAAGTTCAATTGAGTGCAGAGCATGTTTACCAAAATTTACGAAATTACCCAGGATTTCTGGAGTGCATAGCAGTTTTCTAAGCTGTCTTTACAAAATCAAACCAGAGAAAAAGGAGAAGTGATATTTCTCATTATGGCTACTTTTGGTAGGAGGGATATTTGAGGGAAATTTGTTTACGTCTATTTTTTGATACCACAGGGTAGGTGCCTAAAAGACAAGAAAAGAAAAAGTTGCTTTGTGCAACCTTTATGATTTCTATTTGAACATGGGTTTAGCTCTTGCAGCTCCCCTCCTGTTCACCTCTGAACAGGTAGCTCTCTTGAAGTTCCTTATTGCCTTCCATGGCAAAACTACTGACACAGCAAGTATTGTGCTGTGCCTTCTGGCTACCAAACCCTCACCCACCGCTGTCCCCTCTCTGCTTACCTCACCTCTTGTGGTGGATGGAATGAAAATTGTGGAAGTTGAAAAGAAAACAAACAAACAAACAAAGACAAGATAGAAAAAAGATATTGTAGTTCAGAAAAAATAAAGACAGGGGAAAAGATAGTTAATGGTTTTCTCGTTTTTGAATTTAATGCTTTCTGACGATCATAAGGGTGATCATAGGTTAAAAAAAATGGAGAGGACACAGGCACTGTACCAGAAAGTTCACTGACAAAAAAGGAAAGATAAGATTCAATTATGTGTCTTTGAGTATATTTTCTGCTTTATTATCATTGTAGTGCTTGAGTCTGCACTTTTTTCATTCTTTGCTGATTGACATTTTAATCACATTCATGATGAATTTAGAGGAAATTACCAGCAACACCCAAGGAATTTGGACAATTAACAGTGAATAGCAGTATATCGCACTTTGTCCAAGCTTCCCGTACTGCTTCAAATACTTCCTAACAGTTTTGCCTGCCTAGTTGTGCCACACCCATGCTTAATTGTTGCTGTTTGGCTGCAGGACCCAATATGTTGCAGTGTCCTTTTTCACTCAGGAAACCTCATTACAGTGAATACCAATTTCGTACAGCCAATTCAAAACATTTCTAAGCAAACTACCTAAAAATCCTCATGTAAACATTGTATAAGTTATTCATGAAAAGATCCCTAAAGTCCATATCTTCCCATTGCATGTAAAGAAAGGGCACAGTGTATGTGTCTGGAAGAAGGGTGGGGAGCACAGATGGGGAAGTTCATCTCAGAAGATCTGCAGCTTTTAAGCTATTTCCAAGCTGTGACACAGGCCCTTTGGCAGAAAGGTCGGCATCATACTGTGATGGCTGGGGGTGTTGCCAACAGCTCTCACAGAAGAGGTCTTAGAAACAACAGGGCTCCTGTCTGCAGATCTTTGCCCATATATATCTGAAGTATCAACTAAGCAAAGTTTATCACAGCTGGTTTACAGTGTTTCCAGATTCTCTTCACAGTCATAGAGTTTCTGATATATTTCAAAAAGTGCTACTCCTTGGGAGAAGTATAATACCCTGGATCAGGCCTCTCAGCAGTTTCTGAGGATTTATATTTTGACCCACTTGTATTCAGAAACACAAGTCCCTACCTACCCTTTGCACAGACTTCAGGTCTGCCTTTATCCGCTCTTTCTTCAGTGTCAATTCAGTTGTGAACAGGCCTGCAGAAAACTGGAAAGTTACTGAACACAAAGGAAAAGAGGCCAATTACAAGTGACCTGGGGGGAGCAAAGTACGTGTCTGTCTGAAGGGTTATGGTGCAATGACTGGCATGAGTCAAGAGTAATTTTGAACTAAAACTCTATCAAAAAGAAAAATTGTGCACCAAACTGACACACCTAACTCATTAGAGTGTGTACATATTTATTTTTATCTTATTCAATTGTAGGAGAGATGAAGCTGAGATTGTAAGATGTTCCAGGTGTTGACCTGCTTCAGAAATCTTTCACATAGGATCCAACACTCAAAATGTACCTGTGAAAGAAAACCTTCAAGTTCTAAATCATTATATACAGTCAATGCATTAAAAATTGTAAGAAAAAAGGCAAAAAAGAAGAAATAATAGCTTTAAACAAAACCAAATTGCACCACCTACCAAGGCATATTTCAAAGCATTATTAGTGAAAATCGAAGCATATATAAGCCAACTGTGGCCAGTCAGTGATCACTGATTCTTCAGTGTCATTTAGAACATTAAAATTTCTGATATTTTTAAAAATTCATATATATGCATGTTCATAGTCCTATTTAGGACCATATATTTTATATTACTGTCACACCATTTTGTAGTCCTTTCTGATCTGAAAAAGAATCAAAATGCTATTCAGCCCTTGAAATCAGATAGATTGTTGGATCAGTAACTATACTACAATGACCCCTAATAATTGTGATGTGACTTCCTCACAAGACTTTCCCATATATGCAAAGTCATCTCAGGGGGCCAGGCATTTGATGCCAGCTTTCCTAACCATCTTCTTTCCCACCACCACTGTGAGGGAGGAATTTTGTAAGTTTTGGTCCCTTTGCTCAACACTCTCTTCTTCATGTCAGATCTCGGAGGCTGGGCACCGCATTCCTAACTCCAAGGTAGCCATGATAACTTTGAAGATCTCAGTGAAAATGTGTTAATGTTATAAAAGGTAGTCTTCCATAGCTCCTGAGGGTCCTCTTGGTTCTGCTGTATTTTGGTTTCTAGTTGGGCAGATATTACTGGGATTCCCTACCCCCTGGAATGACTGCATGGATAAATGAATAAAATGTGAATCAAGATAAAAGTCTGATTTTGAAGTATTTCTGTTTTCACACTGGATGCAAAAAATCAAAATGAGCAAGAAAAAACCTGCCTCTGGATATTGCTGTTGATTTAGCCGGACCTCAGCCTGTCTTTCGTAGCATTTCTTTCAGTGCAGGATTCCCAACACAGGTCAAGCAACAGTCTTCCCTTTCCTGAACTGTGCTCTGCTGGCAGCCAGTCATTACTGAATAGACCATAAGGCAACTGCACATCCAGATTTCTGTGGAACCAGTGGAGAAGGGAAGGGAAGGGAAGGGAAGGGAAGGGAAGGGAAGGGAAGGGAAGGGAAGGGAAGGGAAGGGAAGGGAAGGGAAGGGATTTTGAGGATATCCATATGCAATCAATAGGACCCTGAGCAAATCTTGATGGAGAAAATGGAGAAGTGGTCAGAAGATACTTCCTAACTCCCTAGACAAACACTTAATTTAATGATGTATCTGTTTTCTCACCATTTTGTCAGCTCATGCAGTAACTCCACAGGTTGCTTCTAGTATTAGAAAAAGTCTGTCTTGTTCTGGAGTCATTGTGCAATCTCCAAAGCAGTCTACTGGTCTTGTTAGTCTGGACTTGTAGTATATACCTAAAAGCAAGAGCAAACTCTTTTCTAGGCTTTTGAGCTTCTCCTTTGGAATCCAGCAGCAATGAACACTCCTGGCATTCAGTAAGCCACCCTGCTGGAGAAAAACTATTAAGAAGAACAGCTGCTGTCAGGTGAAATAAAGTGACCATCAACTCTAGGCAGAGCAACTACTTTCATTGAAAAGATGATGCAGTCTCTGTCACCTTAGAAAACTTCCAACACACAAATCTGAAGCATTCTGAGGTTAAGCCAGCTCTTCACCCTGTAGAGAGTGTCTTGATTGCATTGGCATTTGCAAAGTTGTTCATTCATTCCCTTTCACTGAATAGTACCATGATATGTAGTAGCATTATGATAATTGTTTTGATCACAAGATGGTGAAAAATGTTTCACAATAATGATGATCAAAGGGAAGAACAAAAAGAATACTCAGTGAAGAACATTAACTAAAGTGCAAACTAGACAAACACCGTGCAGATCCAGATTCTCAGCAAGGTTTAATTGATAGGCTATCATTGTAAATACCTGTTCTTCCCTTTTGAGCATACAGGTGTGTAACAGATGCAAAAGAACAGACTTCATTTTAAAGTCAATTTGTACACATGCAGAGTATTCCTTCTCAAAGGTACAAGGCAGACAAAGATGCCTGGAAGACTGAAGCTGTGAGATTATTTTATTACATCTCTCTCTCTCTCTCTCTTCCACTATTCCACTCAGAATTGATATTCATGATTAGTCACTGAAAACTTATTTCAAGGACTGAAAAACACATATTTATGTCTTGGTGTTTAATATTACTTAAATATTTTCTGTTTTTCAGCATAAAGGTAGTTGTCTTCTCCTTTGGAAAAATGTGATAGTCATTCCCTGATTGGACAGAAGATGAAATATGCAGTGAATTGCTCTTTTCCAGTAAGAAAATCAGTATTGTTTTCTTATGCTGGCCAGAAAGTGTTTTTCATTCGGACACATTTTATACTGACCTACTATGCATCTAGACAGGACTTCTATAGCTGCATTAAGAAAACCTGCATTTAAATGCACTGTCTTCAGTGTGAAATGAAAATTTTTTTGGTAGTCTTTATTCACACTAGCCTTTTTACATAATTTGATATAATTTGAAATTACTAACAATGACTGATAATTGTAGGGATAAAATGTACCCTTAAAGAAAAGAACTTTGATAGGTGAAGGGTAGAATCCTATATCCAGCTGTGTTGTCCAAATTGATATTAGTTTAATAAGGTGTAAACTGTGCTAGAAAAATGTAATTGTCCTGAATTACAAGGGTGCTCCTTTAACTGCACAGTTTATTCAAATGTATAATCTAAATAATTGAGTACCTATGCATATAATAGAACATTGCTTCATATGCAAACACTATTAAATAGACATTTATATCCAAACAGATGGATAAAAAAGATGCCTGAATATAATTGGTTTGCTTTTGATTATTCCACAGATACAAATTTACTTAAACAATAACTCTAGACAAGGTAGGGTTTGTTGTCAGACAAAATTCAGTGTGGGAAAGTGAAGCTGAGGGATTTATGAGGCACTTAGGGGGACTGTTTTTTAATCTACTACTCACCTTATTCTTTAATAAGGGTAGTATGAGAAGAGAAGCAGAGACATAGACTTATATCTGATCCACTATTTATTCATTGCTTTGAAAGGGATACAAAAAAATGTTCTTAGTCTTTATCAGAAAGTTATGCCATATAAGTGTGCATGTGGATGCAAACATCTACAAGACTGCATTCTAAATATTTTACAAGAGATTGAGATTAGAAAATAGTAATTGGCTAGCCATAGTTTAAAAAGCTCTTGGTACCTTGAAACGCACTTGAAAATCTCAGAGTCTGAAATTGGTATTAGGTGCAATTGTGGCATTTCTCTGGAAACTTCACACTTGCAGAAAAGCCCTATTGAAGTCAGCAGTGCTGTGTGTGAGCACATGAGAAAGTCTGTGCTACAAATAGTATTCAAATGGCATCAGAATCTGCAGTTAGAAGTGGGCCTCTTGACATCCGACCCTGAAGACTGTGACTGTATAATTTCATGGTCCACACTAAATTCTGGCCAGGTCTAATTTACTCTTTCATAGACAAAGCCTTAGGAGAAGACTCAGACCAGTCAAATAAGAGCTACATTAAGAGACCGTAGTGAAATTATGCTGTGTATGACCATACCTGTGGAATTACAGACATATATGTATCCATATGTATAATATATAGATGTGTATATTATGAAAAGATAGCCTACATAAACTCAACACAGTTACTAATTGACAAAGGAAAATAAAGAGCTTTTCTGAAGACTAATCTTCCGAGACACTTTACTGGTGTCAGAAGAGGTTGACTATTAATCCCCAAATGATTGGCCACTGTATCTAGAAGTCATCTTGAGACAGAATTTAGACTGCCTTCACTGGTGCCTAATTTACCCATTATTAATGTAATGTTGCAGATCAAGTGAGAATGAGCAATTCAGACTACTTTGTATGAAGGGCTGTTATATTCTTGTTCCCTAAAGTGAAAGAAGGGAAGTAAAGCCAATGCCTAATTTAGGCGCCCATGCTATGTGATGTGAATACAGCCTTTAATCATTTACCAATAATTTGCATGTATTGCCATTGTGGTCAAATGTCCAGATGACATTGTTAATAATTCATTTTGTATCTATATTGGTTATAATAAAATTAAGTAAAAAATAGGCTTTTCGGTAAATCTTTTATAAATTGTCATTCCTTTTTTCCCCCACCTTTATCTCATTTCTTTTTAATTCAGAAAAGCTCTAAGTTTGCATTTAAAAAAAAAAAAAACTCTTTCAGCAAATGGAAATAAAGCATTTCCACAGAATGCTGCCAACTTTGTAATAAGATTTAGTAGCTTTCCCGAGAGCTACTTGCAGTTCTAATAATAATTTTCTTTAAGTGTTCCGCTTTAGAAAATGTCTTCTTTGTTACTGAAGTTGCCATATGTACATATGGACTTTTTTTTCTGAAAATATTCCTGGGATTTTATTACCATTAATCATTTCTGAGGGTGTATATAATTTATCTCACAAACCATCAGAATTCCCACAGGGTAAATTACTCTAGAGGTCTCTGTGCCCTCATACTGTATCAAATTGACCTGCTTCTTGTTTGCCATTTTTGTGTACTACATTGCTTATTTAACAAGAAACAGAATGATTGTGATTCTGAGAAGGTCCTTTGATAGTAGTTTTGACACTCTGCCTGAATAATGACCCTCATTATGGAGCCCATGACAGGCTCTGAAAGTACTGATTTATGAATACATCACAGGTTCAGCATTAGAGCTCCCCCTACTCACTCCCAATATAGGAGTAGGTATAGATACAGTCTTCAAAAAGAGTGAAGATGAGATAATTGCATGATTATGACCATTCAAGTAATCACTTTTTCTGATTTAAGAAAGCACTGTCAGTTAATTTGATTGTCTCACAAGTTATTAGAACCCTTTAACAAAAAGTTTTGTTAGGAAAATCTATTTCTTGTAGAGTTGCCAGCCAAATTTTAAAGGACAGTAAGGCAGAAGTTACATATAGTCTTTTTTCTGCTAAGAAATGCTTTTCTACAGCAAACACTCATTAACAGTTGATATGATAATAGACTGTTAGAAGTAAGCTTAGCTAAGAGCTAGAAGTCTGTGTCCTGGCTAAAACAAATTATAAGACACTTTGTAAACATATTTTTGTGAGGATTCTTGTTGATTTATTGTTTCCTCCATAGCAGTTATTTAAATAAATGTAGCTAATTTAGATCGTTTGCTGCACTGTGTAATTTTGTTCTTTGTGTGATGGGGTTATATGTAAAAGCCTGAAGGAATCATATCCCCATTAATCTTTTTACAAGTGCAATAAATAAATAAAGAGACATGGTTTAATTTTGCTAGTTAGGAGATTTTAAAAGGCAGTGGTAGCAATCTGATTTCTTTCTGTTCTTACTGCTCTCCATGTGCTTCTCTTGAAGACACAGTAAATATTCTTACTTAATGAGCTAATAGTTCTTGGTAGGAAAGTATGTACATGGACTATTAAATACATCCATGAAGATGAGTATTTGAAGACACACCTAGGAGCATTTTTTCCTCCCCTAAATGCTCATTATGGAATGTGTTTGCTTCCATCTACACTGGAACATGGTAGAGTTTCCTGCTCAGAGTCATGAAAGCTGACGTGGTGCTTAGAGTTCCCATGCTTGCACAGGACATCAGTGTGCCAAAGGAAAGAGCTTCCACAAGGCTGAGTGAGTCTTTTCTGCCTCACCTGTAGAGCTGGGTATCACAATCCAGGCAGAATCAGAGAGAGCTCCACCCTGGGAAGAAGGGTTGGAAGCAGTGCAGCGTGTATGGGGCATGTGCCATGTGGTAGATTGGTTGGCAAAGGGAGGAGAGCACTCTGTAACCACAAACCCTGCCTGGGGTAGCACCTGTTCATTTGCAGGTGGGATGTTAACCCAGAGCTCAAGGAGAGGAAGTGACTAATGTGAGTATGCTGAATTGAAAATGCAGGCCAGACTAAGACAGCTGCATTAACATTCTGAATTAACCCATAAAACGTAAAGATCCAGTGGTGGTTAATGATGTTTGGATGCATACAAACACACACACAGGTACAGGGGCTGACAGGCTTCTATGCCTGAACCGGAAACAGATGAGGCTGTGTTCAGCTTTGTGTTTTCTGAAAGTGGATCTGACAATCAATCCACTGGAATAAACAAGAACGTAGAAGCAGCACATTATGTCATGAAACTGGGTCATCTGTGTTAACAGCAGTGTCATTGTCATCTGTATGTAGAATACCTGATAAGTGCTCAGTAATCTCTTACTGTGTTTTATTTTTTGTTCATTCTGTTATTTCTATTCAGGAGAAATTCTTGAAAAGGATATTTGCTTGTAAGATATTTTTTATAGTTATTCGCTTGTTAAATAAAATTCAATTATGATGCTCATCTGGGTCATTTATGATGTTTCATGATTATTTGGAAAACTGTAATCAAGAAGCTCTAAGGGTTTTTTTGTTGACTCTCCATTTCAAGGCCATCAGATTCACAATTAACTTTTGTAAACTTAGTTTGTTTTAAGACAGTGACTTAATATATTGCTACCTGGTTAGTCTTGTTCAGAAATTCTAGTGATTAAATATATCAAAATTTATGTGTTCTTCAAAGGTAGGTCTGGTAAAATATTTTTTAAAAAACTTTGAATATCCTTTTCAAAGATGGCAAAGATAATTCTTGACTTTGTTGCTTCCCTACTTGGTAAAGCTCATACCAGAGTATTGTAGTTCTATAAAAGTATTTCAGAGCATAACAAAACCTTCTAGACTTTAATAACTATACATGACTGATCTGTCCTCTCTGGCAAGGTTAACTGTTTCTCCCAAGGAGTTAAGTGGCATATAAACTATTGTTCACACCATTTGTGCTAACAGCCTAGCATGACCTCAAGTACTGTAGTGGTCATACAAGGTATCCTGTACAATACATTTATCAACAAAGGTAAAAGGACCACAGGGGCAGTGCTGACTTTAAGTGTATTACGGATCTATAAGGATAAATGCCTAACCTCACTTCACAGCAAAAAGTAATTACTGAACTATTGTTTCTATACTGTTAATATTTTTTCATGGTTCTTAAGAAATATAAGCTATTTAGTTCTTAGGTTGACATCTGTACTGCATTATATTTTACACAATGCATCAAGACTAAAGGGTAGAGCAATCATATAACTGAGATCATTGTACTTTTACAAGAAATCATCAACAGGAATAAAGCATGGAAAAGGGAACAGATTGAATTCAGTAGTTATTTCTTAATTTAAATGATCTAATTAACAATAGCCTGAACAGCAGAATTTTAGGTTTTTATTTTAAAATTGCATGCCCAATTTACAATGTGCATAATCTCACATACTTATTCACACTTAATTTTTTTCCATTCATTAGCTCTTGGATGCCATAGACTCCCAGTCCTTGGACTCCCACCCACTTCATAAATGTCCTACCTGAAAATAAGGTAAAATCTACTCAAGTAAAGAATCACCACCCTTGTACTTTTTAAGATAATTGAAATAAGGACAAGAAGAAAAAAAATTATCAAAATTCTCCATTTGGAAATAACATTCTGGAAAAACATTCTGGAAGCTTGCCTAGGGAAAACCTTCATATAGGCATTTATGATTTGCAGGATATTTGAAAGCAGCAATTATTCTTATAGTCTTGAATAATGAATAATTATCAGAACAATCACTGTCACCTGGCAAAGATATTTACAAAGGTCATAGTCCCATGTTCCTTACTTCAGGAAAATGTCCACACAGCAGATTAAAAAATTATAATAAAAAATTTAAAAGGAAGCTAACTAATAGGAGCTGGAGTCAAATTATTCTCTTTTAAGTTTGTGGGAAATCAAAGCAAATATTAATACATGAACTTGTTAGACCGAGTCCTAAGGATGGCTACAAAGATGCTCAGAGGGCTGGAGCACCTCTCCTATAAAGAGGGGCTGAGAGAATCAGGGTTGTTCAGCCTGGAGAAGAGAAGGCTCCATGGAGACCTTAGAGCAGCATTCCAGAACCTAAAGAGGTCTCCAAGAGAGGTGGAGAGGGACTTTTTACAAGTGCAAGTTATGACAGGACAAGGCGGAATGCTTTAAAAGGTAGATTAGATATTGGGAAGAAGTTCCTTACTGTGAGGCTAAGTGAAGCTCTGGGACAGGTTTCCCAGGGAGGCTGTGGCTGTCCCATCCCTGGCAGTGTGCAGTGTTCAAGGCCAGGCTGGATGGGGGTCTGAGCAACCTGGTCTAGGGGAAGGTGTCCCTGTCTTTGGCAGAGGGTTGGAACTAGCTGATCTTTAAGATCCCTTCCAATCACAACCATTCTATGAATAATATTAATTCTGTTAATAATGGCTAAGAAAAATAGTCAAGGTTTTTGGTGATCCAATTTCCAGGAAGGGTTAATACTACATGTTTCACTGGGAGGTTCGAGAAGCTCCAAACAGACAGTGTTAGGATGAATAAACATGAATCCCCAAAGGGCATTTTCTGTTTCAACAGCAGTTGGTTTGTGCATTGAAAGTCATACATGGATTTTTATGCTCTTTGCAGTGTTTTATCCATTGCAATGCTACTGTGGTGTTTTCTATAATTCACCTAAGTAATCTGATCCTAGCCATCTCTAAAAATACCTCAGAATTTCTATCGATCATTTTTTGAAAACAGAAATTTTATTTATTGCTTTTAATGATATAACTTGTTAATTTCACAAAGTTCTTCTCTTACTACTGCTATTATATCACATATAAATAGACATTCGGATATGTTCTAGCTTACATACAGACATCTATATCATCTGTATCTATATCTACATATTTATATACAGACACCCGCTACTTTTATCCCAGGTACCCATTTCCCTTCTTAACTGTGTAAGACTGATCTTTTGTCTCTCTCTCTGCACACAGAGTCCCCTCTGTCTTCTCCCAGGACTTGGCATCATGTGTCAACTGTCTCCTCCTGGGAATGGATACAGTGGGAGAATATCTACTCTCCCTCAAAAAAAAAGAAAAAAAAATACTGCTATATAGTTCACATTTCATATCTCATGTTGTTTTTTCATGCCAATAGGAACATTTTGCTTTTTACCACATAGCATTGACATCTGCCCTCAAGGTGAAGTATCCTTTTGCTGCACTTATGGCTATATCAAACATTTCAAATTATTGCCAGTTTCTCCCACTTAAGTAGGAACCTAATACGTGTTTCCTGTCTAACTGACATAATGAGAATATGATGGCCAGATTTTTAGCCAGACTTCCAATTTTTGAGTCCACCAAAATGGAGGCATAGCATAGCTCATTAGGACATTGAACATCTGGAGTGCAACAGTCATTATTTGCTCTGTTCTTTATGCCAGTATGGCCATGTGCCATTATGAGAAGGACATGAATTTAAACTGTCAGAAGGAGAGAAACCCACATTGGGTTTCTGCTATTTTCCCCATAGTCAACCTGGCATTTCTTCCATTTTTTTCCCCTATTACTTCTCTTTAAAGAAAAGGGAAAAATTTGAACTATGTTCTTCATTACATAGGGAAAACAATATCGTTCAGTATTACAATATATTTAGTTTGAGGCAGGTGGCTGCTTACAAGAAGAACCCACTTATAACATGAATTTACTCAACTATGTGAACTGGTTTCTTGACCAGCGGCCAACAAAACTCAGACAGCAACTTGCAAGGCAGAAGTAAAATCATAGTGTACAATGAAGGTGGATATTATCCAATATCCCTCTTAATTTGAAAGAAAACAGACTATAAAAATACTCCTATGTGGTTGATCAAAGGCCATCTACATTCTTAATTATCAAAAGACACTGCTACAATGTTGAATATATTAAAAAATTAAAATCTCTACAAATTAAAATGTAGTCATTCTCTCAGGACTACATTATTCAGCCTTTTTTTTAGGCATAGCAAAAGCTATTCCCTATTCTTCTATGAATTCAAAGGCACTTGAAATTATATGATCATCACTACAATTGCTCATTCCTTTGTCCTAACATTTGAGCTACACCTTGCTGCCATGCAGAAGGTTTGTTTGGTACATGTATGCTAAATTCTAGAATGTATTTGGTCAGCATTACAGTTAGTTCCTTAGAATTTCTCCTATTTGGCCTCTGCCTGACCTTTTTGTTGCCTTTTGTGCTAATTTTGTAGTTGGCTGATGCAGAATCAGACAGCTCATGGCTTGTTCTTTTTTCTAGATGCCATTGATGACATCTTACAGAGAGGTATAATTAAAAAGCCAGATAACAAACTTTGTAAATTTCCACAATATGCCTCTGGAACCCTAATAATCATCTGCTGAAGAAATCTGACAGGACTCATGTGATAGGTGGGGAAATTATTTTAAGAATTTTTCTTTTCATCCACCAAACAACATAAATATCTCCAAAAGATTCTTTAGAAAGAGATTACACAATACTATTTTTATCATTTATTCTCTACATAACTTTTTTTTTGTGTACACATTATTGTTATTGACAGCAATTTTAAAGCCCTTTAAAAATAAATTAAACAGTGAATCAATAAAAATTAGCTATTTACTGTAGATTATTACTTTATCATTCTTGTAATTACCATAATGGTAGCTGATGGAAATTCTATTTATGTGAATCATTTTATTCTTGTTATTTATTATTATTAATGTTACCATTATTATCTTCTTACCCTTCAGTTCACAAGATGTATCTTCTCAGTGAATTTTAATTTCAATATCTTGCTATTATACTGTACATAATCCTATCAAAGACTGTCCTTCATGCAACATTTTCAGTGATATATTATCACAGAGACCATTAATGAATGAGCTTCATATCTTACTAATACTGTTTTAGATACTATTTTTATTAATTTTCTAAGCAGTAATTCTTCATACAGTACCTATGTCTGTCTTCCATTAAAGTTGTGTTTTTGATTTTAACATGAGGATTTCAAAGGGAGGCATTAACTTTGTCTTTAAAAATACATTTCATTTCATAGATTCTAAATGACGATATTATAACATCTGTGCTTTTTTCTTTCAGATGTTTTTATAAATTTATTTAATTTTCATATTTTTCCCTAGTTTTTTTTATCAAATTCCTGTTAATAATAAAATATTATTTTAAACAAATGATGTTTCCTATAGCATGCCATATGGATGGAAAAAATATAACTAAAGAAATTGCAGTTTTTCTTCTGAGCTGTGAATTATTATAATGAAATAAAGATAAATATTTATCAGTTTCTAAGCATACGTTACACGCTATGAAAATAACACTACATATTGTAAGTTTCTATTAACTAATTTTTCAAATAAATGCCAAATTTATTTATAAGGGACTGCTATTATGATCAATTTGCTCATTTTCCTGTTTTTTTTTCTTTATTCTTATGGTTTGATGTTCAGATTACTGGAAGAAATGCCATTACACATCAGTATATGATATTCACCTCTTCAAATATTTTAAATATGATGACTTCAGTTCACTGCACTGTTGAAGATGAAAAATAGCATTCGTTTAGAATATCAATTTAAGGGCAAAACATCCTTACTGGCATTTTGAGACCTGGTTTCACTCATCTCATATTGTTGTTTAATCTTTTTTGCATATATTAAAGCATTGTGATGGTACAGGATTGCTGGCCAATATCAGAAGGTCTTTAAAGCTGCAGGATGGATAGAAAATGTAAATAAGTCTTACAGACTTTCTGAAGATTATTAAATATACATGTACTCTGCAGTTTAGATTAATAGCTGAGGAAGGATGCATCATTATGGTAACATAAACCTATGATATATTTAGCAAACAGAGTGCCATTGTGCATAAACAAAACATAGCCCTGTGACTATTTTGGAAATATATACATCATTAATCATTGTACTGAACCTATTATATTTTCCTAATTTTAAAGTGGATCACACAACTTCAACGAAATTCAAAATCCGTGAAGAAAAAGTAACTTTCTTGTGTGACATTCTCCAGACAGTCATATAAAATTTCATTTGCATAGCAATGTGTAAATATGAAAAATCTAGAAACATACATTAAAAATTGTATACCACTTATTTTAGCGAAGCTTTTTCCTGTGAAAATTATATGAATACACACAAACATGAACAATTCTTTGCCTGTTATAGCAAACTCATAGTTACATGAGATGCATTTTTTTTTACATTTATCTTTTTCCAATAGGCACTTCTACAGCCTCTCAGGTTTATGTGTTTCTATTGATTTTTACGTCTGGATTTATTGTGCACATATAAGCATCAGAGTAGAGCAGCTTGTCTGATATCTTAGGCAAAGCAATGTGATGTACAAAAGCCAGAGGATTTTACTTTAGCTAACATATAAAAGGGAAGGCGTACACTGATGGGCCAGTTCATTGCAGTGCTTAAGCATACGCTTAAATGTAGCCATAAACAGTAATGTGCTTAAAGCACATCAAGTGCTTGAGTCCTGGATGAGCCAAGGCTTTAATTTGGTTCATATTATTTTGGAATCCATTTTTTAAGTACTTAGTTTTCAGTATTTACCATTTGGTTAGGCATTTCTAATGGATTTCTTCTCACAGCATACATAGCTCTACTCTTTGTGCTTAAGTATGACTAATTTAGCTGAGGCTTGTAATGCTGATAAGATACAGGCATTGCATCTTTATTAAGATAGTGACTTGGCAAAGCATTGAAATTTGTGTTTTACTTCAGGAAACTGTAGAAAATCAACTCTATAGAAGTGAACAGGGTTAACATTCTTAAAGTTAAGCACACGCTTACATGTTTTTCTGTAGTGGGGCCAAGGGTACCAGTACAGCAAAACATTTAAGAGCATGCTTACATCCCTTTGATGTTAATGGGATTTAGGCTTGAAGATTTACATATATGCTACAGGATTTGCTGAACAGAGATACAGTCATGATTTGAAGCCTCAGACTAAAACATTCGATGTGGAGCCATCTCCTAGTGATTTCCAGCAGATGTGGAGGAAATCCCTAGAGATGTTTGGAAACTTCACGTTTTATTCATCTGTTTTCATGTGCAAATAAGCACTATCAATCTAGAACCAATACACTTTCCCTGTGTTTCCTGCCTGGAATTCAGGTCGCTGTTCTTATCTGTTTTTCCTCTCTGGTGGTAGGGGCTTCATCCTGTACTACTGACTGTGGTAAGAATGAGTGGAATTGCTCTTCCTTTGGAGATAGTTCTTCCCTTGATGGACTGCAAAGGGAGCCTAAATTAAATACATGCATGTTAGGTAGCTAAATTCAGCTGATGTAAATTGTACCCTCAGTAACTAACCTTATCTCTGGAATCCAATTTGAGTGTTATACCTTCTTTATTTTTTTTCTTCAGGATACCATTAAAATTACATTTGAGACTCCACAAGGAGTTTCACAAGAAACATTACAAAGATTATCATCTACTTTGAATATACAGTGCTCATACACTCTGAATATACAGTAGTTACAGTATCTGAAACATGTTTCTGTTGTGATCCCAAAGGAACAATTACCGTGGACAATATTTACTAAACATGTCATTTTTCAGCAAAGACATGTTCCTTCTTTTTTTCTTTTTTTTTTTTTTCCTTAAATCTAGGAGTGTTGGTCTGAGAAAAACAGCAGCTTTCTTTTCAGTACTTATGAAGTAAAATTATATCTGTCAGGGATGAAAATACCATAATTATATCTTATTATAATTTATTCATTGCTTTATGGATCTAAAACCTTCCAGGGAATGTCACAGATCCACAAAAATTCTTTGAACACAGCGTTTAGCAACTTGATTTCTGACGTAGTTGACAGATTCAGGTAAGCACGTTCAGTTAGTGTATACATAGGTGGTATTTGTTCCCCCTTTCATGGGTGACAGTGAGCTTTTCTGAGAGTGAGAAACACATTTAAATTGCAACACCAGCTTCACAGTCACTATGATTTGGGTGAAGTTTTGCGACTTCAACAGTGAGCCCTACAGTATTCTTCAGTGGGAATATTCAGAATGGCTGTGTATTTAGGAATTGAACTTAATGACTCTAATGGATCCTTCCAACTTGAGATGTTCTATGATTAGTATTAGATTTAGTATTATTTTTGGCAATATATTTACTGCATCTAACCTCAACATCCTCCCAAAATCCTCCCAAACATTCATATCTCCCTAAATCTGCATTAGTTCGACTTTTCTCTGACTCTTTTTTAACCATTATTTATTGCACAAACATTGTTTAGTGGGGCAAATTAATGTAGGTTGATGTTTGAGCATTAAACCACTGCTGACATTCATCCTGCTACCTCTTTAATTCATATTGTAGGAATTTTTCTTGTTCCGATTTTATGTTTTGCAATTTCCATAGCAGACTTTCTTTACTATTAAAGTCTATCTTCCATGAGGAAAACAAAGTAGCAAATTCCTCCCAATTATACCAAGCCAAAAAGGATGATTGGTGTTTCAAAGGTGTTTTAGCCAATAGTCAAAATTATTTTAGCGAAGAGTCTGCTTTCAATATAATTTACAATCTAGACATAGAGCTTTCTAAGCCTCATCAATTTATTGCAAAAGTTTCACCTATTAGGAAAGGGTATAGTGATGGAGTAGCTGAGGGAACACCTTAGCTTGTATTCAAACCCTGGCCTCAGCATGTGACAAGGGGAAGGATCCAGCTGTTATTAAAATCAAGATCACAGGATAACTTGGCCCCATGAAATGGTAATAATGATACAGAGCAGAGGGTCCTCAGGCTCAAGGGCTCTGCAACTTCTGTTTTGTTGTTTGCTCCTGAACACCAAAGGACCGACCAAATATCCCTTTACAGCTTGATTCTGCTGCTATTAAAGGCAACATAACCCCTGTTGCCCTAAGCAGGACTGGGTCTTTATAACCAGAACCTTTTATGTATCTGATAGAAC
Organism: Zosterops lateralis; assembly: GCF_965231275.1. Lineage (NCBI taxonomy): Eukaryota > Metazoa > Chordata > Aves > Passeriformes > Zosteropidae > Zosterops > Zosterops lateralis. Next base: position 48,963,943 of record NC_139765.1, read on the forward strand.
AGTGTCCTCTGTGTCAGTTCTGTTCAATGTGTTTCGTAACTTCATCTCTTTGCCTTCACGTTTGGTGCCGCGTGAAATTCAATTGTGACAGGTGTTTCAGCGGTGCTTTACTGATGTGGTTTTCCCCCTGAAATTAATGTCTTTATAATCACACACATTTAGAGATTAAAGAGGTATTTGATGAAGTACAATGGACTAAGTTCACTTCTGGCTTTAATGTCATATTCTTACCTTAAGTACAAATATTTTATGTTGTCTTTCCTTATGTCAGTGATTTTTAATGTCTCCATAAAATGACTTGTTCTTTGAGTTCCAAACTCATATTTGTTTTCAGTTAACTCTACTTGTATATCCCTCAGGAACAGAATTACAGTCATGGAAGCTGATGCAGTGAATTTGGTGGTTTATAAGTAGGAAATACTTAGATTTTGGGGCATGTGCAGCCTTTCATGTACAAAGTTCTCATTTTAATATACCTCAGGCTACTGGCTTTACGATTTACAGTTAATTAGGATTCTGATTTGAGTTGAAAATTCCAATACCTATATGCTTTTGTACATGCATTTCAGATCATGCTGGCTGAAGCAAATAACTGTGACTGCAGTCAATAAATGAATGTGTACCACAGGGAGCAGCCCTTCCCCCGCCTTTCTCTGACAACCTGTAAGAAAATCCTACTGTGTTCCCAGTTCACAGTAATATCATCCTGACATCACTGTGTGATAGCTAGATTTGCTTGCCTATCAGTTAACAAAATCCCAATACCATATTCTTACTCTTTGCAAAGTCTCAAAATCCCTAATGTATCCCATATTTGCTCTCACTGCATTTCATGCTCAAATTGAACTCTTTAGATAACTGAGTTCTAATCTGCACAGGGTATATGGAACTTCTATTAGCATCAGTCCTCACTGCATAAATGTGTGGTTTCATAAACCCTTATGAAACATCCATCTATGCCCTACAAAAATACTTGCTCAAAATGTAAACTTTTAAACTGGAATTACTCAATCAATAAACTACCTGTGGGTCTGTGTTTCTGCAGAATTACAGACAATATACAAAACTGAAAAAATACAGAAAGACTAGCAAGAGAACTTACAGGGATTCCCCAACTTCTCCTGTCACGTTAGTAACAGAATAGGCAATGAAATTTAATAAAGAATCCTTTCTTATGTCTCCATTAGCAAATCATGTCATAGTATGTCTACAAAGTCCAATAAAAGAGATACACACTAAAGTATAAACAGCTGAATCAGAGCTAGGTGTTCCCCCATCCAAGTTGTATTTTTATATATATTTGTAAATGAGTACCTTTACAGAAGCCAAGGGACCTGTATCTGCTGCTTTTAAATCAGGATGGCTAGAAGTGTGTTGAGACAAGAGTGAAAGACAGAAGCAAAAGAAAAAACATCATATGATCAGGCTTAAGTTCCTTTTAAAAGTCAATTTAGTTTGAATAAAAGGTACTTTTGAAATAATCTGCTCTTTAATGGCAGAGAAAAACTACAATAAATCCCAAAGTAACAATGGTTAAAGCCAAAGCTTGAGGTTAGGGAGAGGGAGTGCAGCTACTGTTTAAAGCACTCTTTTTCAGTCCACGATTTTATTCCCATCTTTGTCACACGCCTATTGTGTGTTGGCAAGAATATAATTAACTCCATGAGAGGTAAGTATTGTTCTATACATTTAAAAAAAAAAAAAAAAAAAAAAAAAAAAAAAAAAAAAAAAGAGGGGTATAGAAGTTAGACACATTTCAGAAAGCTATTTCCAAGTCAGATTGCCTCCATTTTTTGACTGTGCATTTTGAAGTACCTGTTGTTCAATATTCAGAATTTGGTGTTCCAACAGTGCCTTTTGAAGATTAACCCTTAACTTTAATGTGTCTTCTTCTACTCAAAAACTGACTTCCAAAAGATGCTGCAAGTCTACTACCAAGATCTACTATCAATACACTTACTCTCCATTCTCCAAACAGGTTTAAAAGAAAAGACTTGTTGGGAAAAAATGTGGAAACCAAACAAATGCTTCTGGGGTTTTTTTGAGCTTAACAAAGAAATAATTGCATGCAAAATGTTGTCCTTGGCATCCCATCCAACAAGTCATTAACACTGGATGCACCATGAGCCAGAAACGTGTTGCAATGTCCTGTGTGCTCTGACTGGAAGCAGCAGTAGCAATCTCAATATTTAAAACTCTGTTTCTTTCAGTTCACAAGTGTGAAACACTCAGGTTTCACAGTGGTGTGTAAAATAGGTCAGAAGAATTGTACTCTAAAAGTGCCCACACCTCTCCATTAGGTATAAATAAATCCTGAGATCCCTTATTCAGATATGGATATCAGCCCTTTTATATCTTTAAAATTAAGTCAAGGAAGCTCCACCACAAAGGACAAGGTCACTTACAGCTTCAGAGGATTAAAAATCTTTATATTCCTACTAAGAATGTCTATAAAATTCAAGCAATTAAAAAAAATAAATATTGTAGCATATGAAACAAGTCTGTAGCACTTAGGCCATAAACTGAGTGTCAAAGAGCTAGTGGCACATGTGAGGGGTTACTGAGGGTCCCAGGGATGCTAGCAGCCCTTGCAGGCCCTAGACATCCTGGGTGTTGCACCACAGAGACACTCAGGGGAAGAAACTTGGTCAGCTTTGATAATCATGTATTTCAGCAACAGCCAGGAACAAAACTGCTGGTGGCTGGTGACACCAGGACATTAATTACTCCTGCAGTTTTCAGGATAGTTTTTGCATGTTAACATACTACACTTCATTGATCCACATTTGATACAACAGCAACACAAAATTTTCTTGCATATAGGAGAAGTTCCATAGACCATCTCCACTGCAATAGACTACCCATCACCTGGAGTTTTTTCTTGTACCACAGGATTTGAAGGGCCTTGAGTTATGCTCACCTGGAGTCAGTTGAAGATTGCTCTCTAATCAGCGTGAGAGAAAAAGCACATTAGGGCACCTTGGTTCTTTCCCAAAGGATTAATAGAGATGTATATGCGAGGCAGTATAAGCAAATACAGTGGGTGGGGGTGTGGAGTGAACGTTTTTCATTGCTGGGAAAACAGGCAAAGTACACAGCTCAGGGTGTGGGTGCTTCCAACTGACACTGCTAACCCAGCAAGTGGCTGGAGTCCTAAATCTAATGCACTGCTGTCACACTCAGCCAGGTCTAGTAATTCCTTCAACAATTGTATGAAACTGAGAAATCCCTAATATTTCCTGCCCTTGTGGTTCCTTCTAAAATTCAGAGAATCATTAAGTATTTGGGGTTGAAAGGGGCCCCTGGAGATCATGTAGTCAAACCCTGCTAAACCAAGTTCACCAAAAATAGTTTGCACAGGATGACATTCAGGTGTGTTTTGAATATCTCCAGAGAAGGAAGCTTCACAACCACTCTGAGACATCTCTTCCACTCTGTTTCTTTCAAAGAAAAGAAGTTTTTCCTCACATTCAGATGGGATTTCCTGTGTTTCTGTTTGTGACTATTGCCACTTGTCTTTGCTGAGTACCACCAAAGAGAGACTGACCCATTCTCTTGACACCAGTCATCCCAGCAGATACTTGTGTGCATTGATGAGATCTGCTCTATGTGTTCTCTTCTTGAAGATGAACAGGCCCAACTCCCTCAGCCTTTCCCTGTAAGAGAGATGCTCCTGTCCCCTAATCATCTTCATAGATGATTCATGTCTTTGTTAAAGAGGAGAGTTCTCCTCTCCAGCTTAAAAGGGTTCTTGACCAATTTATATGAAATTGTTTCAGTCAAAATGATTAAACAAAGTTGCCTAGGAACATAATAACATGCAGAGATATGCATTAGTCATTGGTCATCATGTTTAGACTCAATTCTAAACCATTAACTGAGTGAATTCCAATAGGCCTAATTTTGTGCTGATTTATGCTATAGAGAGTATCCTTAAGTTACCAAGAGGGAGGAATTTTTGCCAAGACGTACATCAGGAAGATCATACTCTCTGGATTTGCTTAGCTTCCTGGAAGAGCAAGTTGCTATCCTTTTTTTCCTTTTTTTTTTTTTTTTTCTGAAAACATTTCAGTTGTGTCTACTGACATACTTTTAATGGTCAACACCCCTGATAATACTGTCAAGCAAGTGATTATAATTATTTTGATATCATCACCACTTAGGCTAGGTTTTTCTAGAAGTAGAAGATATGTGGGGTAGAAACCTCACAATCTATAGAAATTCTTTGGAATGTGTTTGATATTTTTTTTTTCCCACATTGGCATAATGAATGTGGAGGAAGGATACCAGCATAAGTAGATATGTTCCTCCATAGCAAACATAATTTTGTCCATTCTAATTGCTTAGAAAGCAGAATTGTACTACTGTTTCCTGCAACTACAAGGAAATGTATGGCATATTAGTTGCATTTAGGAATTCGAAACAAGCTAATACTGTACTTTTCTTTACTCATTATCAATTCCATAACTTACTAGCAGGCCTTTGAAGGCCTGCATGAAGGTGTTCAGCTACACAGGAGGTAGGAGAGATAACAGATACACCTGAGTAATTTCTGCTGGGAGTAAGGTCAGAATTGGGTAGAGATATATGCATTGACTGTAATTCAGGCATTATCTGGGTTTGGCTGATTATATAAAATGCACTGTTTCAATATATGAGACCTTATTCGAAACCCATTACAATCAATAGAAAGATTTGGCTTTTGTTCAAGCTTTTAAACTGGAGAAAAGTCTATGATATATGACCTACTGTCATATTATCACAAAGTTATTTAACTGATAATGGCCTTTTCCCCTCAACAATTTCTTTGAAGAAACAATAGCTTGTTTTATTGTGATCCTTTCTCCCTGTATATAATTTTTGTTAACCAAGTGGTTTTACTGTACTGAGGTCTGGATGGAAAACTGTTTTTCATAAACTGCTATCCCTTATGCATTTGAAATCCCATTGAGTAGATGATGTTTAGAGACTTTGATCAAGGAATTGAGCTCATCTCCTTTAACCAATTAATTTAAAGTCATATCCTCAGCAGTAACTGCTCACATCATGTTTTTATATGGAGCAGGATATTACCAATAACTCATCACTAGTCAGAAATAGGAGACTGCCTAAGAAAACATTTGTCATCAAGTGAGAGCTAAGCATCTATCACTAAAACACGAGTGTGGTTAACAGATATTACAGCAACTAAATGAAAAGCCTCGTGTTAAAGTTTAGATCTTCTTTAAGTTGCCATTGCAGTTATGTATACATCTTGATAAAAGAGAAGTATAATTGGAGAGCAATTCTCAAATCCTAAAAGGGTAAAAAGATCATGTGGTTTGTTTATCATGAAAGACTGCTATTCCGACTACTAATCTTTCTGTCCTAGGAAGTGTCTTATTCTCTTTTCTGTGTTGGAAAGCTGCCTAACAAATGTATTTTCCAAGACAATGAAGGAAGCAGACCTCTATTCTTTCTTATCAATTTAATCTCTTTCATTCAGCTGACAATAACGTCCTCCTGTAGGCTAGGTCTCTTTCCACATGAATTACTAAGTGACAAGTTACTTTTGCTTTTTCTTTTGTTTTTTTTTTGCCGATACCAGAATCTTAAAAATCTTAATAAAAGGGATTATTGGTACACACATTATTTTTAACCATAAGAATACCTAAAAGAGACAAAGTATTCAGGGCTCTGCTATTGTAAAACTTGCAGACACTGTTACTGCAATCATAATTATTCCTGGCATTTTACCATTCAGTATTTTCATACTCCTTTTTAACTAAAAAAATTACTCAAAGAAGACTACGGAGAAAGTGTTGTAATTCTGTAACAAATTCATATCTGAACCCTGATTAAATCAGAAAGAATTTAAGATTTTGTCACTGAGATGAATTATTTACAAATCCTATATTGCCCTCTGCTTCAGTTTCTCCTTTTGTTAGATATTCACTGCTTTGTAAAACTGTTTTTTTCAAGCACAATCTTGATGCAGGAAAATTTTGTCAATTTTAAAATACTGCCCAGATAAATCATCTTGGTGAAAAAAAAAAATTAAAATTACTGTCTAAATACTGAAAGTAAAATGTGGTTAAAAACCATTTCATTATACCTATTTTATCTCAGGGCATGGAAGGGAAATATCTTTTCATCATTACGAAATGTGAGAAAGAGAAAAGGTAAATAGCCCTTTAAAAGCAGCAAACATCTTTAGTATTAAAGACATAAAATTAAAATTCTGTGACAGGGAAATAATTTAATGACCTTCATAATAGAAGGTCATTGAACATTCTTTCCCCTCTGCCCACCACCAGTCCCCTAAACAAATCCTGATTATGCAGAACTCAAAATCTCCTTTATGTGGCAATGGAAGGGTTTTACTTTGATTTTTGAAGTTGGTCCAGAAATTACCTGGAGTGAAGAAGGTGTATCTCTCTCTAACCAAAGACAGATTCAGAAAGGACAGCAATTTTGACACTTATAGTTAGAAATTGTTTCTTGGGGAAAAAACCCCAAAACTTTAGAGCATCCATAGTGCATGCAATGTCAGCTTCCTGAATTCATAGCTGTGTGTTCACCTGGCATTTTGTCTGCTAGACAATGTGATAACCCTGAAGAGGCACAAGTGCCAAGAAGAACACATTGACACTGTCCACAGACAGAAGCACCACTTTTCCTGTAGAGATGTTTACCTCTGTTATTGTCAGTCCTGTCTAGATGAGGAGGGAGCCCAGGCTGTATCCATCTTGGGTAACATGAGGGAGCAAAGAGATGCTCCATTTCCCTTCCCTGCCCTAAGATAAAATTTTACTTGAGGGATAGTCTTTGGTGCATGACAGGAAAGCTTTGCCCTACACATACTGATTACAAAAGGAAAAAGTTTTTATTAAGAGGAGAATTAAGAAAAACTGAAATAACATAGCATCATACTGAGTCTTACAGCAAGTACACGAGGACAGGGCAAGTTATCATCAGCCTCAATCAGAGTCTGGGCTTTCCATTTCAATGAGCTATGTTAGAAAATATAAAGTGTCCATATTTACATAAGTTAGTCAGCAGATTGTTGTCAGAAAAGATGAGCAAAGCTTTGTGGAGGTTTCCTAAGCCATAATTTTGTTTTCATTTTGAATCAAAACTTTTCAACAATTTTGAGGGGGAAAAAAAAAGTTGAAGAAGAAAGGAGATTAGTAATTTGCTCTTACTTGCCATTTGCTTGCATCAAAACTCTGGGGTGTTGTCTGCCTTTTGATTCAGCTGTTCCCTTGGCATGGGAATACACTTAGACAAATAGGAAATAAAATGAAAAACATGCCTCCTTATAGTATTTCCAACTGGAAATAGCACAAGGAAAAAATACTTTGTCTTTTTATTCCTAAACAGAAATAATCTAAGAAAGCTTGTCCCTCACAACATTCTCTGACTGCTTAAATAGGTGATTCATGTTGGGGGAACATTTTTCAGTAAACTTCACTGGGGTGGGAAGTGATTCAGCTGTCATGCAGCTCACTGCTTCACTGGAGGAGTAGGTGGTACACCTGAGAAGCAACCTGAATTCACATTTGAGACAAACCATACAAAGTAAAGTAAACCTAATGACCCAAGGTCTCAGGGATCTACTTCAGAAAATTGTCATGGTGCCATCAGAGAGAGTGTATTAGAGACTAGAATTGAGGAGTCAAAGAGGCAGATTTCCTGCAGCTAGTGTGTGTATAGCTATAAGTATTGTTGAAAATCAGGGCTGATTCTCTTTTCACACAAGCTTTATTCAGTGTATCTATTGATCTGCTTGGTATAAGAGAAAAGCAACAGGCTTGTTTCCTTTCCTTGAGAAAAGGAAATTTCTCAAATATATATATTCAAGTTATGTACTAACATAAACCAGCAAGAAAAATCATAGCATCTGCATTTATAATGGGATTTAAATTCATGAAAACAGCCCAAGAGCCACTCTAGTTTGGAAAGCAATCTGCTACATCCCATTGACTTTGATAAGGGGTTGTTTTATTTTACTACTGATATTGGGGAACTGATTTAGGATACTCATATTTGAAAATCCTGAAATATTGATTTGCTTTATTTGTATCCATCTGCCTTCCTCTTGTCTCAGCTTCAACCGAGTCCAGATAAAAAGCAGCTTGTAGTAATTGTTTTGGTAGGTGTTTACACAAGTTCTGCTACCCAAATCAAGTAAGTCTGTTTTCACTGTTATCCTAATGATAAAGCTTGGGTTGTTCCCACTATTATTTTGAACCGCAGATTTCACTATTGCTCACTTGCTCCAGAATATAGCGAAAATTAGGGAAATGCTGAGGAAGTTGCAAGATTCTGGGATTTTTTTATTTGCCCTGATAGAACTCAGGACATCTCCAAACCCACTCTAACTCCCTCCACTGCCACAGGGCAGAAATTAGTAGAGTTAGGTTCTGCCAGATCTCCAGTCCAGTCCTCCGGTAACACACCTTTTCCTACCTCACATGTTTTATCTACTTTAGCAAAGTAGGATAATTTTGTTTTAGATAAACGAGTGCATTATTTAACCTTCACTGTGCTGTGATCTAAACCATTCCCACACTTTTTAATGAATCTTAGTAACTACTGTCCAGCTTCAGAAATATTTCCTTGTCCTTTAACTAACAATTTTTTTAAAGTCACGTGAAGGATTTTTTGATACATCATTTAAAAACACCACCAAAATAAATAAATGAAAATAAAGATGAAATAAAGGTGACCCCAAAGCCCTCTGTGAAATTATCGAAATGTCATCTCTATTAATTAAAAACATATAGGAAGAATGTCTTATAATACAAGCATGTAACAAAATGGGGTTTTTTTCCCTTCCTTGTTGGTTTAACAAGATTGCAATACTGATTTTGACCAAGAAATACAGAACAATAAGCTGTGGGAATACCTCCACAATATTAAGTGTGCTGTTGTTTTTCAAGTTTTCTGACAAACAATACAAATAATAATAATAAAAAATAATGAAATTGTCTATTTAATTTCTTTCCTTTGTGTGAATGCACATATGAACTCCAAAAAATAGTAAGCTTCGCTTTTTATATTCATGAAACTGGTTTCCACCATATTGCATTGTCGATTTAAACAGAACCAGGGAGGCAAAATCCTGCAGATGCTCTGGGTAGAAACACCATGGTCAGCAGTGTCTGCTCTGCTGTAGCTGATTTGTATCATCAGACAACTCCAGAGGGGCTTTACAGTGTGAGTGGTTGGACGCTGAAAGATTTTGTTATGGAATCTCTTTGCTGGAATAAGTTTGCCTTACTGGTTACTGCATCACACTGTATTTCTTCACTACACAGGAGTAAAAAAAAAACAAGAGGCCCTTTAAGGTCGCTTTAAAGAAGAAGGTTTTGCAATGCAGAAATAAATGAAACTGGTATCTGCTCTGATCAGTGCTTGTTGACGTAAGTTCCCTAGGGGGTACACATCAGTTATATGTTGAAGGCCATCCCTGTTGAACCTTCTGCACCTGACAAGATGCCCCTTAGTCAGAAGTGACAGAAGCCTCATTCAGACACAGCAGAAAAGAAAGGCTGTGTGATTTTTTATTATTGTATATTGCTAATAGGGTCCTGCCTTTCAAGCATCTCTGATACACTTTGTTAACAAAATTTCCAGAAGAACTTCTAGGGAAACAGTTTGCACGGATAAAGCTCAATCTCAAGATCCTGTGTTTGCAAGCTGTGCAAATCAAAAGTTTTCTAAAGAATAGCTCTTTTGTAATATGCGCTGCAAGTATCAACCAGGCTCTTTAAACAGTCTCAGCAGCCCCACCAGCAGGATGCCCAACCCTACTGACTGATCTTCCAGAGCAAACAGATGTTTTAAGATACTCGGATTTATTGCACTTTGAAAAGCTTATTAGAAGAAGCAAACTAAATGTTAAATTTTTACAATCCAGTATGTAATCATATACAAGTGCATTAGAATAAACTTCTCCCCTTCCACACCCAACTTCATCATTGGAATGGAAATTATGGTGTTAGCACTTCGGAGAGAGAGTTGCATCTGCATGCAGTGAGAGGAAGAGATCACATAATGGTTTGTAAGGCATATCAGATTTATTCTGTGAGGTAGATAAAGGTCTTTTAAAGGTCTTACTCCACTTGTGGAATGAATTTCTTATCATGTATAAATTCTGTGTAAAACATTTCTTTTTCCAGGATGTAGCTTGTTTTCTGAGAGGGGAGAGAGAAGCTAAATATTTCCATTCCTGTATAATAGAAAATCCTCTGATTTCAAAAAGATCACACCCTGAGTGGTTAGTTAATACTGGAAACATAAAAAGGTACACTGTTCTGAAACATCGTTTCATTCCAGCAAAGCTTTTCTAACCAGAAACAGAGTGAACAATTTTTCAGTATAACCAAAGAATAATGGCAATTTTTACAGGAAAGTAAGTGTAATTTTGGTAATCAAACTTAAAGCAAATTTTTAAATGTTATAAAATATATTTAAAAAACCCAGAAACAAGCCTCAGAAGCTGTTTTGAGTTGGTTCATAACCATATTTCCTTTACTAAAACAATAAATATCCTGGATTTCATTTCATACAAGAAGCTTACAGAACTCAGCAAAAGGCATACCTATTTTTTTTCCAAGAAAAAGTGAAACAAATAATCTGATAAAATTGCATCAAAATTCTTCCAAAGAGAGCTTAGGACATGAAAGTGATTTAGAGACACCAGTCCAAACAACGACGAACTCATGAAGACGGTTTCCATCGGCTTCAGCAGGCTTCAGGAAGGGCACAAAATGATTAATGGAACTGCTGACAGGGGAAGAGATTCAACTGGCAGCCTTGCTTCTCTATGCCATTGCCCCTCTTCCCAGAGTGAACTGTACCCCCTCACTTTGGGAAGTTCTCCCACGTTTGGCTTCCTCTGACCACAAGGACTGGGCCTTGGCAGGGAGTCATTCCCCAGTGGTAGGAATGCAGGGAGCATCCCCACCATTCCAAGGAAGATTCTGGCCATAACAGAAGTGAATGCTAGAAGGCAATTAGTTAATTGTGCTGTCAAATGGAGACTGATTTCTACAGCTTCAGATTGACTAGTTTTGTGTTATTAAGTGAGCCAGTTGCACTTTTCACAACTAGTAGCAGACAGGTTCTCGTCTTTGGTTAGTGAGAGGAAACAAAGGCATTTTCTTCCTGGATGATCAAGTCCTTCAAGTCTATATATCAGTTTACATTCCCCCTTTTGAAGACAGCTATATCATTATTCCACAATATTAAAACGCCACATTCTATTGCAGGCCAGCAGGAAAAAAAAATTCTGAGATAAAATTTTTAAGATTTTTGTATTTTATTTGGATTATTTTGTAGATATGGTCACAAACTTATTGTTATCACTATTATTTTTTTTTTTACTTATTCACAATTGTTATATTCTTTAGCAAAATGTTCTGGTTCTGTCTTCTCTCATTGAAGAAACATGGCCACAAGTTGTTAGGTCACTATGATTTTTAGGAATTCACTTGGGTTTGTCATAGACACCGAAATATTAGCAGATGGCAAAGCAATTGAATGATGACGTGTCCTTGGCAACCCAGGACTTCATAACCTTCCAACTGGACTTTAACAACATGATCTATCTACCATAAAAATTCCAGTCTTTAGGAAATTGCAGTTAGCACAGAGCACAGCAACAGACATTTTCATCAAAAGGGGATGCTGTGTGTGCCAGCCTTGTCTTCTGACTGCCGTGCTGTTCATCCACTGAGTATTGCATATAGTTAAGATTGCATGCTTCTCTGCCAGGACTAATTTGAGGGCTGCACATCTTGAAAGACATTATCTGTATTTCAGGACCTCAACCATTTTCAAATATTACTCTCCTCAGGTAAACATAAGTGCTATATTATTTTAAAAAAAGAGGGTTTTTGTTTGGTGTAGGGTAATTTTTTTGTACTAGTCAAGACCACTTCAAACACTTTCATACCAGCTGCAAAACAGTTTTTCAGCTTTCACTAAGACTTACAAAGCATAAAGTGGCCTCCTTATCTATTCTTAAAAATGCAGAAGAAACCTGTTTTGACGGTTCTTAGCAATGCTGCTTTAGGCATTATTGGACTGCTCACACCAGTTTGAGGAGAACTGAGTGCAATGGGGCTGTCCACAGAGCTAGTTCAAACATCAGAAATGAGGTGGCCATATTAATTCTGCCTGGATTAATCAGCCCTGCCAAGGCATCCATGCATTAGTCCATATGGAGCACTGACATGGTTCCAGCTCCTTTTTCTGGGCATCAGGTCCTTCAGAGCTGGACTGGATTTGTCTCTGTTCCACTGCCTTGTGCAATCCCAACATGTTCAGTGGTACCTCTGGAGCAGTTTAACAAGTAGAATTATCTCTGTGTGACTTTCCCCTTGATTTTACCATATCCATTCAAGGTAAAAAGACATTATATGCACTCATTATGTCAGCAAATTAGAATACCAAATACCCAAACAGATCACTTACTCCCAGTAAACTGACACACCCAAAATTCCCTAGAGATGGCAAATCATTAACTCTTACTTTTGATAGGCATGCAAACTCCATTTCATGAAAAATTCCAAAGCCTCTCAAAAGTCATCTGTTCTGGAATGAAGTCTGTATCAAGAAAAATGGCTGATATGAACAAAAGTACTCTAATTTTTGAGGAACTAAAAGTGTTAAAAACTGTGTAGGTCAAATGAAGATGTTTTACTTGATGGTTATCTTTTATATATTTGGAGTTACAATGAAATAGGAATTTATGACATGAAGAAAAGGCAAAATTGTTCACAAAAAAACTTTAAAGCAATTGTGCATGGTTGAAACATAATGTACATATTTTTGAAGTATCTGTAGACTTCATAGGAGAAATTCCTACATAAAAGCTTTGCAGTTTTCCCTTAGAAAAGGGCCATATAAAATAATTTTCATCTTGGTCTACCACCAAATTTCCACTGCTCCTTTATCAAAGCAAGAAGATACTGTATACTTGCACTGTGAGAGGTCTGATCAGAAGGCAGACTTCCCTCCTGTGTAATTTTTACAAAATCTGTTTACTATACTGATTAAATTGTTATCTTTTCCATTTCCCCCCCTCATTTCTTACTTGGAACTGCAGTTTCTAATTAGAATTGGTGAATCAGGTGGTGAAGAAACTTATGACTTACTTTGTTCTTGCATTTTACCTTGGGTGTGAATTCCTCCTGTCATCATATAAAGCTTAAAGTTGTTATTTTTTTATAATGTCTTAGGTTAGATTTATGAGAATTACTAGAATTTCTCATGATTGGGAGAAATCATATCCACTTCTTTTTCTGCTCAATCTCCTCTAATTTTCCATTTGTTTTAAATCAGTATGACGTTGGTCTGATTTGTGTAGTTATTGCTGGAATCTTGCTCTTGATTTGGCTTGCTTAGGAGAAGTTGCTTTACTGTTATTCTTTTGATCTGATGAGGACTTTTTTTGAAACAGAAATCTTCTCTTCCAGTAACCATGTTAGTAGGCTAGTTTAATAGACCCCTAAACCCCCTCACTCCTGATGTGCTGAATTGCACAGGGAACAGACAAAACTTAATAAACAGATAAACAGAAAAAACTAAATAAAACTTGCCTAACAAAAGGAAAAAAAGGTATGTGAGTTTATCTGTTTGTTTGGTTTTGTGTGAGTTTTGTTTGGTTTGGTTTTTGGTTTTTTTTTAAATGTAGATCAGTTCTTTGATACATTTCCAACAAGTGTTTTCTTTCTTTTCTCACTCAAGGCAGCCCTTGCTGGCCAACTTGCCTTGATATGCCCCGACCTATCTCATCACATATGACGTAGCAGAGTCCTAGTGGGACATAATGGTATGATATTCAGAGGTTTCTTGTGTCAAGTGATGGGTACTTAACTCTGGGATGCATGATATTCTGCACATCTGATTCAGGTGAGGACACGAAGGAGTGAACAGAAAATATTAACTAGCGCCCTAATAATAAATAACAAAGAAAGAGTTACTCAAGATGGTGTCCTTGTTGAAGAATAAGGAGTTTCTGCATGGCTGGTTTCTCATGCCAGATGCACACAGAGTAAGTTTGTAACCAGGTCAGGCCTCCAGTTATAAGTGGCAGACATTTTCAATTCTTAAGAAAAGTAAACAGTTTTTTGTACAATAGCCTGTTGTTAGAGCAGCCATGTAAAAGGTGGATAACCTGAGATGAGTTCTCCATTTCAAGATAACTAAACCCACATCTCCTATAAAATCACAGTAAAATCTTCAGAGAAAATTCTTGAACTGAAATGGCCTTAAAGATGGGGACAGTTACCTATCTGCTTTGCTGCCTCTGAGAATGGCAGCATTCTTGAACCTAGGAGAATTCCTCAAACTCTTGGGTTTAGGTTTCTCTCACCCGAGATTCCAGGCTGGTGGTTCGAGTGGGTCTTTTTCTGCCCTTGGTGATCTCTGAAGGCTTTAAGTCTGTCGCGAGAATTAGTGGGAGTCTCAAGGTCCTGGTTTTCTTGTTTTCTCGCGTTGTTTATTAATTCTTATCTTACAAGTTCTTTGTGCCTGGCCAAGGTGTTCACAGCAGCTCAGACACGATGTGACTCCCTCCCCCTCTGATGGGAGGTTGCTTTGCTTTTATACAGACAACTACATACTTATTATTTACTGTTTCATACCAATGCCTAGTAACTATACTAGAAGGGTCCTTTCTACTTTGACCCAATCTCCTCAAACTATCTTGTACCCATGTCCCTGCAGAAGATGGATGCCAAGGGAGAAGAAGGACTCAGGGCAACACCCTAATTCCTCCATCTTGTCCCCCAGTCAGCTCCATTCTAAAAACCCAAAACTGCAAAATCTTTCCACCTGGTGATAACTACACTATGTCTGTTACACATTTGTAACTTGTAATTCCTCTCTCTGTTGAAAGTTTTTCACATGGACTGAAATCAAGGACTGTGTCTTCCTGGGTTCTGTGCCAGGCAAACCTCCCTGCACAGACCCCAGACCCTCTTTCTCAGGTCTTTGCCTCTCTACGGAGGACTGTGACCTTCCAGGATGCCCAGAGGGATGCCCTGGACTCTAACATCAAACTTAATGACTTTTTCTTGAAAAAAAAAGTGGAGTTATCTGCAGCCTCTCAGATATGATAACAGTTATTTGGGGTGGTTTTGGAGGTCACTATCTTAATTGTCTGATTTTGGTCCAGTTGTGGTTTTTTGCATCTAAGGGCTATTTTGGAGCTCATCTGGTTTCAAAAGTAGAAATTCAGGTTTTACCATTAGGCAAAAAACTATCATTCTCTTGATCTTCAAGATAATTCTTTTTAACAACCTGATCTTATGTTTTATTTTGGAGAGTTCCTTAGTTAGAAACATCTGATAGTAGGCCCTAGGCCAGAGGAAAATCATACGGGGCATTCATCAGCTGAACTACCACACTAGATTTTGCTGTCAATAAAGAAATATTTAGTCAGCTTGTCTGCTTCCTGTATATGGAATTAAAACAATGAGAATCTATGTTGTTTTCCTATTTAGTTGTATATCAAGCGATTTGGGCAGCTACTTCACAGCTTCCTCTTGAAATGGTTTATTTGAACTTACGTGAATTTTAAAGTCCATGTACAATCTGCAGCTATCATTACTAATCCTGGAAGACTCATTTTTTAAATATACAAATATTTGGGCCCTTATTACATGTTCTACAAAGTGTAGAGCTCATGGGGATTGATTTGATCACCAGGATGATCTGCTAAAAAAGGCTGATGGATTTTTCTAAGATAAACAACATTTGAAATTTATCTAATCCTTTAAAAATGCAATTTTATTGATAAGTTCATTTAAGAAGGAACTATGGAAGTCTTTGGTACATTATTATAGTGGCTCAGTACCATCACTGTTAAAAAAAAATGCACCTAATTTTGATCCTAATTTTGTCAAGGTTCGATTTCCAGCTATTTGATATTATTACCTTTTTGTTAGCTCTGTTGAAGACCCATCTTATTATGAAATTTCTGTTTCCCATGTAGGTATTAAAAGACTGTGATTAAGTTATCTATTGATAAATTGACAATGTCTCTTGAACTTTTCACTGGAAGATATATTTTTCAATTTCATTTTCCAGGCTTTTGTTGTATAAATGTATCCCTTTTGTTGTATCCCCAAAACCTCTCTAACTTTTCAACAGATTTCCTTAATTTTAGAAAGCTGAACTGGACAAATATTTAAATAGTTGTGATATGCTAAAAAAGCTCAATTTCTGCTTTTTAATTTACAACATATATAAATGAGAGTTTTATTAACCCTGTAAAAGAAAATACAGCAATGTGAAATGTTCAGGACCCAGATTGAATAACACAACAATCTTCATGGTAATTTCTCCTCTTGGAAAAGTTTCTCATTTTCTAGCTATGTCTGCATTTTTCTCATGTGTACAACTTCATATTTAGCCATATCAAATTGCAGTTTTATTTCTCTGAAAAATTAGGCAATGTAGTTGGTTATTTTGTACCACTGACATTATCAATGCAATGTTTCCCATTTGTTAGGGCTTAATATTATTTTTTGGCGTCTATGCCTTTGCTTGCAACTTTAGAAAGTCTCAGGATATTGTGAAGATAAGTCAAATATCTAATTCAAGCTTGCATTTTTTGAAATTTTTATGGTTCTCAACGAAACTTACAAGTACATAAAATCAGTTTCCAAAGATCCATTTTCCACAGATATTTGTTGATTAGCATTTACTGTAATTTAATATAGTTTAATGTTTTTGCACTAATTTCATTTCTGCTGTTCCATGAGTTGGTACAAAGCGGAGACTTTTGCTCTGTCTCCTGAGAATGGGTTGTCTCTCAAAGGTCATTCAATGTACAGCAAAGCAACTTTTCTGACTTATAACTTTCTTGTAAACTATTAATTTGTTTTACCTCTGTTGCACCCACTCATAGGCAGTCCAGCGTAAGTGGATGATGGGCAGAAAAAGCTTTCCTGTTCTGTCATTTCAAATCTCTCTGCTTTTTTCTCAGAAGGTCAATTGTGAAAGACCTCCAGTGAAATCCTCAGTCAATCATTTTAGAACAAATGTCATCTTGCTTCTTGTATCCTATATGAAGCCAGGAAAGTTATGGAGACTCTGGAACTAAAATCCTTCTCTCTAGGCTGATTTTTGAAACTCAATGCAATATCCCCTACAATATAGAGAGGTCTGTGAGAGTGAAGGAAGATTGCAAATCAGCATGTTTCCTATGAGCTGCTTCTCCAACTTTGGCTGAACATTTCAGTTTTCTGTGTGGTTTTGGGTTTGTTCTATGGATATCCAGTGGTAAGCTTGATTGGAAATAAAGTAAAGGGTACAGTTCAAATAATTCCTATCTTATTTCAAATATCCTGGTTTTCTTTTTTCCATTCATTGAATAGAATGGATTCTTTTTCTCATAGGTTTTTAGAACCAAATCTTCCAATCAGAGACTCTGTCTGGCACAAACCATCCCTGCACTTCTTTATATGCTTATGGTCTGGTTTATCAAGTGACTAGACAGGACTCTGTTTCACTGAGTGCTTCTCCCTTGAACATGGATCTTATTTTGTCCAGGCTATTTTCTGAAGGCATATTTGCCATGGACTGAGGAATATTAGACTGTGGCATGACATGAAAATAGAGATTGAATGGTATTACAGAACATTACTTCTCGTGTAGGTAATTACAGAAACATGTAGAGATTTAGCTGAAAGACTCCTATTAGTAGCAGTAAAAACCTCATGGCTAAATGCTTGTGCGAGGATTAGGAAGTTTGCAGATTTTCAAATTTTATTGAAGGGGTGGTAATGCAGCATCATAAAGCCCTCTTGTTCTATGAAGTAGGTGTAATATAAGCAGCTTTAGAGAAAATCTCTTCCCTTTTCCCAATGGAGAGCATTCATGAGGTTCTGCAGTGACCTCCCTGAGCCAGGAGAAGGTATTCACCCCCTATCATTCAAGGCCAGCTACAAATGAAGAGAAGATAAACATGAAGAAACTTCTCATGGCAGGTTCCCTCCCCCCTTTGCTACATCAGTGAAGTGGGCAGCGTGAAAGCTGGGCAGGATGAACACAAAGGTTCTTCCACATCTCAGAGGAAAAGGAACATACACTGTAGCATCAAGGTGAAATCCCACCTACACAGAAAACTCAGGGGAGCAAAATAGGCATTTTAGATGGCATTTCACTGGGCTAAATGATGGCAATAGATGGCATTTCATTGGACTAAAATTATTTTTTAGCAAAGAATAGGAGCAAATGCTCGCCTTCCATGTAAATCTCCACATCCAGCTCAGGAGTTGCTTCAGAGACCATAGTTAAAAACCATGAGGGGCTGGAGGCAGTGAGAAAAAAGGGTGGCCATCCTGTCTTTGTGAAAAGATAGGTCAGTGAAGTGATTTCAGTGAAGGAGAAGTTCACAATCCTGTGATCTGTGAAGGAAATATGGGGAAATCTGTGTCCTGACAAAAAAAGCTGAAAGATCAGTGGGATTTGTGAAGTATCGTATGTGGCACAGGGAGGAATGCAGAAGAATAACACTCATTTTCAGGTAACACAGGAGCTGTGAAGGGAACTGAGCCAAGGGCCAGTGGTGTGTGTAGTGAAGAAGGGCTCAAAATGATTGGAGAGTTCCCACAGAGACTATACAGGACTGAGTTTTATTTGGAAATTAGGAAAGTGCACATGAACAGTGTGGAGCTGAGGTATAACAGGTGATTTTCTCATCTGTTTTGCAATTGCCATTCCTGCAACATGGTCATGGAGACAAACAGCAATGGCAACTTGTTGCAGCAAAGATGTTCAAAAAGGCTCAAATTAAAGCCAAACGAAAATAACAGTTTAATAATTCATAGCACAAATGAATCTTAAAGGTATATTGTTTTACTTTGTGATTATGCAAAAGATTTGCACTGAAAGCCAGCAAAAATACACCATCATCTATTTTAGGAAAAATACATAAAAATTACCTTTGAGCAATAACTGCTTTATTTAGATTCTATTTATTGGGTGTTAAGTTCTAACTGGGGCTTTATAATTTAATTAAATATGAAATTATTTTTGTGTTCCATTCCCAAAATTGAGGAAAGCATTGGGGAAATTGATTAGAAACTAGAAAAGAAAAGTAAAAAGCAATGAAGGCTCAAACATAAAAAGAGAAATTAAAGTGTCATATGTAATCTCATTTTGTTTGATATTGACTCCATTCATTCACAAAGGATGATGCTTAAGGTATTACTAAGAAAATGAGCATTTTTAAAGGCTATAAAATAATGTATCATTGCAAAATTATAACAGATTTCCAAGTTTTAAAAACTCATTGGTACACTTTAAAAAGACTCCATTTTTGTCTTTTGTTTCTCATCATAGAAATGACTGCAGTTTATATGCCAACAGAAACACTGATGAGTGACTTAAGGTTTTAGTCTGTAGCTCTGATAACTTTCCACTTTGCCTGCAACAGTAGCTGCATGAGTACTCTGAAGTATAGACAGAAATAGCTAACTTCATCAGATGCTATATGGCTACACAAGGTTTTAAAATGCAAAAATCACTATGAACTCTGCTATCCATCACAATATGTTATTCTCTGATTGAATTTTTAAATATATTATAAATATTTTATTTTAATATAAATGTTATATATGTAAATAATATATTTTCTAAAGTAATTTTAATTAATTATAAATTATATATTAATTATAAAATTATATAAAGGTAACTTTCTGCTAAAGTTTCACCTGAATGGATCGAACATATTGTTTCAGCTTTTGTGAACACAACTGTGCTTCAAAGTATGTATATTTTAATTTGAAGTCCAGATTCTGTTGATTTCCCTTAGTCAGGTTGTGTCAACCCATAGAACCAACTAAAGTAACTAGAATTTCTCCATACATTTGACAATATATAAAACTGAAAAACATACCAGAAAGAACTATGGTTTTAAGTCTGTACAGTTATGCCACATTCTCACCTTTATGAGGCATAACTTGAAGCCATGCAGAATGAAGAATGTGTGGAGATCAGGAATCCATGGAAAAAATAGTTCTAAAACTCATAGACCTGGGCCCAGTTGACACAAACATTGACATTTTAATCTGAAACATTTTTCTGAAACAATCTTCAAGTACAGTGAAAACATAATGATAGAAATGTTCTGCGTGATGCCAAATGCTGCTGTTTTCAGCAGTATTGGCAGTATAAAAAGTGCAGGTGGTCATCTTCTTGCACTCCACCTCCTTTTTCTACATTTTTCTGTTCTTTCCTTTTCCTTTTTATCACTTTAAAAAAAAATTATTATTTATTTAGACAATGGAAAAGCAGAGAAAAGTTTTAAACAACAAAAATAAACTGTATCTGTGAAAAGCACAGATAATATGATGAGCTCAGAACAGTGCATCTTACAACACCACTATTTCTTTGAAATTCTTGGACTTACGGCCTTAACACAAAGTCATTGAAATTACCTGGAGTGTGCAGAGGAGCTGACAGTGTTTAGTCAGTAATAGTATCAATAGTGCTATCTTGCTTTGCCATGGGATTTGCTGCAAACAAATCACTTCTCCCCAGCCTCTGTCTTCACTGCTCAAACAAGTGCTCCTCTCTCAGTCACCCACCTCGGTTAGTAGGTGTGGGATTTGTGCTTAGGCAGGTCTTATATGTTAGACAGATCCTTATTCCAACAATCTGTCTTTCCTTTTAATGCCTCTCACCTAGACCCATAGTCATATCACAAACATAATGCCTCCTTTTGTGCAGTGTGATGAGAAGGAATTTTCAGGTCCTGGAGTTACTTCTTAAGTCAGGAAAGATATTTTTGGACATTGGTTTTTATTTCCTTCAGCAGTAAATCATCTTTGTGGTAGGGATAATGTCATATGGTGCCATGAATTATGTCTCAAAATCCATACAAATGCATGTCTTTGGTGGAAGGCCTGTTCATTTTTTAGCATTTCATCAGAGTGGAACTTTGAATGACGCTATCAAAGAAGAAGGAAAATCTGTGTGAGCATGATTTCCAGCATTGGCCTAGCTGAATAAGAAACAAATAGTTGAACAGAAGGAAATGGTGTTGATGCTTCAGAATGACTAGGGCCAGTAAGTGTGGAAAACCCCCCCCAAACCCTACAGTATTTCAGCCAGATGGCTGCAAGATGACTTCAAGAGAGACAGCACTCATTGGCAACTTGTCCTTGCATAGCAAAGAGAGGAAAAACTCAATCGTCCCTTGTCTCTTCCTTCTGAGGATGAGTTCCGAGGAGGCCCCTCCTACCTGGCAGGCTAGAGATGAAGCTTAGTCAGATTTTTATTGCTCCCTGGTTTGCATCCCTTCCAAGGCTTCCAGCCATTTCATGGCCTAAGCAGGCAGGGCAGCTTTTGCAAACTGCTTGGAGGAATGCTGTCATCCATGGGGATCGTGTTTCACCTCCCCCAAAGTGGAGGGAGGCCCAGAAGGAACCATGCCAGGGAAATCTCTAGTTTCAGAAACTCTCCCTTTAGCATAATTAAGGGAGAGCTTCTAATGCCAAGAAGATGCTACTGGGCTTCCTAGGGCTGAGGCACTTTCCCACTTGGCATCCTGTATTTTGGAAACAATGGCAACAGCCTGTGCTTCTTACAATGTTTCCAGATAAGAGTTCCAGGAAGAAGTTTCTATCTATGTTCCAGTGCATGATTAAAGACCTACTTTGAGCTAACACAGCACACACTGGGTTTTCCCCATCCACCAACAGCAAAATAATCTTGGCTTCTGAGTGTTTCTTATCTCCTGGTTGTTTATAATCCCTAAGACTACTTTTGTTTATTTAGCTCTTAAACACAGACATAAAAGGCAGGGTGAGCAGGACTGTCTCTCTATTGACGTCATCAGGGGATGCAATAGCTTTCACCATAACTTTATTTTATTTTATTTCAATTTTATTCAAAATCTATGCAACTATATTAACATTTGCTTTTTTAACACTGTAAATACACATCAGTTGAGTCCCTGCAAGAGAGGAAAAAGCTAGTTCTTACTTGTTTTCCTACTTAGGTGGCACAAGTGAACTCTTCAGTAATGTAGGCTATGTGCTCAAAGAGTGGGAGTTACCTTTTGAATTGAAAAAGGCAAAAATTATTTGCCTTTTTTGACCGCCTCTCTGTCATTTACAAATCGCCCAAGGCTGTGGTCAAGTTTGATACACTGCTATGTCTTGTTGCAGTTCTGAATGAATGTTTATGTCTAAGTAATACATCCCGGGATAATAGATTTGGAATATTGACTTAATGCTTCAAACTGTTCCTGTAATAGAGGACAAATTAATGCTTATCTTTTGTTTTGATGTTTTGGTGTTTTGGTGTTTTTAGTTTGGGTTTGTCAGCTTCCCAGTGGCTAAATCTTGACCTTTTGGGAACCTTTTATGTAATCATGAAGTTCCTTCAGATTCCCAAGTCATATATGAAAGACTGGCAGGAAAGCAGTAATTCTTCTGCATGAAACATTTGAAATTATCTGAAAAATTTTGGCTCCTCAAGGAAATAAAATAAAATTATTTCCTATCAAGGGAAAAAAAAAAAAAAAAAAAAAAAAAAAAAAAAAAAAAAAAAAAAAAAAAGAGAGAGAGAGAGATAGGGAAAGAGAGACATTGCAGCACAGATTAGTCAATGGGGATTAGACCATCTGCAGATCAGATGCTACTCTGGCCTGCCTATAGCAAAGTGTTATGATGAAAGGCTCTTTCTGTTCCAGTCCTGAAATCCGCCCCTGAAACTGAGATTCTGTCCTAGGGAAAGTTTTGACAAGCAAATTAATTTCTGTGGAAAAGTTTGATGCCAATGGCAGAAATTTAGTTGTAAGAAATCCTACTGAAAATAAGCTGCACAAGAAGCTCAGCATCTTTGTTAGTTTTCCTCTGCTGTGAAGAAGCCCACCTGAAAGACCTGGAAGTAATGTCCTTATCACTCTCCCGTATTCACCTTTTGATACATTTCTACCTTGTTTCTTAAATAGCCCCTTTTTCCAAATACTTTGTTAATTTTGCATTGAAAACATAAAGTAGGACTCCTACAGAAGTCTTGAACTCTAGGACCATCCACCACCATGTCTGTTATGGCCACAGACCAGAACTCTGGCTCTGTTCAGCAAAAGGTGTACCTAATTTCTACTCTTAAATGCTTTGTCTTATCTGGGGCCTTTGAGTGTGATCCTGCAAGCCTTATACATACAAGTAGTCTCTGTTGTCCTTATATAAGTAAGAGTTAACTGCTCGTGCATGTAAACATTGCAAGGTGAGTCCCTTTGAGTATCATTATCCCAAATATAATAACTGCTTTGCTGAAACTTGTGTTGTCTTTCCGAAAACAACTCATATTACTCAATAGAGAATTCTGGAGGAAAAAAAATGCAACATTTTGAAAGCAGGCAAAGGTCATATGAATGCTGCCCAAGATTTTTGATTGAGTAATGTGCTTTGGAATAACTTGCTGTGATTTTTTGGCAGAACACTGTTTATTGTTCAAGTGAAATTTTTCGCAGTTAATAAGATGGTCAGTTGCAGGTATTGAAAATATTTGCCCTGCCAAATACCACAAGAGTGAAAACTTTCAAGCTGGTTGAATAATGAAACAGAAATCATTCCAACGAACTGCTTGACAGCTGGTGGAGAAATTTCCAGAATATTATATCACCCAAAATGAAACTGTTCTATTGACTAAAAATAAACAAACAGAAAAACATTTCTGAAGAAAATTGTCAAAATATTTTGATAATGTTATCTGCAAGGAACTGTTTGGCAGAGCAAAACTGCTTGATGGTTGATGTTTTTTTAAAGAAGATACTATAGTTTATCCAGATACTTCTCTACATTCATAGACTTCTTTCCATTGGCCACATGATACCATCAGTTTTTAAGCAGATTCTCCAGTGGTGTTCATGGAAAATTCTGCTTAGAAAGCTCTGGTAATTTCTTCTGCTTTGCAAGCAGAGAGAGAGTATGAATCACAGCAATGAAACTGAATTTGGACAATAAAACCCAAAAAATCCACACGAATGTGTGATGATTCAGGAACAAATACTGCTTTCAGGAACTAATATGCTTGGCCTAATATGGATGAACACTTGGTGTTACTGAAAATACAACTCAGCTTTTGCTGACACTGTTTACAAATCATATTCACATATCCTATCCCCATGTTCTGTATGTAAGGCAGAAAAATGCTTTTCTGATATGGGCACATCTGGAGTTCACCTACTTCCAACGATCTGAAATACATCTCTGCCATAAATTACTAAAGACACACCGACACCTTCCCTAATATCTCAAATAAAAAAAATGTACTCAAATTCTGTAATTACTTACGTACAAAAATACACAGATGTCTGCATTGTTTTTATGAATTTCAGGGAATGAAAATGGCAATAAATAATTCTCTTCTTATGGAACATGAATAAGTATCTCAGAGAACCTAAATCCAAATTTGATTTAAATTTGGAAGGACTTAGCAACAGCAGCAGCAGAAGTCTTGTAAAGTGAAACACACCCAGCCAAGAGTGAATAATGCATTACCCCAACAACCAATCCTCCCTTTCCAGTGAAAAGAGCGACTGGACTCTTACACAAAGCCTCAACTCACTGTTTACATCCTGAGGGTAAAAAAAAAGAGAAGATATTTGGCATACACTAGTTCCTTGGATAAAGTATCTATACTTTGTAATTGTGTATGTGTGTTACTTAATCTGTTTCCCACCTATTACCCCAGGAAAAAAAAAAAAAAAAAAAAAAAAAAAAGGACGAAAAAGTATAAAGAGGGAAAAACTACAGTGTGCTTAAAATTCAGATCAGCCATCTACACCATAGATCTGTTGTGTTCAGCCTACTTAGTCACTGAACGTGGCTAAGATGCTCAGGAGTTCCCAGTATACCCACCCACTTGAGATAAGGCTGTAAGCACTGTTCTTGGGACTGCTAAATTTGCAACCAGGTTAATTGTGTACAGCATCTGGGAAGCCTCAGCTGATTCCTGCAGAGACGCTGATGTTTATTCACGGTGCTGGGAAATCGAGTCGTTAAAATAGAAAGCAAAACCAGGGGCAAACACTGATGGTTCAACGCGAGTGAGAAGCCCCGGTGATAAAAGGCTCAGGAGAGGATGCCAGGGCTCGTACGAAGTTTTATCCTAAGAGGCTTTGTGCTCATTGCTCGGATCCCCCTGTGAGAGCGGGGAGAGCCCCGAGAGGCGCTCCCTGGCGGGTGGCCCCGCTGTGCCGCCGG